>NC_068928.1:24470378-24773409 GCF_023091745.1 Budorcas taxicolor
CCACCTGCCAATGCAGGGGACACAGGTTCCATCCCTGGTCTGGGAAGATTCCACGTGCTGCCTGGCGGATAAGCCTGAACACCACAGCTACTGAAGCCTGGGCACCCTAGAACCCATGCTCCATAAGAGAAGCCACTGCAATGAGAAGCCCGTGCATCGCAACAGAGAGTAGCCCCTGCTCGCTGCAACTAGAGAAAACTCACATGCAGCAACGAAGACCGAGTGCTGCCGAAAGTAAAATTAATAAATTAACTAAAAGCAACAACATGATCTTCTCTTTCTGGGAAGCAAGCTAGCCCCATGCAGCCTGGACTGTACCCTTTGATCTGGTCTTTCTAACCTGAGAGTGTAAGCTCTCCCTGCCTCCCCTCTCCGCCCACCACTCCCCTGTCCGCTGCCCAGGACGATGTTGAAACCGTTTCACAGCCCCAGTGCCAGGTTGTGTGTGTGTGTGCGTGCGTGTGCACACGTAAGCGTGCATCATGCTCCCTCCTTTGTCTTCCTGAGCTGAGTCGGCTCTGGATCTTTCCCTCTGACCCAGGGCTCAGCCCAGATCTCAGGAGATTCTCATTGTGATGCCCTGATGGCAGCCCTAGGGTTGACCAGTAAGATGCCGACCCGACACCATGGGCCCTGCCAGCCAGCTCAGCCCATGGGCCCAGCCTGAGGAACCACATGTCCAGTCATCCCCCAACCAGCCTGGACACAGGGTCCCTGGGGATGGGGGGCACTCCAGGTGCCTGGAACACCACCAGGTGCTTCAGCTGCCTCTTTGGTGAACTAGATCATCACAGAGCATCCCTGCCTGGGAACTTGCACTGCCCACCCCTCCTGGGAGAGAAGGGCCGGTCTGCCCTCTGGAAGGGAGCCCACTGCAGGCTGCAGGGCAGGTATGTGGCTTCTCCAGAACTCAGCAGGGCTTGGACCAGCAGGTAAGTGGTTGCAGAAGCTTCTCCCAGCTGCTGGAGAAGACACCTGGCCTTCTCAGGAGCAAATTCTACTATGGTTCTGAACAGGGACAGCAGTGACCTTGCCCCAAGCTGAAAGTATGCAGCCTGCCAGTGACCGTGAATCAACCTCCGGGGCTTCCTCTATAAGAGTGCACCCCGCGGGAGGAGAGGTTAAACAAGGTCCCTCCCGCCCCCATCAGAGATCAGATGAGAGGAGGAGATGTGGGGGAAGGAGGACGGTGGAAGGGGAAGCGGAAGCTGGGGCTCCCTGAACACAGCTGCAGGCCATCAGGCTCAAGTCTCAGCCAGCTTCCCGTTTGTTGGGGGACCTTGGGCAAATCTTGCCTGTCTTCAGCCTTCCGGACTGTTTTGAGGCCTTCCCTTCTCCAAGGGAACTAGGGGCACTGGGCATGTTCACACCTCCACCCGGTCCCAGGGACAGAAATGCAGACAGGTGATCCAGCAGCTCCCCGGCCTGCCCTCAGGCCCCTCCTCTTCACTCCTGAGACTTAGAGAGTGAATATGCCTGGATGCACCTGGCCTGGATGCATCTGGCCTGGGAGCTGGGAGATCCTCATTCCACTCCGCACCTGCCATGCAAATTCTGGCAGATCCCAGCCCCTCTCTGGACCCAGTTCCCCCCTTGCACAGTGGCTGGGGTTGGGGATGTATAGGAGGGATCGGGTGTCTCTAAGGCTCTCCCCTTTCAGTTCCAGGCTGTGATGTTTCACACTGTCTGGGGCAGACACGTGTACTCAAAGGAAACCTTGCACAGAGAATCGGTAGGAGGAATAGGGGTAGGGGCGGAGATGGGGCCGGGTGCCCGTGGAGCCTCAGTTGCCCCGCTACGGTCCCGGAGTGGACAAAGCCCTGCCCAGAGACTGGGTCCTGGGCAGTCCCTGCCCCTGTAGCTGCAGTCACCTTGCTGGCCTGGACACAGTGGGGTCTGGACAGGATGGATTCCCCAGTCTTTTGTTTTTTTCTAATTTTTAAAAAATTTTTGGTTATTTATTCATTTATTTTTGGCGGTGCCATGTGGCATATGGAATCTTCATTTTCTGACCAGAGATCAAACCAGCATTGGAAGGTAGATTCTTAACGACTGGATCTCCAGGGAAGCCCCTCACCAGCCCTTTGAATCTCACTTACTTCATGGCCTGGAGAAGCCTCTCCAGCTGCACCTTGGACCTACTCATGCCTTGGGACCAGGCACCTGCCCTGCCCTGGCCCCCCGACACCTGCACCAACTATCGCCCAGCAGGGTCTCTCCTGGTTCGCCTCTTACCCCTCTAGCCCAGCCTTCTGGATCACCTCAGCCCTCTTAGTCTAAGTAAAGAGTGAGTGATGTAGGCCACCAGGAAGCCAGTCACATGCCTAGGATCTTCCAGAGGAAAGGAAGGGGCATCGGGAGGCTCCCAAGTCCAGCAGTCTGCACCGGACGTGGTGGACAAGTCCTGTCCCTTTCAATTTCAAGGGACACCAGCCTGATTTAAATGGGCCAAAGCACAAGTGGGAAATTTATTGGCTCGTTTCTCTGAATAGCTTAGGGGATGAGATGGCTTCAGAAATGGCTGCATTGAGGGTTCTCAAATTATGAATCACAGAATTTGTCTCTCTCTTCCTCTGGGTTTTCTCTGTGGTGGCTCCATTTTCAAGGGGGTTCTCTCCTCTTGGTGGTAAAATGGCTGCCAGGAGCTCTACACAACATCTCACTTGTGTGGCCACCCCAGAGGAAGGAGATTCTCTCTGCCAACAGTTTCACCAAAAGCCCTGATCTGAGTCTCCTATCCTGTGCTCCCATGGGACAGGGGTCCTGTGTCCATTGCTGAACCAATGCTTGTCATGTTCCAGTTGGCTATACGGAGTCATATGCTCTGAATCAGGGAGATGGGGGAGTGGGAAGGGTGGCAAGGTCCACACAAGGACAGTCGAGATACTGAGGCTGGAGGAAGAGATGCTGAGCAGGCAGGAACATGAAAGGCCACCATGGCTGTGGGAGAATGCCAGGTCAGGGACCTCCGCCATGGACACAAGAGGGCCCGGCTCTGTGTGAGCCACTGTGATGGTCCCAGAGAGAAGAGGAGGGGGCTCCTGGCCAGCCCCAGGCTCTGCAGAGCCTCAGCAGCTGCACATTCCTTGGAGAGGAAGCATAAGGACACAGAGTGAGTGCTGAGCACAGAGCAGCCCAGAGACGAAGCCTCGTGGGTGACAGAGGGCCGAGCAGGGCTGGTGGCCTCGGCGGACAAGTCTCTCTCCTGCGAGACTCTTGAGGGCCATGCTGTTTGATCCTTATTTTTTGAAACAGGAAGTGATAGCTTCCTAGGAGCAAACCAACCTTATCCCGAGGTCCCAAGATGGCTCAGGGGTCCAGCCACTTCCAAAGGCATGTGTTACAAGTCACACGAGGAAGCCTGATTAACAGAGCTGCTTCTAGCCTCCAGCTGATTCATCATCCACTTAAATGAAGGGATCCCTGATCAGGCCCTGAGTAAGGGAGCACAGGTGGTGTGTCATGAGTTTGACCCATCCCACCAAATCCTTCTGTTTCTAATACCGTCCGAGTGGGACTGTCTCCCAAGTGCTAATACCACCATGTGCTAATACCTCCACGTGCTAATTATCTCTCATGGGCTCACACATTCTGTGTGCCAGTGTCTTCCAGGTAGTAGCATCTTTCTGGGGGTTGCGAAGGGCTTTATTTATTTATTTTTTTATATTTATTTTTTTTAATTTAAATTTTATCTTTTTACTTTACAATACTGTATTGGTTTTGCCATACATTGACATGAATCCACCACAGGTGTACATGAGTTCCCAGCCCTGAACCCCCCTCCCACCACCCTCCCCCATATCATCTCTCTGGGTCATCCCAGTGTACCAGCCCCAAGCATCCTGTATCCTGTATCGAACTGCGAAGGGCTTTAATGAAAGTATAGAAAGCAGTACTTGGAACTACACTCAGTGTCACCTGGGTATTGACGACTCCTTGCTCTGAGCAGCCGTCAAGGTCAAAGTCTAGAAGACCAAGGATGAGGGCTGTCCCTGAAGTGTCCTCAACATGATAGCTCAGGAAGAAATTCCTGCTGTCCCTCTGCCAGCCTTTCTGGCTGGGAGAGCAGGGAGCAGAAGGGCTAGAGCCTGGGTGCTGTGCGTGCCCTGGCTCACGGGTGACCTTGGGGAATTCCTTGAGTCAGACCCCCTCGAGCCCCCTTCAGGCCCTCTGGATCTGTGCTGGCAGTCTCCTGGCTCCAAGGTGAGCCCGGGCCAAGCCACAGCCTCCCTCCTCTGGCCTCCAGCTGCCACCTCCGCCCGGCGGTTCCCATGGCGGCGGCTCCGGCGCTGTGTTTACTCTGCTCTGTGTGTGCGATTTTTCCACAACCGGCCATTGGGAACACAATGCCAGCTTCCTCCCAAGGAGGTGCTGAGAGCCCACGCCCGCAGCCAAACAGTGGATGTGAGTCCCCACAGGGAGATGTCTCAGACTCCCACGGCCCCCAGGCCTGGACCTCAGCTTTCTGAGAGGGGTGCAGAGAGCCCGGTTAGGTTGGGGCTCCATCCCCAGAAACCTGTGTGAAATCTGCAGCAGGTCGCCCACCCTCTGAGATGACTCCCAAGCTGTAGTGTGGGTCATGTGCTAGCCTGGTGGCCCCTGTGAGGCCCCATGAACCCACCCCCTGCACCCCCCGGATCCCCCCTGTGGAAGGTCTGCCTCGGCTCCTCCCAGAGGGGCAGCCCATGCCAGGCATCCCCAGGCACGGGGATTCCTGGCAGCAAATGCTTCCTGCCGCAGCTGGCTCCCAGCCAAGTGCAGCCTGGCCATGCTCAGGTCAAAGCAATAGGCTGACCCTCACCCTCAGCCTCCCATCCCCAACCGGGAGCAGCCCCAGGTTAAAATGCCAAGACACAAATCCTAAGTGTCACTGGGTTTGGTGCTCATAAGTGTATATACCATAATCGTAAAAAACCTAAATATGGAAATAATCAGAAAACAAGTATCCTTAAACATCTTGGGTTTCTGGCATAAGAAAGTTACACTTGGCCGGCAGCCTGTGCTGGAGTAATCTGAGCACTTTTTGCCTGACTTGACTCCCTTTATCTCCACTGAGGTTTTCCTCCTTCGACTGTTTATCCGGGCTCACAGAGGCTAAGTGACTTGCCCAAGGGCACATACTTGTTTATGGTAGGCTCAGGAGTTGAACCCTGATGATGGTCCCAGAGCCCAACCGTCGCGGCTGCCTGGAAACGATGACATCTATTGTTTTGAGGTGTGCGGGGGTGGGACCAGTTTTTTCCAGGAGCTGAGAACAGTCTGCCAGGCAGTCTTAGCGTAGCATCTTCTAAGGGTCCTTATCCTCAGGGCCGGCCAGGTTGGGTGAGTGAGGGACCCTTGGCTCCAAGTCTCCTCCTGTCTTCTGCCTCAACCTCACCCCAACTCCAGACTCTCGGTCATTGTTGGGCTCCCCATCCTTCCCAGCCAGCCTGCCTCTGGTCCCCACATTTCAATGCCCACCCGCCTCCCCCAGCTCATTTCCTTGCCAGCTTTGTCTTCTTGTCCTATCTTTACTCATCATATTCATTTCTCCTAGTCCGTCTTTCTTCATCTTCCCAGGCTCAGACTATCTTGG
The DNA here is from genome assembly GCF_023091745.1 of Budorcas taxicolor. Lineage (NCBI taxonomy): Eukaryota > Metazoa > Chordata > Mammalia > Artiodactyla > Bovidae > Budorcas > Budorcas taxicolor. The sequence continues at coordinate 24,475,954 of NC_068928.1, forward strand.
CCTGAACTGAGTCTGGCATTTAGCAGACCTGTCCTTTCCGAAATGGTGCGACTGTGCCCTTTCTTCAAGGTTCTCAGGCAGCTTGGGAGACACCCAGCCCAGGGGTCTGTGTGGCTGGGACAACTGGATATTCACATGCAATAAATTGAAGTTGGACCCTTATGTCACACCATATACAAAAATTAACTCAAAATGAATCAAACAGCTAAAAATATAAATTCCTAAAAGAAGCTGTGCATGCGTGTTCAGTCGTGTCCAACTCTTGAGACCCCGTGGACTGTAGCCCGCCAGGCTCCTCTGGCCATGGGATTCTCCAGGCAAGTATATTGGAGTGGGTTGCCATAGCCTGCTCCAGGGGATCTTCCCGATGCCAGGATCGAATGCAAACATAGGAGTAAATCTTCATAACATTGAAATTTGTAATGATTTCTTAGAGGTGACACTGAAAGCACGAGCAACAAAAGGCAAATAGATAAATTTTATTTCATCAAAATTAAAAGCTTTTACACAGGAGGCAGGAATACGTAATGGAGAAAAGACGGTGTCTTCAGCAAGTGGTGCTGGGAAAGCAGGACAGCTGCAGGGGAAATAATGGAAATAATGAAGTTAGACCATGCCCTCACACCACACACAGAAGAAAACGCAGAATGGCTTAAAGACTTTGAGACGTGACACCACAGAACGCCTAGAAGAGAACATAGGCGAAATATCCTCTGACATAAATCACAGCAATGTTTTAGGCTCCCAGGCAAAAGAAATATAAGCACAAGTAAGCAAATGGGACCTAAGCAAACCTATCAGCTTTCGCACAGCAAAGGAAACCATAAACAAAACAAAAAGACAACCTATGGGATGGGAGAAAATATTTGCAAATGACGTGACTGACAAAGGTTTAATTTCCAAAATATTCAAAAGTTCATACAACCTAAGGTAAAAAACAACAAAACAACCCACTCAAAAAAAAAAAGGGCAGAAGACCTAAATAGGCATTTCTCCAAAGACATACAGATGACCAGCAGACACATGAAAAAATGCTCAACATCACTAATTATTAGAGAAATGAAAATCAAAATTACAATGGGGTATCATCTCATACAAGTCAGAATGGACATCATCAAAAAGTCTACAAATGGGAATTTCCTGGTCGTCCCGTGGTTAGGACTTGGTGCTTTCACTGCTGAGGGCTGAGGTCAGTCCCTGGTCGAGAAACGAAGATAAGGCAAGCCGTGCGACGAGGCCAAAAAATAATTTACAAATAACAAATGCTGGAGAGCATGTGGAGAGACGGAGCACTTACACACTGCTGGTGGGGATGTCAGTTGGTGCAACCACTATGGAAAATAGCATGGAGTGTCCTTAAAAGAACTCAATATAGAGTTGTCATATGATCCAGCAATCCCACGTCCAGAAAAGATGAAAACTCTAATTCAAAAAGATACATGCACCACAATGTTTACAGAAGCACTATGTTTAATAGCCAAGGTATAGAGACAGCCTAAGTGTCCATGAGCAGATGAATGGATAAAGAAGATGTCCAAATATGCATACATAAATGGAATATTACTCAACCATAAAAAGGAATGAAACAATGCCATTTGCCGCACGGTGGATGGACCTAGAGATTATCATACGAAGTGAAGTCAGACAGAGAAATGCTATCACTTAACATGTGATATCACTTTTATCGCATACAATCACTTATACGTGTAATCTAAAAAAATGTTACACATGAACTTATTTAGAAAACCGAAACAGACTCACAGACATAGAAAACAAACATATTAATAGTTACCAAAGGGGAAAGGAGAGGGGATGGATAAATCAGGAGTTTGGGATTAACGGATACACACTACTATATACAAAACGGATAAACAAGGACCTACTATATATATAGGGATCGAACCCAGGTCTCCTGCATTGTAGACAGACACTTTACCGTCTGAGCCACCACGGAAGTCTGAATATATAGCACAGAGAACTATATTCAGTATCTTGTAATAACCTATAATGGAAAAGAATCTGAAAAAGAATATATATATATATATAAATCGCTTTGGTATAACCTGAAACTAACACATTGTAAATTAACCATACTTCAGTATTAAAAATTAAAAACTTTAATGCATCAAAGAAACTATTAGAGTAAAAGGACAACCCATTGAATGGGAGAAAATATTTACAAATCATATATCTGATAAGAGTCTAGTTTCCAAAAGACACAGGAGAAGCAGGAAGTATCTTACTTTTACTCCAAGATTTTTTGGAGACCACATTCTTTAAATATTAAGACATATTAGTAGAGAATGCAGAACTTACACAAAGTTCTAGCTACTGTGGGAGACCTTAAGAAATTTGGAACGTGATGTCAAGCATATAGGGGGAATGTGAGTTCAGCTTCTTGCTCTCCTGCCGACAAGGGGCTCATGTAGGAGAGTTCACAAGATCTGCAGGGCTCTGTGGATGGAAGGATGCAGAGGACAGCCTTAGTGGGCAGACTGGGTGGGAATGCCACAGGCATGGTCAGCCACCAGGAGGAAGCCTGGACCTTACTGGATCTGTCACACCGTCGCTGGGCCTGGCACAGAACCTGGCTCACTGGAATGATGTGGGTCACATACCCAGCCCTGGATGAATCGTGGTAGCAGGGGAACAGAAGGCTCTGATTGGCCAGGTCTGGGTCCAGGCCAGGAGCAAGCATCCTGCTGGCTGAGTCACAGGGAAAGAAAAACTTTTGCGAGGACTTCCCTGGAGGTTCAGAGGTAAAGAATCCACCTGCCAATGCAGGGGACACAGGTTTGATTCCTGGCCTGGAAAGACCCCACATGCCACGGGGCAACTAGGCCCGTGTGCAGCCACTACTGAGCCTGCCCGCCTAGAGCCTGTGCCCCACAAGAGGAGCCACCGCGATGAGAAGCCCGCGCGCCGTAACAAGAGAGTAGCCCCCGGTCTCACAGCTAGAGAAAGCCTGCGCACAGCAGCAAAGATCCAGCACAGCCATAAATAAAGTATTTTTTAAAAAAGTAATGCTTAAAAAAACTGCAAGAGGAGGAAAAATAGCAAGAACAGGTGTTTTACATAGTATTATATCGATACATGTATACTTACTCACATGAAAACGTTTACAAGGTATTACTCAGTGAGAAAACAAATCAGAGTGTCAACAATGTTTTTGCCTATAGGGAAAATATCACATTTGCAGTAGAAAACATTGGTCATCTCTGGTGGTGAGATTATGGGAAATTTTATCTTTTTGCTTATCTGTATTTTGAAAAGATTTTTTTACAAAAAATGTGTAGCACTTATTAATAAGAAAGGAAAATAAAGTTTGTTTTTTTTTTTAAACAAACATAAAAAAACTCTGTCTATTGTGAGAGCTTGCTTTTTCAAGTTTTGTTTTTAAATTTGTCACAGGGTTTGGCTTTCTGGGCTCCAAGCTGGAATATGCGGCGGGTTTCCTGCTTGGGGAATTGTGTTTTTCCAGGTTGCCTGAGAGGCACTGGGAGTTTGGAATAAACAGGAGTTGCCCGTTTCTCATGGAGCCCTGACCCTGGGCAGCGCCTACACCTGGGTCACCATGCCACCCTGGATGCTGAATCCCACCCACCAGGCCTCAAGCTTCTATATTTAATTTTACCCTTATCTGCATGAGCTGTTACTCACACAGTTAATGTTGTAAGACTTTTCCTTAAGGGTAAAAATATTTTTCTTATATAAATGGGATTGTTGACATTATTTATAACTCATTTTTTTCATTAATATGTCTGTCTTTATGCCAGTATCCCATTATCTTGAAATTCTGTTGCTTTGCAGTAAATTTTGAAATTGAGAGTGTGATTAACATATATATAATTGATTATATTAAATATATAAAATCAATTACATATTCAATCTATAATTAATATAATTGATTATTTACATATAATCTATTAATGTATATAATAAATTATATTACTATATATTTGTCATGAAAAATCTGAAAATGAAATTAAGAAGCCAATAAAAAAAAGTCTACAGAATCAAGAATAATATAATACTTAGTGAATTTAATAAAAGGAGTGCAAAGTTTATCATGTGAAAACCATGAAATGTTGAAAGAAATTAAAGATCTAAACAGACTTTAAAACATTGCATATTCATAGGTCAGAAGACATTGCTATTAAGATGGCAATAGTCCCCAAACTGACTCACTTTCATGTAAGTTTTATTTAATTAAATTAATTAATTCAATTGAATTTCTATGTTGATCTTATATTCTGCAACCCTCCTGAAGTCATTTGTTAGTGTTAGCAGTTTTTAGTGAACTGTATCGGATTTTCCAGATAGAAGCCCACGTCATCTGCAGATAGGCAGAGTTTTACCTCTCTTTTCCCGTCTGCAGTCCTTTACTTTCTTGCCCTGGTTGCCTCGTCTAGAACCTCCAGGCCAGTGCTGAGCAGAAGTGGTAAGAGCGGACATCCTTGTGTTCCTCCTGATACCGAGTTGAACCCATCCAGTCTTCCGCCAGAAAGTGTGATGTTAGTGGGTTTTTCATACATGCCCCTAGAAGACTTCTTCTATTCCCAGTTTGTTGAGTGTTTTAATGAAAGTGTTCAGTTCAGTTCAGTCGCTCAGTCGTGTCTGACTCTTTGCGACCCCATGGACTGCAGCACACCAGGCTTCTCTGTCCATCACAAACTCCCAGAGCTTTCTCAAACTCATGTCCATTGAGTTGGGTGATGCCATCCAACCACCTCAACCTCTGTCGTCCCCTTCTCCTCCTGCCTTCAATCTTTCCCAGCATCAGGGTCTTTTCCAAGGAGTCAGTTCTTTGTATCAGGTGGCCAAAGTATTGAACTTTCAGCTTTAGCATCAATCCTTCCAATTAATATTCAGGACTGATTTCCTTTAGGATTGACTGGTTTGATCTCCTTGCAGTCCAACGGACTCTCAAAAGTTTTCTCCAACACCACAGTTCAAAAGAAAGAGTGTTGGATTTTGTCAAATACTTTTTCTGTGTCTTTTAATGATCCTGTGTTTGTTTTTTTTTTATTCTATTGATATGTGCTATGCTAAGTCCCTTCAGTCGTGTCCGACTCTGTGACCTCATGGACTGAAGGCTGCTAGGCTCCTCTGTCCGTGGGACTGTCCAGGCAAGGATACTGGAGTGGATTGCCATGCCCTCCTCCAAGGGATCTTCCCAACCGAGGGATCAAACCTACGTCTCTTGCGTCTCCCGCCTTGGCAGGCCGGGTCTTTACCACTCGCACAGCTGATATGATGTACAGCATTAACTGATTTTCAGATGTTTTCAGATGTTAAAACAGCCTTGTGTTCCTGTGATGGTTCCACTTGCTCATAGTGTATAATTCCTTTATATGATATGGATTTGGTCTGCTAGTATTTTGTGGAGGGCTTCTGAATCTGTGTTCATCAGTGATATTAGCCTATAGTGTTGTCTTTTTTTTTGCCTATAGTTTTCTTCTCTGGTGCTATCGTCACAATTTTGGTGCTGGTGATACTGGCCTCATAGAATGAGTTGGGAAGTATTCCTTCCTCTTCCATTTTTGGAATAGTTTGTGAAGAATTATTTGGTTTTAATTCTTCTTTAAATTTTGGTAGAATTCCGCACTGAAGCCATCTGGCCCTGAGCTTTTCTTTGTAAGTAGTGTTTTGATTACTAATTCAATGTTTTGTTAAAGACTTTCTATTTCTGGAAATACCCTGGCAGTCCAGTGGTTAAGACTTGGCACTCTCATTGCCGTGGGCCCAAGTTCAATCCTTGTTTGGGGAACTAAGATCCTGTAAGCCACAGCAGTACCAAAAATTTTTGTTTTTCTATTTCTTCCTAAAGGTAGTCTATATCTTTATAGGAATTTATTTGTTTCTTCCAAGTTATCTAATTGATTGGCATACAATTGTTCAGTCTTCCTTTATAATCCATTCTATTTCTGTAAAGTTGGTAATATTGTTCCTTCTTTCATTTCTGATTCTAGTAATTTGAGGGTTCTTTTTAATTTTCATGGTCAGTTCAGCTAAAGTTTATCAATATTGTTGATCGTTTCAAAGACCTAGGGTTTAATTTGCTCTTTTTTCTCTCTCTGCTTTTCTATCTCTATTTCCCACTCCAGTCTTTATTCTGCTTTCTTTAGGCTTAGTTTGTGCTTATTTGACCATTGTCTTAAGGGAGAAGTTAGGTTGCGGATTTGAAATCATTCTTCTTTTAATTCAGGCTCAAAATTTCTTATAAGTATGCTCTTTGGTGTTTTATTACCTTCATTTTCATTCAATTCGTTTTCTAATTTTCCTTTTGATTTCTTCTTTGACCCATTGCTTATTTAGGAGTATTTTCATATATTTATGAGTTTCCCAAATTTCTTTCACCAGAATTACTAAGAGACACATTTGTGGGATTTCCTTGATGGTCCAGTGGTTAAGACTCGTGATTCTACTGCAAAGGGTGCAGGTTTGATCCTTGATCTGGGAACTAAGATCCTGCATCCCACTTGGTGCAGAAAAAAGAGAGAGAGAAATTTGTGTTCATGTTCTAAGGATACATTCCTGGGTGTGAAAGTGCTGGGCTAAGGGTAAATATATTCAGCATTTGCTTAGATCTCACAGAAATGTTGCATCAGTTTGCACACCCACCAGCAATGTGGGAGAGACCAGTATAAGGTAGCATTTTCTAGTTTTTGTGAACCTCCGGGATAAAACAATTGTTTTGAATTACATTTCAATTATAAATGAGCCTGCACATTTTTTCAAGTGTTTTTTGGCCAACTATATTTCTTTCTCTGGAATTTATGTTGATGTGAAGTAGGAATCAAACTTTACTCTGCAGGTGGCATGGGTTCGATCACTGGTCGGAGAACTGGGATCCCATAGGCCATGTGGTATGGCCAAAAAATAAAAAAAAACAAACAGGCTTTTCAGATCCGCCATCTGTACTGGAACCGCAGCCCAGAAGACTCAGCACCATCCGCCAGACACCAGTGCCTCCCACCTGGAAGTCTACACAGGCCCCTGGATCAAATTAATCCACCAGGGGGCAGACACCAGAAGCAAGAGGAAGACCCCTGAAGCCTGCGAAAAGGAGACCACTGACACAGAAAGATTCTAGAGGAAGAGATGCAAAGTCCGGCCTACCTAATACAGTGACCTGAAAGGGCCCATTTTTAGGAATCATCCATGAGCCCCAGAAAAGAAGGCCTTCTCTTGGGCATGATCTGCATATGAACCCGGGGGCACACCTGCGCTCACTGAATAACAGACCTGGGCTATTAACTGCTGTAAGGCCCTCCTGGGCGCAGAGATGCGGCTGACTGTGCTGTGGCCTAGCCAGCCTGTAAGTGTCATCTAGTGAGGTTGGCTGGCAGGGCCCCTGCAGGCACTGGACACCACCACTGCCTATCAGTGTGGGAAGAACTGGACCTGGGAGAGACAGTGAGGACTTGGAGCAGGGGCTGGTGCAAGGTGCTTTATTTAAAACTTACTGTATTGAAGTACAGTTGATTTAAAATATTGTGTTTATTTCTACTATATGGCAGATATATATAAATTACATATATTATATATATTACAAGCCTATATATATATGTGTGTGTGTGTGTGTGTGTGTGTGTGTGTGTGTGTGTGTATAGGCTTCCCAGGTAGCTCAGTGATAAAGAATCCGCCTGCCAATATAGGAGACGCAGGAGACGTGGGTTCAATCCCTGGGTTGGGAAGATCCCCTGGAGGAGAAGAGGGCAACCCACTCCAGTATTCTTGCCTGGAAAATCTTATGGACAGAGGAGTCTGGTGGTCTACTGTCCATGGGGTCACAAAGAGTCGGATGTGACTGAGTGCACACACACACATATACACACATATATACACTCTTTTTCGCATTTTTCCATCATGGTTTATCCATGAACAGGATATTGAATATAGTTCCCCATGCTCTGCAGCAGGAGCTTGCTGCGGATCCATTCTATGTACAATAGTTTGCATCTGCTAACTCCAAACCCCCATCCCTCCTGGTGTAAGGTTTTTAGACAGGGAAAGGTAGTTCCTGCCCCTTCTGAATCCCAAAGGGCACCCCCTCCCAGTGGAGATCCCCTCTGGCTGGTGACAAGAGCTAATCAGCCACCTGTGGGAGACTTGGTTGTGCTCTGGCTTCTGCTGGTTCCGCCTTGATGAGCTGGCCAGCCCGGCCCTGGCTGTCATGGGGAGGACGGGGAGGGCCCATCTCCATACCCAGCCTGCCGGGCAAAGGGAGCACAAGGCCCCCAGGCCAGCATGACAGGGTCCACCCGGAAGGGGACTCTCAGGGTCAGGAGGCAGGCTTGGGAAGGTCAACTGGCCACCCTCTCAGGAGGGTCTCTCTCCATGGCCTGTCTCAGCGAGGGAGAATTTTGTCATGAAAGCTTCCTTACAAGTCACTTTTTCAAATAACTTGCTGGTAAATTAGAAAGATGTCACCCACCTCCTATTACAACTGAGTTTGCTCAGTTCTCCACACATTTCTATCCATGTTTGCCTTGTGTAATTTCTGGTGGGATTTGGTACAGAAACCTGTTTTAATTGCAGATTACACTCTTTATCCACAGAAAATATTGATCCATAAAGTGGCATTTGGTCCAGTTTACTTTTTTTTTGTCTTGAGTTGCACTGCCTGGAACTAAGTGACCCTGATTTGCTGTCTGCATCTGCTTCATATACTTGTCCCCATTCTTTTCCGTGTAACCTTTTTGTTTTCAGATCGGTTGTTTGGGGGTGTTTCTCTTCACTTCTGCGTGGGGGGTGTCTACACTCGCTAATGGAGGAGGGGCACACTGCCTGACCCAGCAGCTGAGCGGTCGAGCATGTGCTGGTGCGACCCCTGGAGCGCCTGTGTGGGGTTCTCCCGGCACGTCTCCTGCCCAGGAGTCATGGACGCGGTGCTGGGCCCACAGCTGCGAATTCAGGGTCTCCCAGGTAGCTTTGTAAACATGAAGTCAGATCATGGCTAGAAAACACCAGTTAACAACACAGGGAAGAGTCCCATGAAGAGACAGTGACAGGCTCTCAGCACTGGGCAGTCAGTGGCAGGCAGCGGGCAGGTTGGAAAGGAGAGGAGAACCTTCACTTGGTTCTTCACCTTTATCTTTGTAAAAGCCCAAGAGGGAAGCAGAACAGGGGAGGGAGAGGGAGGGTAGGGAGAGACAGACAGACTGACCTGGAATCTAGCTTTGCCCAGAGCCAGGTGCAACTCTTGGACTTTTTCAGGTTTGTTAAGTCAATAAATTCTCTTTTTAAAATTAAGTTAGTTTGGAGAGGGTTTAACTTGCAACTGAAGAAATCCCAGTAAATCCAGGGCAGTGCCTCCAAACTGAGTTTGCAACCTCACTGAGCAGGAGCAAGGCTCTGTTCAGTACCAAGAATCCCTAGAAAAGAAAAGAGTAACTTGTCAATGTTTGCAGCTTAATGCCATCCGTGGCTTGACTGGACACTGTCAGGGGTCTCTCCAATTTTATGTCAGGAATTTTTATGTATTTGCTTTTCCATATATCGTTCATAAGGTATATGATGACACAGAATGACATTTTTTCCAACTATTGGAGCCAAATTGTTGCCTAAATTTAGGTCAGAATTTTTCAGCTCCAAAAAAACATTTTCTCTCTCATTCTCTCTCTCACACATACACACATGGCTGGAGGCTAGTGATTCTAGGGCTCATGCCCAGTGTAACTAAGAGGTCAGGTTTTTCCTTCTGCCCCTTGTTTTTGTCCATGGCAGCAGGGCTGCTGCCTGAGTGCCAAGCATGGTGCCCTCTCTCCACAAAGGGAACAAATAGGGGCCGGGGCAAAATCCCTTCCCCTCCCTGCAGGCCTCAGCTGAATTCTCTTCAGCCTGACTGGGTCACACAGCCACCCTGGCTGCAGGAGGGGCTGGGAAAGTGAACATTCAGCAAATAGAAATGAGGTTACCGAGAGGGACTCAAACCAATCATGACTTTCCTCAGGAGCCAGTGGAAGGTCCTACCTTTCTTGAGATTAAAGCATCACCAGTCATCACCTGCAACAAAATTGGATTCTGTTAGCAGGGAAGGGAAGTGGGTGAGACAAGGTCGTGAGTGGCAGACAAGGCATCATCAGAAGGGGTGCTCAGGGCCATGTTTACGTATGGCCTCAATCTGGAGGCTGGGTTTTTTATTTTTAATAGAAATTTACCATTTTAAATAAAACATAGTCTGGAGAATCTAGTATATGAAAACAAAACACTGGGGACTTAAAATTCTTGAAAGAACAGAATTTAAAGCAGGAACTTGGGTTTTTCACCAGTGGTTTATTTAAAGCACTGATACCTAGCATGCTTCTGACTGGTTGAGTGATCTTATTCATTGAATGAATGAGCGAGCGCCTGCCATGGTGACAGCTTGGGGGCTGGGCGTTAGGAGAACTAGGCTGGTCTGGCCCTGCCACTACTTCCTGTGCAATTTCAAGATGACCTCTCAGAGCTTCTCGTTCTTTCTCAAATGAAGAGGCTCGGCTGGTTGAACTGTTTCTTTTCCGTTCTGAAAGGCTTGAGTTTGAATTGCTTTTGACCTCTGTGACCTTCTATTGTTCGTGCTTTGTCACTCAGTCGTGTCCGACTCTTTACAACCCCATGGATTGTAGCCCGCCAGGCTCCTCTGTCCATGGGATTCTCCAGGCCAGAATACTGGAGTGGGTTGCCATGCCCGCCTCCAGGGAATCTTTCCAACCAAGGGATTGAACCCAGCCAGGTCTCCCTCACTGCAGGCAGATTCTTTACCATCTGAGCCACCGGGGAAGCCCAAGAATACTGGAGAGGGCAGCCTATACCTTCTCCAGGGGGACTTCCCGCCCAGGAATTGAACCGGGGTCTCATGCATTGCAGGCGGAATATTTACCAGCTGAGCTCCCCGGGAAGCCCTGTTGTGTGCTCATAAGCTAATCTCCTCTGCAGCCTCTCTAGCCTAGCTGAGGCTCAGACAGATTGAGCACAACTCAGGCTCTCGGGGCCAACTTTAAAGACTCAATGAATAAATGTTGCTCAGGCAACACTGCCTGAGTATCAGGCCTGAATATTCATTGGAAGGACTGATGCTGAAGCTGAAACTCTAGTACTTTGGCCACCTGGTGCGAAGAACTGACTCCTTGGAAAAGACCCTGATGCTGGGAAAGACTGAAGGCAGTGAAGGAGAAGGGGATGACAGGATGAGATGGTTGGATGGCATCACCAGCTCAATGGACGTGAGTTTGAATAAGCTCCGGGAGTTGGTGATGGACAGGGAAGCCTGGCCTGCTGCAGTCCATGGGGTCGCAAAGAGCCGGACACAACTGAGCAACTGAACTGAGGCAACACTGCAGGATGTGAGACGGCCAAGGTGTCACCAACAGGCCCTAGGTGGGGGGCTCGGGGGCTGCGAAGACCTTGGAAGCACCAGTTCTGCTGAGCCTCACACTGATCCAGTTCTCTCTGGCCTCAGGGTTGATGAGGGTCAAGGTTGGGTCTTGGGTCCTGTCCCTGGATTCCTCAGAAGGCAGGCTGGGGGCTTTCAGGGGACATGTCAGGTGCTTTCAGACCAAAACAGATGGGCCTGGAAGGTCGATTAAGTCCAGCCCCCACCAGTTTCTCCTCTCTAATTCACGAGACAGCCCTCAACACTAGGAAAGTGGCTGAGGAGGGGGCAGACCAGTGACCTGAAGGAGGAAGCAGCTCGAGACCCCAGGACAGGCAGACATTGGCCTGGTGTGGAGTCAGAAGCAGGTCCAGAAGCAGGCAAGGAGGAAGCCAGGCCCCAGAAAGGTAGCAGCCCTGTGATCAGACCACCTCTGCCATCCTCCCCTTAGCCGGCAGCACACACGCCTTGTGAGCTGTTAAGAGGTGAAGGAAGCCCATGATGGGGTTGGGGTGTGTGTCTGGAGAGGAGGTGACTGGGGTGAGAGTGTGTGTGTGTGTGTGTGTGTGTGTGTGTGTACGCACATGTGCGTAAACCTCTGAGTGACTGTGCATAGGAGGGACAGGCCCAGGGAGCAAGGTCTGAGGATAAGATCCCAGAGCACAGACCCAGGGAGGGGCAGGAGGAGCTACTGGGAGGGGGGTGGGAGCTAAGAAACTTTCTGATTCCTTCCCACCCCAAGGCCTTGGGATTCTAGAATTCCATCAGTACAGACTTGGCAGAAACTCCAAGCATCATATTCATAAGCAAGGCAGAAGGAGGAGAAGAAAGGGAAAAGAAGAAAAGCCCACACACAAGTGTACCTTTTTATATAGAATTTGTACAATATATTTCTCTTCATTTGCATATTTTACCCACAACTTAACATCCTTTTTACAGGCTGAACTTACTCAGCTGATATAATCAAAATTCTTTCTTTCAACCAAATAAGAAAAATTCAAAATCGTAAACCCGTAAGAAAACAAATTAAAAACGATGATGAAAATAAGTCACTCCCCGTAAGGAACAGCGTCTGTCTGTACAATATACATGGTTTGGAACAGATTTCTTTATAGATTAGGCACATGTTTCCACAACACCTTCATTCCTGCCAGTCCCACCTCACTCCAGGCAGTCCCACCTCCTAAGAAGGATCAGAGGGATGTCGGTCTAGATGGAAATCACTTTCAGATGCTGAGGGCCCGGCTGGGGACCAGGGGCGTGGGCCTGGCTCAGCAGCGCCACCCAGTGGCTGGTAGCAGAGGCGATGGGAGGCAGGGCGCTGGGCCGAGCAGGGCGCTGGCAGGAGAGCAGCAGTTGTGGGTGAAGGGAAAACCAAGGCTTATTCTATGCAGACTGAATACAGAGAGACCAGGGGCGGTGTACAGAGAGAAGCTCTGAGGAGTCCAGCGTTTTATTTACACTTTTATCTCCCTAGTGGGAGGATGGAGGGCAAAGCCAATGGCTGCTGCCATGAGGGGTATGACCCCTGCAGCTGCTGCCAGTCTGGGGGTTTAGGGGGGGCATGGTGAGGGCAAGCAGTGAGTACACCATCTCTGCATCAGTGAGCCCAAGCCTCTGGCAGAGACCTCTCCTTGCAAGCACAGTGATTTCTGTGATTTTCCTCATCACTGGGAGACAACCACCTGGGGCTGGGCGGTATGGACCCTGGGGCCTTCTTTGGGGATGCTAGCAGAGCAAAAGGTGAGAAGGGGTTTCTACCAAGCCAGCAGCGCTCGTCTACTCAGACCCCAACTCCACGGGAGACTGGGCCAGTCCCGGGCTGTGCCCATGTCAGGGCCTTGGGCTTTAGGTCACTAAGCCTTGGGTCCTGTTCTGTTTCTGTCTTGTGAATTCTCCCTTCCATAACAGCTCCACGTGCTTGGGGCTGGGCTGAGAATCCAATCTAGGGCTGCAGAAGGTTGCAGCAACTCCGCTTCCTGGCCCAGAAGGCAGAAGTGCCCCAGCAATAAGGAGATTCCAGGACCCGCAGCCTTGGGTTCTGCAGAGGGGGGGCTTCCGGGGCCGTGGCACGTGGATCTGCTCAACCCCGCCTGGCTGTGATGAGCCTTCCGTGGGTTTGGCCCTGTATGGGGGGCGACATGCTTGGGCCCAGATCCCCGCCCTTTAGTGGCAGCTGGCTCTAAGCTTCTTCAAGTGATGAGTCCCACTGAGGCTTTGTCCATGGCCCACTTGCCAACCCAGCCTCACACTCCAAAGCATGGCTTTGGAAAGAGGACAATCATCAGCACTTCAGGGCAAGACTACCACCACAGAAAGGAAAGTGGAAAATAGCATTCATTGGAACTGATGTAGTTATTGCTAGAGACAGGTGACAGCCAGATAACCATGGAAAGTCCCAGAGGCGGACGTGATGGATTACCATGACCGTGGAGCAGAAATACAACCATGTGGTTTTTTGTTTGTTTGACTTCTAAAATAAGATCGCCTCTGATAACACTTTTGAGTCTTTGGGTACAGACGCTGGAGAGTATTCTTCAAGATCTGCTCCTTTCACACAAACCAGTGTGTCCCCCTGAATGACCAATCTGCCAGTCTTGCCCCCCGAGGCCTCTCAAGGGAGTCAGTGTGGTTCTCTCTAAAAACATGAGGTGGAAACTGAAATATGTGTTAAAACAACAACTAAAACAACGCGGCTGAGCTGGGAGCCGTGCACAGTGGACGTGCGTGGCGGCCTGCTGGCTGTTCCCAAGGGCACTTGTTCTCACCAAGGAGTTCTCTGGGACGGCCAAGGCTACGCAGAGGCCAGCATGGCAGCAGGTCCTGTATTGAATGGTTGGGACTGGGTGGTGGCCGGGCTCTCACTGGTTTTGGTTTAGACAAGCCGGTCTCAAGAAGCAAAAGTGAAAGAAGAGCTCCCAGCCAGGCTGCTGCTGAAGGTCCTGCTGAGAAATGTGAGTCCGGGCAGACTCTGTCATCCCCTGAAGGGCAAGTGCAGGCAGTTCCAGTACAACGGAGACAGAGCCCTTCCCAGAGAGGCTGCGGCTGGGTCTTCAGGGGCTGCAGCCTCTGAACAACATTCCTAAAGGCCTGCAGCTGGCGCTTTCTGAATGATTTTGCATCACTCTGCTTATTCTTACATGCTATGGGACGTGCAGGTGCCTCGCTGTGACACAGGACATTCTCGGAGACGTGGCTGCTTGGCATTCTAGTCGGGGTGGAAGGGGGGAGCTCAAGGAGAGCCGGGCACCGATGCCACAGGAATCTTCCCGAATGAGTGCAGGCATCTGCTCTAAGATCCTCGTGGACAGATTAGCGAGTTCCATGCACGCCACATCAAGGGCTAACACTCAACGTTCCAGAGGCGGGTGGCCTTGTTTGGGTAGTTGATGGCCAGGCTGATAGCAGCAATGTTCTGCAGAGCCTGTGGAAGGAGAGAGTCATTACCATGGTCAGGAACTCATCACCTTCTGGGTCATTAAGTGCTGATAGAACAAGACTGGCAGCTGAGCACTGGAGGGGTGCAGGGGAGAGGCAGATGCAGGCCAGGTGGTACCCCTCACCCGGGGGGCCACAGTCTAGAGGGAAAGAAGCAGTGATCAAGACACATGGAAACTCCACGGGCAGGCAGAGTCCTCACTGCCCTGAGAGGGGAGCAGGGGCAGCGCTGGGGCTCAGAGGACACCTCGGGGGTGGGGGAGCTGGGAAAGCTCCAGGGAGGGGGACAGCTGCACAAAAGTGTGGACAGGGAGAAACAGCCAGTGGTGGGGCCCCAGAAGCAGCGCTGGGAGGGCAGCCGCCCTGGAGCCAGGCCAAGGTTGGTCTCCAAGCCAAGGCAGCAGGAAGAGGAGGGCGTGGATGGGGAAGAAGGGGTGGAGGCCAGGAGAAGCAGCAGAGCACTGGTCCACAGTGGACTGGCTGGGGGAAGTTAGGAGAGAATGAGGGTTAGAGACGGAACACCAGGAAAGGCAAGGGGGAGGGGCACAAGCGATGTTAAGCTTTCAGAGTCATGACTGTCAGACGTCAGGACTGTGTGCTGGGATCCCACGGGTTGCAGTGGCAGCGCCGGGAGGCAACTGACGGGAGCTGGGGTGGGGAGAGTCTTCACTCGGCCTACAGGTCTCAAGACAATTCACACAAACCCCTCTGTAGTGGACGGGGGGTGCCCACTTTTCTAAGCTGCACACTGACCCTTTTGTGTAGGAGGATGAACCTACGGTTTGGGAAAACCTGCCAGAAAGGGAGTGCAGGGCTCTGGCTGGGAGTCCCAGCTGGATGGAGGCCTCCTCGAGACTCCGGGCACACCTCTCCCCTCCTGGCGCCTCAGCATCCCCATCTGTCCACTGTGGATGCAGACGGCATGCTCTACCATATCCAAGGACTCTGAGCCTGAGGGTCTCACCATGGAGTCTGGGGCCTAGGAGCTCCCGAGACCCTTCCAGAGGCTCTGCACTGTGAAAACCCTTCTCACAACAATACCACTGCTTTTCTCACTTTCATACTCTCGCGAGCATCGACGGCGCGCTCGGCAGGTTACTGTGTGACGTCACAACAACCGGAAGCAGAAGCAGCTCCTCGAAGCCCGCTGTCTCCCATGAAGGCAGACAGGAAAGGGAGCTGCAGAAACGGAACCCAGCGCCGCCCTTCTCAAAAACTGTTTTGTCTTGAAACACAGTCGGTTTTCACAACTGTGGTGCTAAATATAATGAGATGATTATTTTTAAAAATAAATCGACAAATAAGTGTTTAATATTTCAACTTCTAACTTGATGCCTAAATTTATAATATACTCTCTAACAGTATATATCAATCTCTATAATGCACATAAACACAAGCTCTTGGGGATCCTCAGGAATGCAAAAGTGGAAAGGGGCCCTGAGGCCCAACAGCTGTCAGAGGAGTCTAACTCTATGGAAACTTTAGGGATTAGCCAAACTATAAATTTAAGGCACTGGTTGTTTTGGTTTCAAAGACACAAATTCTTGCTGGTGTCTCCTGACCGTACGGTTTACCATGAATGACACTGATAAATGGGGCTCGCTGCTGTCTGTGACACCAGCAGGAAGTGGCTGACTGGGAACAGAGCTCCGTGTAAACCCGGGGTGGAGCCTGCACCGGGGCGCAGGGAGCGGGGCGGGGAGGAGGCGGTACCTGCGCGGCGCAGCGGAGAAGGTGGTCATCAGTGGTTAAGGCCAGCAGGTAGTCCTGCAGCAGGCCGAGCTCCTGCGGAGAGAGCAGGGCGCAGCGGTCAGAGGCCACCTCCCGGGGATGACGCCCACCCCCCAGGGATGACGCCCACCCCCCAGGGATGACGCCCACCCACGACCCAGGACCACAGGAGCCTTGGTGGGACATGGCTGCTCGCTCTGTGGGGAACTTCACCGCCCACCTTCCTTGGGTGCCTCTGAAGGAGTGGGATGGGCGGAGCCACGTGTCCGGACTCACCCGCAGCCTTCTCACTATAAACCTAGGGGATAGGCTAGCGAGCTCTGAAAGGCCCTTTCAGCTCTCCTGGTCAATGAGTCTATTGTGCTGAGGCGGGGAAGAAAGGAGGAAGAAACAGCCCGTTGGTTTGTTTTCCCAAACTCATTGCTGTCAAGGGCTGTTTCCCTCTTTGGCATCAGGCCTGAGCAAACAGACAATCTCAGGGCAGACCCGGCTCCCTGGGGTGGGGCAGAAGGGAACCCCGGGCCCCAGGCCAGGCCCATCTCCCTGCGCAGTTCTGCTGGGACCCCAGTGACACCCCAGGGCTCCTGGCGGGGGGCAGAAGCACAGACCCTCACCTGGGCACGGTTCTCGGTGACAAAGAAGAGCTCGGTGAGCGCGCGATGCAGGGGCAGGAGGATGCCGGCCTGGGTCACGTCCTCAAACAGGCTGTACTCCATCTGGGTGAAGAGCTGCCACAGGGGCTTCAACAGCGTGAGGTCACAGAGGTCGCTGTGGGAGGAGGGGCGCAGCTTCCTGGGGTCATGCCCGCAGACAGAACTGCAGCTCTGAGGCTCCTTGCCACCCTGACATCTAGTAAAGTCAGGCCAAGCCAGTCCCAATCACCACCCCCCCCCCAACACCCCCTAAACAGCCCCAAATAGTTGCCAATGGCAAATAAGAAAAGGGGCAGAATCTCAACTTCAAAGCAGAACTCTGGGGACAAGGAGACCCTCCGGCACATTCACACCAATCACCTTAGTGGGTCTTTAAATATGGCTGTTAAGAACTTCCAATGACAGCAGGAAAAAACCACCAGATAAACGCTAAGTAGAAAAGACCAAGATACGCAACATAAAATTGCAAAAAAATTTTAAAATGCATGTGTAGTATTGTGTGACCATATTAAAAAAATCATAAATAAACACACCAAAAATCTTATCAGTGGCTGTCCCTGTCAGTTTTCTAGATTTTCTATAACGCTCATCGTTTTAAATAATCAGAAAGGAAAAAAACATCTGATTTAAAAGATAATGGCAACCATTGTTATGATCTTAAGCTCATAAAACAAGAAATATGCCTATAAAGTTGCTCAGGACAGAAATCTTTCTATATAAAACAGAGTCCTCCTCACTAGACAGAAGCCTCTTGAGATTGCACTGATGTTTTTTACTCAGAGGAAGATTGTACTTTAACTCCAGTTCAAAGTCCTTCCGAGGAGACACATTATGATTTCTTGGACACGATTTTATACATTTATAATCTACAATGTTGCCTTTTCTTTTTAATATATGATTTTTAAAAGACTCCTGATTATACATTTAAGTGTGATCCTGGAGCGAATCACTTTCTCCCAGAGGAATAAGACTTCATAATGTAAACCAATGAGAAAACATGGGTTGATTTAAAGAGACGGCGTCATGGTTGAGTTTTCAGGACAGCACTGGAGCAGGAAGGAAAACGCGCCTGCAAACTCATGCCTGTGGCAGAACTCAGGCCTGCGGCAGAACTCAGGCCGTCATTCTGTAGCCACCCGGCCCCTCGGGCTGCCTTTCCCCTCTGCCCGCTCCAGTCTCGGCCCCTGGGATCAAGGGGCTGAGGGAGTGTCCTTACGGGGAGGAGGGTTGGCGATGGCCAGCACACTGCAGAAATGCACCCATGATGCAGCCGGGAAGGGCCCTCCCGTCTGATGACAGGAGAGATGGGACACATGCTTCATACACATCACACCGTACTCAAAAATCAACTCAAAAATGCATTAAAGCCTTGGAGGTAAGACCTGAAACTGTAAAACTCCTAGAAGAAATCATAGGCTGTGGGTAAGCTCCTTGACATTGGTTTTGGCAATGATTTTTTTTTTTTTTTGGATTTGACATCAAAATCAAAAATAAACAAGTGGGACTACATCAAACTAAAAGGGCTTCTTCACAGCAAGGAAAACAATCGACAGAGTGAAAAGGCATCCTGTGGGCCAGGAGAAAGTATTTGCAAGTCATATATCTGACAAGCAGTTAATATCCAAAATACACAAGGAACTCATTCAACTCAATAGCAAAAGAGAAAAAAGAGAAAAATAGGCAAAGGACCTAAAGAGACGTCTTTCCAAAGAAAGCATACAGATGGCCAGCAGGAGCATGACAAGGTGCTCGATATCACTAACCAACGGGGAAAATGCAAATCAAAACCACAGTGCGGCGTCACCTCCCCTGTGTTAGGATGGCTTCCACGCAAAAGATGAGAGAGAACCAAAGCCAGCGAGGAGGCGGAGCAAAAGGAGAGCCCTGTACACTGGTGGTGGGGATGCAAACCGGCACAATTCGAAAAACAGCATGGAGCTCCCTCAAGAAACTCAAGGACTACCAGATGATCCAGCAATACCACCTCTGAGTATCTCCAAAATAAATGAAATCACTGTCTCAGAGAGATTATCAGTATGCCAGCGTTCACTGCAGCATTATTCCTAACAGCCACATGTCTGGAAATAATGTCTCCTGATGGATGAATGGGTAAAGAAGATGTGGTGAGTATGTACACAATGAAATATAGTTGAGCTATGAGAAAGAAGGAAATCCTGTCCTCTCCAGCAACAGAGATGACCCTAACAGAGATGACCCTGGAGGGCATTACGCCAAGTGAAGTAAGCGAGATAAACGGAGACAAATACCGCACGGCATCGCTCTTATGTGGAACCCAGGAACAGGCAAACCTGTAGAAACAGAGAGAGTGGTGGTTGCCGGGGGCTGGGAACTGTGGGAAGCGGGGAAAGGCTGGTAGAAACTTTCAGTTGTGAGACGAATGAAGTCTGGGGATCTATTATACGACCTGGTGACTACCGTTGAGAATAGTGTATAACATCATAACACAGGACAGAAAGTTGCTGAAAAGCACATTGCAGACAGAGGGTAAAATTTAAGCGTTCTCACATACCACAAAGAAGGTAAACATATGAGGTGATGGATGTTAGTTAACTTGACTGTGGGAATCCTTTCATAATGTATTGATATATTCTATACTTTTAATACACTACAATTTAATTTACCAATTACACTTCAGTAAAGCTGGGGGGTGGGAGGAAAAACTAAACTCAGTCTAAAATTTACATGGACATACAGGGTCAAGTAGCATCTTCAAGACAATCTTGAAGATGAAGAACCAGGTTGAAGGCTTTATACTGCCAGATACGTAAATTTGCTGTAAAACTATAATATATAAGACAGTATGGTACTGGCACAAAGATAACCAAAAAGACCACTGGAACACAAGCAATCAGGGATGGATCCGTGTGTACAAGGACACTTTTCTGTGACAAAGATGGCACTGGAGTGTGCGAAGGGAAAGATGGGCTTTAGAGTCAAATGGAGATCCATAAAAGAAAAAAAAAAACAGTAAAAAAATGTGTGTAAGAGAAGCTTAACTCTATCCTTCAAATCATGCACTAAAATTCATTCCATGTGGATTGTTGCTCTCAATATAGAAGAAAAAATAATTAAGCTTCACCTTCATGACCCCGAGGTCAAGTGAGGCAAAAATTTCCTAAACAGGACAGTGAAAGCTCTGTCATAAAGGAAACAGGTGAACTGGAAGACACTAGAACCAGAAACTTCTTTTCATTAAAGACACCACTAACAGAGTGAATGGCAAGCCTCGAAGTGGGGGAGATATCTGCAATACAAATACCCAGCCAAGGAATCGAATCCGGAGGGCAGCTTACCTGTGGGTACAGCATCGCACGATCCTCAGGAGCAGGTGGATGGCTTTCAACCGTTGATGACCAGTCTGGCGACAGGCCACACCCACCAGCCATTCCCAAATTTTGGCCAACGGGAGGTGTGGCACAACTCTTTCTTCTGACAGCATCTGCTTCAAGATCTCGAATCCTGGCAACCCCCACAAAACAGATATTTTAAAAAAGACATAAACTGCTCAAGTTTTAATAAATAGGATGAAACCACTATGCTCATTTAAATTTTGCCTAAAATTATGCCTTATGGAAAAGCAACATGGGAACATTTTCAGTTCTTCCTTTTTTGCAAAATATCCTGGTGAATTCTAAGAGAACCAGCATCTTTCCTTGGTCCTGACAGGTAGCTCCTCTTTCTGGCCATAGAGAAGTTACCACCTCCCAATTCTAGTACATTCACAAGTGATGCGTGTGGCGCTTGTGAGAAAAATTCTTTGAAGTCTCACAGAAAGGTATCCGCTTTGATTTTAGCGAAGACCAGTGACTTAACGGTACTGACACCCACGGAGTGTCCTGTGTAGGGAGAGCATGAGAATGGAGGGACCAGTGCACACACCTGTCTGGAATCGCCCCAGGTGTCCGGCCGTCACGGTGAATCTGTAGCCCCACTCGGTGTTGCTCATGTCAGAGGTGAAGCGGTAATACAGAGTGTCTCCTGGGCACACAAGAAGCACAGACAGGTCAGGACACTGCAGACAGGGAAAGGCCCGTGAGGACTTCCCACTGAACAGATAAAGCCCAGTTCCAAATCCTTCAACAATTTCCCTTCTCAGTACTTAGCATTAAGAGTCTGTATTATTTGGTACTTCTTTACTACCTGGAAGCTCAAAATCTTTCCACTTCTGTTGAGACCCACTGAAATTGTGTCGGTCCTGCTGGAAGTCACTGCTGCTGGACATGGCTAGTTCGTCACAGCCTTCCTCTGTGTTGCACTGAGGGTCGAATTTGATTGAGAGGTAGATGGCACCAGGAATGTGAACTTTGTCCTAGGAGGGGAAACAAGGACACGCCGTCGTCCTTGGTCACTGGACAGTTCCCGAGGGCTTCCTCATGCCATGTCCTGCAGGCAGAACTGTGCCCGAAGAAGCACTGAGTCAGGGCCTCTGCCTCCAGGAGCTCTCAGCCCGGCTGGGTGGGGAGGATGCACGCGGGCTGCCAACACGGCAGGAAGGACACTGTGCAGCCTGGGCACAGCTCAAAGGAGGGGAGGCAAGGGAGGCAAGGGCAGAAAAATGTCCCAGGGAAGGGATGCCCCAGTTGCTGGGCAGACTGAGGAGGACGGGAGAGGACTGTCAGGGAGGAAGGAATGGAGGCCGCGGCGAGACATGAGCACGTGGGGATGTGTTTCAGGCAAAGGAAACAGCACCGGAAAGCCTAATGTGTCCAGGGGACAGCAATGAGCTTGGGGTGTCTGAGGTAAAGAGTGAGCTTCGCATGCACACATGCTAAGGAGATGGGGAGGGGGTGACGTGACCCTGCAGAGGCTGGGAGGAGCAGATGGAAAAGGAAGGCCATGTGTGCTAAAATGAAGTGCCGAGACTTGTTTGGACAGCAAGGGGCGCCCGGGAAGGCAGTAAGCAGGAGAAAGCCTGGATTAGGTTTGTGCTGTACCAGGATCACTGCCAGCTAGGGTGCGGCAAGGCCAGGACTAGGGCAGGCCAGCACTGGGGGAGGAGACAGGAGCAGCCAGAGGGATCCAGAGAAGGGGAGGGTTGGGGCGGCGGCGAAGGTAAGGCGATCCCTCTGAGGTAGAATGTAGTGGCTCACTAGGTGTTTACAGGGCAGGGGTGGGCGGGGGGGGTGAGGGTGAGGACAGAGTCCAGGAACTGCGGGAGAAGAGGCTAAGAGGGTAGAGAGTGAGGAGGTTTATATTCTGTAAAACAAACTCTCAGCTGTCAACAAGCACATTCTAGATGAGTCTCTCTGTCACCCAACTACTCAGAACGACAGCTCCCATATTTTGAAAGGAGCTGAAGAGACACAAGCAGCATCAAGCCTATGAGGACCACTAGGCCACCCCCACTTCTGCCTCCAAAGGGGGCAAAGCCCTACCTCTCTCTGTCCAGGTACAGAGTTAAGGATAAAACAGATGAGGCCTCTCAGTTCTGGGTAATCAAACAAAGGGGAGGGAGTCCCCTAGGTGTGGCTGAGTCATCAGGGGAAGGATAGAGTGAGGATGGAACCCAGACCCACACTCAAAGTCTCTGCCAGAGACACGGAGGTCTCAGTCCAAGGAGCTCACTGCAGGACAGGTAATCTCTCCTCCAGCGTTGGGGGCCCTCAGGTTTTCTATCACAACAAGGTCAGGAGAAGAGAGGACTTGTTTGTACAGAATCCTGGGATTGGCTTCAGGGAGGTAGATGGCTGCTGAGACTAAGAGAGCACTTTCTAGGCCACGTCTGTCGGGTGGGGGGAAAGAACTGCAGGGGGCGGTGATGAGATTCGTGCCACTCGGCAACCCTTGTGGGTCCTGCCAGTCTCATGCCCTGACACTGGGCGAGGCTGGCCGACCCTGGCTCGTACCTCAAAGTTGGTGTTGTTGTTATATGGGTGTTTCGACTCCCGCACTTGCACCTCCATTCCTGGTTCCTCCATGAACTGGCAGGCAGCCAGGGCCATGGTTCCCAGCATGTTCTCCCGGCAGCCTTGAAGCACCTTCTGCAGGATCTGGTGGGAAACAGGCAGAGAACATGGCAAGATGATGGAGCTCAGCGGGAGACTGTGCCCAGGGCTCCTGAGCTCTGCCCTGGGTCCCCCGACTCTACACAGCAGGAGGTAGAAGAGATGCTCCCAGCCCTGTGAAAGTCTGCTAAGCCAGCACCACTTTGAAAGGCTCAGCTGAAGATTTGATTTTACAAACAAAAGATGGTCACCACCTGAAAACTTGAAGTATAAATTAGAGCACTGGACTGAAGAGAATGCAAAGGCTCTGTAAGATCCCATGTCTGTCGCCCAGCAGCTGGGAGCCTGGGCAAGCCTCCTGGGTTTGATTTCTTCACCAATAAAATTCTGCCTGGGTCATGATGTAACACAGGTGTAAGCGCTGGCAGAGTGTCTGACCTGGAGCAGATACACTAGAAATGATGGTTTAAAACAGAAGACATAAACCTTCCTGGAAGGTTTCCTGTATTATGGGAATAGGCTGTCACAGTCGTAACTAACCCTGTCCCCTGGACTTCATGCTGTGTGAGACCCCAGGGGACATGAGAAGAGACAGGCCAGCAAGGAGAGTTGGACTTCGAAGTCTAAAAACAAAAAAAGGAGACTGCAAGGGCGAGATTCGTGAGATTGTTATTTCAAATACTCTCCGAGCATCCAGTCTGCCTGGGCCGTGAGTTTGGCTCCAGGCCAAGACTTGGGAGACTTCAACTGTGACCTGAATCAGCTTTTGTGGGGTTCACACCTATCAGGTTCACACCTATCGAGGGGCTGAAGAGCCACACAGATAACCTCACTCCAGGAAGGGACTCCCTAGAGGAAGCCTGCTCAAACCCCGCCCCCCCCCAGGGGTCTTGGGGAGGGGGACAGAGGGGAAGAGGGAGCGGGGTGAGTGCCCAGCCCAGCTGCCTGGTCACCTTCTCCCACTGGTGCTTGTCCTCCAGCTGCATGAACATGTCCAGAATGTAGGTCATGTGGGCTGGGCCGCTCAGCTCCAGGATGTCCTCGCTCACCGGCACGTGCCCAGGCCACTCGGCAAGCAAGGACGCCAGCACATGGCGGGCGTACAGGACGGCCGTGGCCTCGTTCACACGGAAGAGGTAGTCCCGGACGGCCCTCTTGCTCTTGCAGTTGAGCTCCTTGTGCAGCAGGGCGGCGCTCTTGCTGCGCCGCTGCTTGGCGTAGCTCTGCTGCAGCTCGCCTTCTGTGCTGGAGATCAGCTTCTGGGTCACAGGGTTCGACTCGACGATGGCCTGCTCGCAGCGGACAGGCCTGGACTGCAAGCCCAGAGACCACTGTCACTGGGGCTGGTCATCCCACGACTGGGGTGGGGGGCGGGGGCAAGTAGACACCCTCCTTCCCAGGGGTGGGGTCGGTGGTGGGGCCCACGTACCAGGCAGGGCAGGATGATCATGTCTGTATCTACGGCCTTGGCACTCTGCTCGTCCAGTCTCAGACTCCGGCTGGGCTGCCACCGCTGAGCCAGGGTCCGGATCCTTTCGTCTGTGGTGAGCTCGTCCCCGTCAAACCTGAAGAGAAGGAAGGAGCACAAAGCTGGGCATCTGTGTTCCAGAGAGGTGAGAGTTTAACCTTCAGTGAAACTTGCAGAAATGCTAATCAGTTATTTTCCTGTTACTAAGGAATTAGGTAGTATGGTCCACACTTCCAACACCAGACTCACAGTGCTAATCTACCCGAGCAGGCATGCCCGGACGCCTGCAATGGAGATGGAAACTGTCCTTTAGGATCCATTCTCCCTTTCATTTAGAAACAAAGTTCCCTGAAGTTTTAGCAAGAAACACAATCACCCGGGTGGAGACATGGTTCCCAGTCCTCCCAACAGCTGGATACAGCAATGCAACCGGGGTCATGCCAATGGGAGGCCAGGGAGGTGATGTGTGCCACATTCGGGGCCTGCCCTCAAGCGGCTGGGTTAAGGAGGCGCTCCATTCCCTGCCTTCCCCCTTTCCTCTGGGCTGGAACTAAGAGCGGGTGTGGGAGAGCCTGCCCTGATGACACAGAGGAGGACAGCGCCATGGGGACACAAGGTCACCTGCGAAGCAAACTACCCATCCACCCTGGGCTGCTGTCTACCTCTGGACTGTGGCAGGACAGGATAACAAATTTCTGAGCCCTAACTGAGGTAATCCTGCTTCATTTCACAAAGGATTTGACGCTGTAGATAAGAAATACATATGGGAAAAAAGAAATACGAAATAACAAAAGAAAACTAAATTGGAATTGGAACTAAATTAGGATAAGAAGTCAAAACCAGGATGTGGGGAATGGAAGAGGAGATTAGATGCAGAAACATAAAATTCTCCATAAATTTAAGAGCTAGGCTCAAGAACTAGCTCTGAACTTCCTGGCCAAGATGAAGGGTATATTGTTTTAAGATACCTTTCACTGATATACCTTGAGGAAAAAACAAGAAAATAATACATACAAGTGAAAAAAAAAAGAATACTTTGACCACAATGTACCAGAAGTTCCTATTCTACACTGCTTGCTCCCTGGATTGATACAGGAGAGAAACCTTGGTGTCTATGTCAATCTCTGCATTCATAACTAGTTTACTTTAAGAGGCAGACTGCGAATATGAAGTTCTTCCTAAAGGAACACACAGTACAACTCAAAGACGAGCCATGCCACGCGGCGCTTTATGAAGACCTGAAAACCAGTTCTCCAGCTGCTCCTGGCCTCTCAGATCTTGTCAGCAGGAGGTAGACAGAGTCCCACCCTCACTTGTTTCCTTGCTCCTTACACTCTGGCTGCATCCTTACCTCTTCTGAACCTCCAGGAAGAAAGAGTCGGTCCTCTTCATCTGCAGTTCGTATATGGCCCGGAGTATGTGCAGAGGGGCATTGAGGGCATCATGAGCCATCTGGAGGCCACGAGGAAGAAGCAGAAGAGAGAAAATTTGAAGTGTTTCAACACATTACTGATAACCTGAACTCAAAAGTGATAAAACAATTATTTTCTACAGTTACTACAAGTTATAATCTAAGACCATCACATCACTTAATTTAACACCACACTTCATGCATATAAGATTATAAGCTCCAAAATATGGATTATAAAATCTGCATTACTATTATAAATCCAAAGGAAAATCTCCTAGTTCTGAAGTCCATGTTTTTGGTAGTTTACTTTTATTTGTGCCAGTTATCTGTGATTGTGCACTGCATTTGTTAAAGATTATATAGATGAGGGGGTACAGCATGCTATTTTAAAAAAGGAAGAACAAAGAAGCAAATAAAGATGATAATTAGAAAAAAGTTATACCAACAAAATGTAATGCTAGTAGTCAATAATTACTCACCAAATGGTATTTATTCATTGCTAGCTTTCCTGCAGTAGCTGCCTTGCCCTCAAGTATGACAACTGGCACATAAATCTAAGTACTAGACTTTCTTTTGATGTTTTTGAAAAACTGTATTTGCTTTTCTTACATCCGCCCCATAGTCTCTGTTTACTCTTAACATAGTTAGAGCCTTTGAAGCCCAAGCCTCTGCCCATTTTCACATCATTTTGAGGAAGAGTGGATTATCTAGGGAAAGTAAGGATGTACTTGAGAAATTATGAGGACAGATTGTCACTGGAGGCTTATGGATGGGCCTGACATTATATGCCAAACTTTACATATAAGTATTTGCACACGTAGTTTATGGGAGAAATGATCTAAAGTTTTTGGGTCCACAACTCCTAAACATTAAGAACTACTGTTGAAAGGGCTTTTCCCTCCTTCCAGGTCAGTTCCGTACAATATAGACTGAGTTTCCCAGAAGCGCATTCACAGGACATCAGCCTGAAGCATTTCCATGTGGAGGCTAAAACTCAGTCCAAGCCAAAGAGAATCCATTCCTGAGTCCCTTCTTCATGCCACACCATGACCTAGGAACATACCAAGAAACATATCCTGGTGGGCTCATCCAGGCTCTCGAGAGGGTCTAGCTTTTTCTGCTCTTGGTCACCAGGGCTGCTGGCCGACCGTTCCACCTCCTCCTCCTGGTCCCCTCGCTCGTCCAGCTCCAGCCCTCCATGCTCAGCCAAAGTGTTGATCTCTTTTTTTGAGGAGTACAGCATGATGGACAAAATCTAGATAGAACAAAAATCAGGCAGGGCAGGAACCTGAGTGTTTAGTGTGTGAGAAGACCTTTAACCCTCAAAGGGTAGAAAATATTTGACTTGACTCTTTAAAAAGACATCAGAATTTACAGAAAGAGTGTAAAATTAGGATTTCCTGGTGGTACAGTGGATAGGAATCTGGCTGCCAATGCAGGGGAGAAAGGTTCGATTCCTGGTCCGGGAAGATCCCACATGCTGCGGAGCAACTAAGCCTGTGCACCACCACTACAGAGCCCGTGCACCTCCGGCCCGTGCTCTGCAAAAAGAGAAGCCAGTGCAATGAGAAGCCTGAGTGCTCAACACAGAGTAGCCCCCCCTCACCACAACTAGAAAAGCCTGAGCACAGCCACAAAGGCCCACCACATCCGAAAAAAGTAATTTAAAAAATGTATTAATTAGTGGATATGGAAGCATGTTCAACTGTACTTATAACCAAAGACATGCTAACTAAAACTGCAAGGGACCTTTGTGTTTATTAACTTTGCCACTGACAGCGTAAATTGCTATCATCCTTTTAGAATGCATTTTGGTGAAATGTAAAGACCTATACAAATGTTCATAACCTTTGATTTTGCAACTCATCTTTTAGGAATAATGTAAAATGTGTAAAAAGTTATACTCATGATATAGTCAATGAAGCATTTATTAATGGCAAAAACTGAAATCCAGCTTTATGGATCATATGCAGCCGTTAAAAATGGCGGTTATGAAAACCACCCAACAACTTAGAAAAATGGCCATCACAAGACTTCAATTTATTTCAGTAACGTGCTCCCCTATACAATCCAAATCTATGTATGCAATACAGACAAAGAAGGAAAAAAATCAGAAAAGGGAAATACATGAAATACTAATAGCAGGTGTGTCGGGGGGGGGGGGCGGGAATTTGGAGTTTTTCCTTCTTTTCTACTTTTCAAATTTTCTCCACAAAAAAAATGTAAATTTTTGAATGCAAAAAATTTTAATTACGAATTTTTTCTATTTTAATTTAGAATTTTTTCTATTTTTGCTCTATTTCCTAAACAGCAAGAGCGGAAATGCTCATCAGGTTATCCTTGAATATGTTTCAGCATATTTTCCCAAAACCTAATTAAATCCTCTTGTGACAACTGAGAGCTGTTTCCTGGACTTCAGGCCTCTGTGTGACTGAGAATGGTCAGCTGAGCACCTCCCATACAGCAGCAGCCTTCCCTGCCCTGAGGCTGGCACTTGGCACAGAAATACCCCAGGGAACCACAGTAATTCCACTAAGAAAAATCTAAGGCTTATGGGGAAAAGCAATAAAATGAGTATTATCAACTGAAGTCCTACATAAAATAAACATAAGTGCAGGACAAATTTAGAAACTGATTTTAGCTCAAAGGAACTTAAAGGGGAAATAATAATTCAAGGGCAGATTTATTACCATGATATAATGGTCAACCGTGTGTTTCCACAAATTACTTCTCTTCCAATATTCTTTGGACAAACATCAAATTCATTTTCCCTGACAGGGGAGGACAGGTGTCATAATCTCTATTTCCAAAAGGGAAGACAAATGTAAGATACTGTTTTAACAACTGCACCGGATGAGAGTGCACAGGGCAGAACCAGCTGTGACTGCCTGGCTGCTCTGACTCCCAGGCCTGTAAATCTGCAGCAGGAAGCGGTAGCGGGAGTCCCCTCGTCCCTTACTTCCAGGTCCCGGAGGAGCCACGTTTTACTGAAGCCAGTCCCTTTGCTGCACTTTTTCACCAGTAGCTTCAGCAAATCTGTCTGTAGGAAGGTAGCGTGCGTCTCTTCAAAACCATGAACCTGCCAAACAGGAAAAGAATGATTCGCAATTGCCTCAGAGTGAAGAAAGTCAAGGGTCACTCAGGGAGAAGCAGGCCCCTATCGGAGCCCAGTCTCAGCTCTTGGCCCAAGCCCACCTTCTGGTGAAGATTCCAGAGTCAGCAGGAAAGATGAAACTCTGAACCTGAGTCGTAACCTAAGTCTGTCCACTCTCTAATTCATTCACTTGACAAGTATTTCTGAAGCCTCGTACATTGTACGTGCTGAGTCCTATGCTAAGAACAGAGGTTTTATGTCCCTCTCCTGCTCTCTGCCTCCCCAAAGCTTCCCACTGTCCTGCAGACTGAAGTCTGAGTCCCTGTTCATGGCTGACAAGGCCCCTGCAGGCTCCCTGCCTGCCTCTGTGTCTCCTCTCCTCCTTAGCACTGTCCCGAAGCCCTGAAGTGTTCCTTCTGCACCTGGAGTTTGCTCTCTCCCAGCATGCAATACTCTGCCCAGACTCCTTATCTACCACCTCAGATTTCACCTCTTCAGGAAGGCTCTTTCTGACTCCTGTGGTTTTCCTTGCAGGCTCCCTGGTGTCTCCCTCACAGTTAAGGCTGAAAGCTCCATGACAGCAGGGACCTTCTCTCTAGTTCAACACTACGTAATCAGTTCCAACTGGCACCTGGTGCTCAACAAATATTTACGGAATCAAGGATCCAAAGGCATAAATGGTCTCTGCCCTCAGGGAGTTTACTTTCCCAAACCTACTGTAATGCAAAACCACTGATACAGCAGGTTGTGGTGAATGCCATGAAGCCGACAAACAGCAGGTGCGTGGCCTCAAGCCTGAAACCGTGAACCCTCAGGGATGGGCCAGAGCCGAGATGCCACCTAGACCAGCCTCCCTGTGGTGCTTGGGTCCTTTCATGTCCTCCTTGCCAGTGCTGCCCAACTCACAGAACTCATAAGTCTTCCAGAGGAAATCCTTCTTCTTTGGCTAGTTCTGTTGGGAAGGTCATCCTTAAAGTGATCCCTCCCTCGTTCCCGATGCCCCTCAAGCAGTAGAAGAATCATGTTCCCCACAAGTCAAGGCTTCCCATCTCCATGTTAGTTACTGCCCAGCTCTTCAACTTGTCTGCCTTCTCTCACCCCAAATGCCAAAGTGAAGTGAAGTCGCTCAGTCGTGTCCAGCTCTTTGCGACCCCATGTACTGTAGCCTACCAGGCTTCTCCATCCATGGGATCCTCCAGGCAAGAATACTGGAGTGGGTTGCCATTTCCTTCTCCAGGAGATCTTCCCAACCCAGGGATTGAACCCGGGTCTCCCGCACTGTAGGCAGACGCGTTACCGTCTGAGCCACCAGGGAAGTCAAACTAATCATCGCCCAACGTGGGGCTTGAACCCATGACCCTGAGATTAAGAGTCTTGCACTCTACCGACTGAGCTAGCCAGGCTACAGATAAATGCAAGTGAAAGTCCCTCAGTTGTGTCCAGCTCTCTGCGACCCCATGGGCTATCCAGTCCATAGAATTCTCCAGGCCAGAATACTGGAGTGGGTAGCCTTTTCCTTCTCCAGGGGATCTTCCCAACCCAGGGATCGAACCTAGGCCTCTCTCATTGCAGGCGGATTCTTTACTAGCTGAGCTACTGCTTAAAGATCCCATAAGATGTTACTCTCCTTTTTTCTCCCTATAATGAACCAGAGGGAGCTGTGGTTCAGAGGGAAGCGAGAAACTGTTGTCAATTTTTCTTCTCATCTTCCAAGGTTATGTGCCCATAAGGTAGTAGTGCCTGGTTTCATGAGGCAGGACTGAAAAATTACAGAGAACCAACTACTGGGAAAATTCTGTTTCTTCCTTAATGATATCCTTGTGCAAGGCCCCAATCATTTCTAAAAATAATCAAGATCCTATGATCCTATTCATTGAAATCGGATGATACTTCCTTCTAGTTAATACCCTGCAGGTGTTAGATCACAGCCAGACTGATTAGCAAATGGAAGAAACTCAACATTACCTTTAGCGTTTTATATAATCCTTTGAGGGCCAGGGATAGGACCCAAGTTGCTTCCACTGCCTCGGGACAATGGCTGTCCATGCTGGTTTGCAGAAGGTGACTGGCAATAAAGGCAAAGTGCTGAGAGTATTGGCTTAGCTGGGCCTGGGAGTCACTGCCTTCCTGTCCTCCTCCTTTCTGGACCAGCTGGTAGTCCTTCACTGAAGGATTAAGAGAAAAATCTTAAATGTAGCCAGAGAAAAGAGACACATTTTGTTTATTAATATTTTGGCTATACTGTTTATAGGATCCTAGTTCTCTGACCAGGGATTGAACCCAAGTCCACAGTAGGGAAAGCCCCAAGTCCCAACCACTGGATCACCAGGGAATTCCCCAAGAGACACATTTTGAAGAGTAACAGAGAATTATGGCTGACTTCACAGCAGAAACTATGAAAGCCAGAAGAAAATGGATCAATATCTTTAAAATATGCTAAGAAGAAACTCTCAGCCCACAATTTTCTACCCAGAAAAATTGCCTCTCAAAGACGAAGTCAAATCACTGATTTAGACTTCCACCTTAAGAAACCAGAAAAAGAAAAAAAGAGCAAATTAAACTCAAAGCAGAAAGAAAGAAATAAATTAATAATGGAAAGATAGAAATTAATGGAACAGCAATCAGAAATAACAGAGAAACATCAAAGAAACCAAAAGCCAGTCCTTGGAAAATATCAAATAAATTGATAAATCTCTGGCTAGGCAGTCTATGCAATGAAAAAGAAAAGACACAAATTACCAAAATCAGGAATGAGGGAAGGCAGCTTATACCCCATGCTAGGTTCAGAGAAACTAAAGATGTACATTTTATAAGACCTAAATTTGTTTCATAAGTGAATGGAGAGATGTACCATGCTCCTGAATCAAAAGACTCAGTATTGTTAAGACATCATTTCTCCCCAAATGAATCTACAGATTCAATGTTATGTCAATCAAAACCCTAGCAAGTTCTTTCATAGAAACTGATAAGCTGATCCCAAAATTTAAACAAAAAGACAAAGGAACTAGACTAGCCAAAACAATTCTGAAGAATAACAAAGTTGGAGGACCTGATTTTTCTCTCAACACTCAGGAGAAATCTATAACACTCAAGGGCTTTCTTCTGGTGGCTCAGTGGTAAAGAACCCTCCTGCCAATGCAGGAGACTCAGATTTGATCCCTGGGTCAGAAAGAGCTCCTGGAGAAGGAAATGACAACCTACTCTAGTATTCTTGTCTGGGAAATCCTGTGGACAGAAGGAGCCTGGTGGGCTACAGTCCATGGGGGTCACAAAAGAATCAGACTAAACAACAACAGTCAAGACAATACGGCATTCAAGTAAGGAGAAATATACAATATACAGATTAATGGAACATAATAAAATCCATAAATAAACACCAAGATATATGGGTCAATTAATTTTCACAAAGTTACCAAGATGATTCAATGGAGAAAGAATAGTCTGTTCAACGAATGGTCCTAGAACAGTGAGATTCACATGTAAAAAAATAAAATAAACCTTGACTTTTACATCAAACTGTATACAAAAATAGCATAGACAGTGCCTAATACTGAAGCTAAATGATAAAGCGGATTATTTCAAGAGCAGAAGAGGGCTCATAATAATAAGACACTCCAGATCATTTGGGATTTGGCAAATTAAATCAAAAGGGCACTTTATGATATACTTTCACTGTCCTATTGATGAAGTTACTTTACATTCCTGTAGCCACCATATGTTTAAATTACCCACTAGAAAACAAATGATACTGGCAAATGGAAAAAGTAGATATTCAGAATCTAAACATCTGGCCAGTCCCGAAACAAAGAGTCATAACAACATAGAAAGAGCCTTCAAAGCGATCCCAACTCAACCACATCATTTCACAGATGAGGAGAAAGAAGTTACATGTCACTTCAGTTGTGTCCAACTCTTTGCAACCCTACATGGACTGTAGCCCACAAGGCTCCTCTGTCCAAGCGTTTCTCCAGGTAAGAATACTGGAGTGGGTTGTCATGCCCTCCTCCAGGAAAAAGAAATTCAGAGAGCTATAATTTGTTTTTTTTTTTTTTTAAATCCATGTGCAGGGGAAAGAACAAAGATATTTTAACTGATTATAGTGTATACAGAAAATTTGCTCTGATTCTTAGATAAAATAATTATGCTTGGGACCTGTTTTCCTCTTCCGGGTTTTGACATCGACGATCACAGCTCTGTTCTTCTCAGTAAAGTGCTTCAAGATGATCACATTATGTGGTTCATTGGCATTATCCATATACACACAGCGGGTCCCCACACAGAGGACCTAAGCACGACAGAGAAAGAAGAGGAAACTCAGCAGCACATAGAACACAGTCTCTTTTGCTCGTGCCGCTGACTTCAACAGGCAGTCAGGGTCAGGATTCTTCCCTTCTATAAGTCCAGGGTTGGCACAGGCCTGGCACAGAACTGGTTTAAGTGCTTGCTGAATGAAGCCATGTTTTCACAGTCTCCATTGTTCCAACTAGTTGAAAATTAGAAATGAGATCAAGCTGAAGGCCAAAGTGAAGAACAATCATACTTTGAAGTTCTCTGTAACTTATTAATAGGGTATTAGTTACCTATTATTCAAAGCCAACTACCGGCTAATAAAATGAGTCAAATGGCTAAACTGTTAAAATGCAAGTTGAACAAACCATCCCAAAATCTTGAGAATATACCAGTACTGTAAAAGCAAATTATGTAAGGGAAGAAAAAACTCCGCAGGATATATGCTATAGGGACTTTGGTATGTCTGATGAAGACAGGAAGAGGAGACCAGGCCTTCAGAGAGGTGTACCTGGGGGAAGCCAACCAGCACCAGCAGTGTGAAGATGTTGGTGTGTTTTAGCTGGAAAGGCAGCTGCTTGATGCAGTGGTCTGTGAAGGTAGCAACGACGTCTCGCCACAGAGGGGCGCTGTTGAGCGACCGCAGGATCTCCGCCATAGAACACGCCCAGTCCAAGCCCACGCGGCTGGAAGGCAAGAGCGCCCTCAGGTGGTGGTGCACAGGCTCCAAATGCAACGCACCAGCTCACCGCACTCCAAGGCAGACCCATAAACATGCCAACGAGCCATTCACTGATTAGTTTAAAAACTACCACAATGATGCTTTTCAGAAATGATAAGTGGGGGGAAAATAATCAAGATTTATACTTATATACTCAGTCTATCGTTAAGGTTTTAAAAATCTCTATAAATGGTCACACATGTGCACTTATGCACACTCATATGCATCCACAGAAAAGAAGCTTGGAAGGAAATATATTTTAAAAAGCACCAGGGAGTTCCCTGGTGGCCTAGTGGTTAGAAGTCTGGGCTTTCACTGCTGTGGCCTGGGTTCAATCCCTGGTCAGGGAACAGATCTGCAAGGGGTGGTGAGAGGCAGGGCTGGGTAGGGGGAATAAAATAGCACCAGACACACTGACAAGGTGCAAGGCATTGCTTTTATAATGAAAACAGATCTATTTTGTTCAGCCTCAAAGCCTGCACCTATTACTCCCAGGAAAAAACAAACCAGAATATATATCACTAGAGAGCTGAATCAGCAGACAGAACCCAGGTGGCAACAGCTGTTCTAACGTGGGTTTTAAGCACAGCTTTAATATCAGTTGATAATGTTGCTAATAAAACTAATTCTAGTCTCACAGAAGAGCCCTAGACAACACAGGGGCAAAGACAGCACCGAAGCACACTGAAATTAATCAACAGCCAGATCAATGACCCAAAGAAATGAACACCAAGGAGGGATAGAGTGGGGGTGGCTACCTGTCCAGACACACAGCCCCCAGGCTAAAGAGCAGGTGGGTGGTCTTCCAGCCGTCTGGCACGACTGAACTGTCCCCAGCTGCAAACAAGTTGTGTTTGGCTGAGAGGACCTTGGTCACGGCAGCATCTACCTCCGCTGGTAAAAGGCGGATGATTAACTGGCCGAGGAGACCCAGGGTGAGGTGGTAGGTTTCATTCAGGTGGCCTGCGTTTGAGATGACGACCTGGAACATGAGCGGGAGCACGTGCTCCAGGTCTATCAGGGGGACTGTGGGATCCTGTTAAGAGAGGAGAAAAATCTGTTCAATAAGACAGCTAGGTAACCACACCAACCAAACACTCCATTGTCTTCATGTATTATTTATAACTGGCCTGGTGCCAGGAGAATTATGCAGTGTCTTTCACAAATGGCTTAGGTACAATTGACTGTAAAATAAACATTCTCAGGCATCATCTTACAATCTTACTTCCAATTCATATTCTTATCCCAAGGACATACAGATGACCGCAATTAATATTTCAGTATATGGCTTTCCAAAAATTTTTTTATGCATAATACTACCCTCTCATGCACTCTTTCTCCTTTTATTTTTCCTTTCTCTCTCTCTCTCGTTTTGTCTCTTACCGAGTTTAAGGGAGGTAGCATGGCTGCTAGTAATCCCAAAATCCTCTTCTGGGAGCACTCTGCAAACACCTGCTCAGGGCTTGGAATAACTGCCTTTTCCTCAATGGGCTTCTGGGAGGATGCTTCTGAATTTTCAGCATCTGAGTTGTAAAATAGCAAGCTATCAGATTTTGCCAGGTTCCATGCATGTATGAAGAGGCAGGTAAATCACTGTACTGCCCTGTGCCACTACAGCATCAAGTCGAGACTTTAAAAACCTATTACTGAACAAGTCTTACTCAAGGAAGCCTGTCCCGATCACCCTGTTTTAATGTCGAGCCTGCCCTCCCATCTCCCCAAACCCCTCTGCCCTCTCCATTCCCTGCTCTTTTGTGCTCATGGCATCTAATTACCTTTTAAAACACCATATCCTTTTTTTACTTGTTGGTTATTGTTTGACTTCCCTTCTAGATTCCCCCTCTCCGCAGTAATGTATCACAAACACCTAGAAATGTTTCCGAAGCACAGCAGCAACTCAATAAATCCCTGACGGCTAAAGCAACTGTACGTGACCAGGATGCTGATTCTCAGCTGGGATCAGACAAGAGTGGGTTTTGATGATCTGGACTGACATGGAGTGTCAGACCGCTTCCTGAACTTAAGTCATGATCTGCAGAGACGAGCATCAGCCCCTTCTGGGACAGGGCAGGACGCTGGGTGCTCAGCCCTGCCTCTGTCACAGAACGGGCACCAGGGAAGGACCCTGCCTCCCCAAGGAGGAGGCTGACATTTGCTGCCAGTCTCCTCGGTCCACAGCACCTCCATCTCCTGGCTCTTCAATTGCCCTGCAACACAGCTCCGACCTCACTGCCATTCCCAGCAGGCAGCCCAGGGCCTCCACTGCAGGGTGCAAGCACCCCTCCACTTCCCTATTTCAGGGCTCCCACTCCCTCCTCGTCCTCCCTACACACCTGCCCCACAAGCTTCTCCCTGGATTCCTTTGGGGGTTTCCTCTCTGGGGCTTTGCTCCTCTTGTCCTTTCTGCCCTGGGTGCCCCTCCCCCCAACAGATCCCAGCACTTCTGAGGTCACATGCAGGCCTTCTTTACAGGGGCTTTACGTGGACACAACCTGTTCAAGCTGGATCCCCATCACTGCTACCACCCACTCAGGCCTCTCTTCTGGACAGAAGCACATCCCACCTCAAATTACAGTTACATGTACCCCTGTCTGAAACCCTCCCAGGCTGCAGGCCTCATGAAGGCAGGAGCTATGCGTGCATTTGTCTGACCTGGTCCCTGCTTCATCCCCAGAGTCTAGCACAGTGCTTGGCACACAGAAGGCACTCAGTGAATCAGGAAATAAACAAGATAGGAAATTAGATAAACAAGATGAAGCAAAGATGACTTTCGTGGTATCAGTACTATCTGAGGCAGAACTGAGAAACCATGCACCCTTGGGTGCTAATCAGTTACCAACTATGTGTAAGAGATAACTCAGAGATGGGTATGTACACATTTTAAGATGAAAGAGATCAAGGTAATTGTCAGAGTTTTTACCTGGAAGTCCTGTAGGTGTGCAGGCATCTGCAGGTGAGTCTGAAATTTGAGTCAGGCAGGAAGGATCCTTCCTTAATGATATACCTTCACTGGCCTTACTTCTCTGTTTGCAATCTAAAGGTCTGAATTCCTTAGGAGCATCTCTCTTCCCCTAAAAACAAATTAGAGAGTGAGTAAACTTTTATGTGAAAGAAATTTTTTTACATTCAGACAATTTAAAAAATCACTAGCCAAGGACTTCCTTGGTAGTCCAGTGGTTAAGAATCTGCCTTCCAGCGGCTTCCCTGGCAGTGCAGTGGTTAAGACTCCACACTCCCACATTCCCAGGGCAGGAGGCGTGGGTTTGATCCTTGGTCAGAGAAGCAGGATTCCACTCCCACGCAGCACAGCCAAAAAAAAAAAAAAGAATCTACCTTCCAAGGCAGGAGATACAGAAACTGCAATTTGCCACACAGAAGACTTAGAGAGCCAGGGGCAGGGTACCCTGCGGGCACACAGCTACTGATTTTAAAAAGACTCAAAAGGTATGGATATCTCAGGAATAAAAAGAATGCCCTGGGGGTTCCTTAGAAAAAGGCTGATTCCAATCCCTAGGCAGGGAAAGCCTAAGATAAGCCTGAAACCTCTTTTTGTATCAAAAATAAAAGAAGTGGTCAAAGAATAATCAAGACATAGCAAAAGACACAAAAGTGGAAGGAGCTTCCACTGGCCAAACATGGGACAACTTGAGCATCAAAATCCATAGTAAAACTAGGATTTTAATTCACTAAATTAAAAAATTCAAGTCTATTTTGATAAAAATAAGTGAGTAAGTAGATACATAAGGAGTGCCATGCTGACTGGTGGCACATTATAAGATGCTGGGGGCTCACAAGAAGATATGATTATTCTCAGGCTCAAAGGCGAAGAGAAGACTGCTGATTTACCCTGACCCTGCTGATGTTTTCCCTGTCCCACCACAATCTGTGGATGGGAACAATGCTGCCTGGAGAAGGGGTTTTGTGGTCAAAACAGGCTTGAGGGTTATTACGTCGCCTGTCCTTGTGCTGGCTTTCTGGCTGAACGAAGCTAATGGAATTTTCAAGCTTTTGCCATCTCTGCTTTTGTCCTCCTCTAAAAGACGACAGGATCCCAGGGAATAAGCACCAACGGGGATCCTTCATGACAGAGACAGGGGATAGAAACAGCAGCAGCTCCTGAGGCAACGCCGGGGCGCTGACGGCACCAACTCAGGCTCTGAAGGCAGCGTCATGGAGGCTCTGCTCTTGCACAAAACGATCTTCAGTGTCACTGTCGCAGGTTCCATCTGGACCCAGGAAGGCTTTCCTTCCACTTCAACAAGCACAGGTAAACACTCATAAACTACCTATGTAAACTACTTGGTAAGTACTAAGCACTTAGGATCACCTATTTGTTAACTGAATATAAAAGTGGTTTCACGTCTATAGTGTTCACCACGGGCCAGGAAGGAACCAACCTCTTTAGGTGTGTAATCTTACTCAGTCCTTATAAAAACCACAGGAGGCGGGGAACAGGAGTAGTGTACACCGATAGAGCTTACCATGAATGCTGCTTTAAGCACTCTGTGCATTTACTTGCTTTTGGCTGTGCTGGGTCTCAGCTGCAGTACTGGGGGGTCTCTGTTTTGGCATGCGGGCTTCTCTTGAGTTGAGGCACCAGGGCTCCAGAGCCCATGGATTCTACAGTTGTGGCGTGAGGGCTTCTCTCTAGTTGTGGTGCACAGGCTCAGCTGTCCCATGGCATGTGGGATCCTAGTTCCCCAGCCGGGGACTGAATCCGTGTCCCCTGCATTGGCGGGTGGATTCTTAACCACTGGACCACCAAAAACTTCCCTGAGGACTTTAGACATTAATTCGGTGTGTGTGATGCATGTAAATCCTCACAACAACCCTAAGGGATAGCTATTATTATTCTCCCTTCATTTTACTGATGAGAAAACTGAAGAGATGTGGTGATGTGCCCAAAGTCAGACAGAACAGGGACCCACACCCCGGCAAACTGGGTCACAAACCTGGACCCTTCACGTCGCTGCTCCGCTCCCTCACGTGACAGCTCTGGGATCACCTGTGACTGTGCACAAGAAAAGACTCTTACTTACACTGCGGTGCCCAGCAGGGCCTGCGTGGGCCAGCTCCGCGGCAGCCTGCACAGCTTTCTTCTCTGGCTGCTCCTCTGACGTCTGGGTGGGCGCGGTGACTGGCAGGGCCTGGTTTTCTGGAGGAGAGCCACCATCTGGCAATACACCAAGCAGAGCTAGAGCTTTAAGACCTAAACGTGGGAAGCAAAAAAGAGGATGGTTGAAAGTTTTATAAGAGGGTTATTCCCTGCAAATGCCATAAATCACTTTACTACCATATGCAAAGAGATGGCTGAGCTTTTCCACAAGCTGAACCAGAGTACTCAGTCCAGTCCCCTCCCCGCATCCCACACATCTACTCAGCTCCTGACTTCAGACACTAGAAGTTTCGATAGCAGGGGACACCTGTGCTTTATTAACAACACAGGACAAAAGATACAAGAGGACTGCCTGTTTAGAAAATCATAAACATGAAAATTTTATAGAGCCCTATACAACTAGATTTTTAAGTTCTCCCTGGCAAACAGTTAACAAGACAGATCTGAAGGACCAGTGTCACCCACCGCTACTTCAGCCGAGTCTGACTCCCTCACGTTTACTAGAATGAGGAGTTGGTCTGTTATTCTGGAAGGAATTTAAATGTCTCGGGAATTTAACATTCACATTATTCTTCTCCTTGGCACCCCTCAGTAAAATTAAGTCATCTAGACATTTTATTAGTCAAACTAATTTCATTATAAATAGCTCTCATTTAGAACACAGTTGTGTGGAAGTGGTTCTGCACTCCAGGTTTTTTGTTTTTTTGTTTTTTTTTTAAAAAGGCTGAATTGCTTTGGCAAAGTTAAGTCTGGTGTATTCAAATAATTTATCCCCAGACATTAAGAGTTTTAATTATTCATTTTTTTTCTCACCTTCACGAAATATTTTAGAGAAACTAAATGCTCCTTTAATGCCAATGTTTCTCTCAAATGCATATGCAGATTTAAAATTAAGTTCCGGGGGGACCTCCTTGTTGGTCGAGTGGTTAAGACTCTGAG
Source organism: Budorcas taxicolor (assembly GCF_023091745.1). Lineage (NCBI taxonomy): Eukaryota > Metazoa > Chordata > Mammalia > Artiodactyla > Bovidae > Budorcas > Budorcas taxicolor. The sequence goes on from NC_068928.1 coordinate 24,516,137, forward strand.
TTGCCAACGAAGGGGGTGCAGGCTCAATCCCTGGTTAGGGAACTAGATCCCACATGCAGTGGGCCATTGCCAAAAGATTAAAAAAAAATCAGTAACAATATAAAAAAATTTTTTTAATTAAATAAATAAAATTAAGTTCCACTCCATGGTGAGCATCTCTTGTGGAAAACTGGATTTTGACACCTCCACACTGAGCACTGCGTTTCACTTCTGCTGCGGCTGTTCCTTCATGAGCAGTTTAGGGCTGGTTTGGTTTCCAAGCCTAAGGAATACCTACCTTTTCCCTGGTGAGCCTTCATCAGACAGTCCCCGACGAGCTGTAGGCACCGGCTCCGCAGGGTGGCGGCGCTGCTGCGGACCTGTGGGTCCAGCTTTTCGCCGTCCACGTCCTCGGCGCTGGCCAGGTGGGCGCTATAGAGAGCCAGGGCAGCGAAGAGCAGCCAGGAGTAGTTGTGGATGTAGGGCTGGATGAGCCTCTGCCGGTCGCTGATCCGGATGGTCACCATTGGATGGGCAGTGATGCTGTGGGTAGGCAAGTGGCTGCAAAGGCAAGATATTTTTAAGGCCTGAAGGCCCTTGTGAGCGTCCGAAAAGGAGAATGGGGCCTCAGGGGACCACATGCACGGTCACAGGTGGGCATCAGTTACCTCTAAGGCTGTTACTGAAAATTTAAAGATAGGTATTAGCCCTCTCTTCAGAAAAATTAATGAACACAAACACTGCACAATCCACTTCAGGATTTCACAACCCCTAAAAGACTGTCCATGGAAACCAAGTGAAGTAAGACTTCCTTTTTGTGAAGCTTCACAGGGTACGCTTATAGCATTTTGGTAATGTGAGGAAATGCCCATAATTTTTTGAGATGGATATGAAGTATGTAGGAAGGAAATGACTGAAGGTCTGGAATTTGCTTTAAAATACTTTTTAACAAAGCAGAAGAAAAAAAGAAAAATCGAAGCACACATAGCAAAATCTTCCTAATTGCTGAGTCTGGGTAAAGGGGACATGAAGATTCACTGTACTACTCTTTTTACTTGTGGGTATGTTTGAAATTTTTTATAAGATTTTTTTTAAAAAAAGCAAGTGAGTACCAGTTTGCTGGGCTGGAGGTCACGTGAGACATACCCGTAGGAGTATTTCTTGGCCGCGTAGCATCCATAGCACAGGTCAAAGTCATCGCATACATTGCAGTGCATCCTCCGGCCTATGATCAAACCCTGGCAGTGGTCACACGTGAACTCCATGTTGACCATTTCGTGGTCATCTCCATGACCCTCAGGCTTCACTCCACCTGGGGGAAGCACAGCAGCGTGAGGTGGACTGGGCGAAGGGCTCTGAGAAGGGCTGGTTTCCAAACCCAAACCAAACCCAGAAGCAGAGTTGCTCCCAACAGATCGCTCAGGATGTCAGGGACCACAGGCATCTTTCAGAGACTGATGCATTCTGCCCAGTGGTTCTCAGCATACAAATGATACTCTCGGCACAGAAACTTCTTAGCAGTGGTACCATGGGCTGACTTCCCTTTTTCAGTGCAATGTAGAGCCTGATCAAATAGATCACCAATTCCCATTATGACCTCCATTTGGCAGCACAAGTCGTCATGCCAATTTGTAAGGCATCTTCCATGAACCCTCCCCAGACATATCTAAGCATCTATTGGTGTATTCTTGTTAACAAGCACTGAGAACTTATCAGGTATTTGCTTTTACTTTTTCATTCCCGAATCATAGGTGAAAAGCGACTCCATAACCCCAGACCGACTGAGTGAGAAAGAATGTGAGTCATGAAACAGACTGACGGCTCTGGTCTCCTTCTCACTTTGAGTCCGGTGGGGCTCCAAGCCCCATCACACACTCTGCTGAATGTTCCTCACCTCTGACCCACTTCTGTTCCCACGGCCAGAAACCTAGTCCAGGCACGAATCCCCTTGTCACTGCTGTGATTTCCTAAAGGAAGCTCTTACATGGACAGCTTCCTCTAGCATTGCTCTGGTCATGTTAATATCCTGCTGGCAAAACTTCCCCTTCTGTTTGTAGACTCATTCAAATTCCTGAGACTGGCATCTCTGGATCCCATAACCTGGGCCCAGCTTGTCTCAATCCATCACTCAGCTGTGGACATTGGTAAGTCCATCAAAACACACTGCAGAAGCTCACTCCTCTGGCCCTGGACTCGCTCAGTCTTAGGATGACACACCCTCCACTGTTAACTTTCTTTAAAACCCAATTCACATTCTTAGGGGCTTCCCTCATAGCTCAGTTGGTAAAGAATTCGCCTGCAATACAGGAGACCCCAGTTCGATTCCTGGATGGGGAAGATTCACTGGAGACGTGATAGGCTACCCACTCCAGTATTCCTGGGTTTCCTTGTAGCTCAGCTGGTAAAGAATCCACCTATAGCGTTGGAGACCTGGGTTCGATCCTTGGGTTGGGAAGATCCCCTGGAGAAGGAAAGGCTACCCACTCCAGTATTCTGGCCTGGAGAATTCCATCAACTGTATAGTCCATGGGGTTGCAAAGAGTCAGACATGACTGAGTGATTTCACTTTCACATCCCACCTCCTCCACCAGCTTTCCTTCAACAGCAGCCTTCCCTCCTTCTGAACTCTCCCAGAATAATGTGCACTGCTCATCTGTAACTCAGCAGAGACACTCCTATCCTGGAATACAGCTTGCATGAGCAGGTCCCGTCTCCTGCCACAGCTGTAAATGCTTCTGGGACAGGGGCTGTATTTTGTACAGCCAGGCGATACGCACACTAACAGCACTCAGCCGCTAACTACTGTCAACCTGCTTTGTCTCAGCACCTGTGAAGTGAGAGGATTCAAGAATTTCTGAAGTTTGCTTGTGTGTATTTTACTTCTATAAACAGCCTGATTCAGAGGGCAAAATCATTTCCTGAAAACTCAACTGGATGGACATTCACTGGTGCTGAGAGTTTATCAAGTGTCTACACACAGTGAGGTAGAAGGTGGAAGCTTGTCAGGTAACAGAGCTCTGGAGTTTGTCACTCAGCTGGGGAAGTGAGGTCATATTTGCCGACAAGACAGAGAACACTGCTGGGCAGTGTTGTCACTGTACAGTGGAAGGTTAAAAAACGACAAGATCACAGAAGATAGAAATGCTTCTTCCTCGTGGGGATGGCACACTCAGGCCGTGAAGTTTACCTAGGAAGCAAGTCTTGCAGAGATCCATGTCGCTGCACTGCAGACAACGGTAGCGATGCCACGGGGCGATCTCATCACACCCATCACAGGAGATGTCCACATTTAACAGGTCACAATAGCGAGCAATAAACATGTGCATCTATAAGGTGAAATAAAACACAATCAACCAACAGACTTTTAATGTGGCCACTATTCATTCATCAATCCATCCTTCAACAGCTACTTAAAACACTCCTGGCATTGTACTAGGTGCTCAGATTGGGAGACTAAGGAGCTCAGTGTCTAGCTGGGAATTCCCTCAAACAAACAGATGACAGCATACAGTATGATGTATGGACAGCCAAATTCAGGAGGCTGAGAGAGCACGTGGAGGTTTCTCAAAAAGAATTAATTACTCAGGTGAGACCTGAGGGGCAAACAGGCATCGGCTGGGTGGAGATGAAGGCGATGAGCATGTGGGATAAAAGCAATAGGAAGTTCTGTGGGAGACCACAAAAGGATCAAGCCGGGGGCTTGTGCACTTGGAAATAATTCCGAATGTAGAGCACACTATGGAGCCAGGCTAACCGGATACAGTTAGAAAGGTTAAACTGCAAGAGGCTGGGATGGACGAGTAGCATGATCAGATCTGAGCATTCTGAAAGCTCCTCTGGTCACTGAGTGAGAATGGATCAGAGTGGGCACGACTGGAGCCATAGAGACTGGCCCTGACAGAGGCTGTTAGAGCAACCCCCTGACTGCTGATAAGGGCAGGACTGGGCAGAAAGTGAGACAGTGAAAGGGGGGCAGATCTGAGTGGTATTAGGAGGCACAGGTGAGGAACCTTGGGGGCTGGCTGGTTATGGGGGCCAGCGAAAGCCAAGGGTCAAGAACAACATCCAGATTTCTGGCTTGGGTACTTGGCTGGACAAGAGTCGGGTTCAGATACAGCAAACCCTGCAAGAGAAGCACTGTTGGCTGGCACTTTAGGAGAAAACTTTTCTGGGGAAAGACTAAGGGCCCCGTGTCATGAGCAAACAGTTTTATTGCAAGGTCCCTACAGGACGGTTTATCTTTATGGCCTGGAAATAAGGGACATAAATCACCGAGTCAGCATATAGCAGCAGAATACAGCAGATATGCCAAGCCACCTTAGGACTAGAGAATGGCTCCCAATAAGGTGTTAACATACAAGAGAGAAAAATCACAAAGGCCAAGGTGGTGTGTTCGATCCGAGCACCACAGAGAAGCTACATGAGCTAGGTAACTGGCACACAGTAGGCATATAAGCTAAGAAAATGCATGCATCTGAGGCAGCAGACACCTGGCATAGTGTGGTAGTGACAGATAAAACCCCAATGTGGAGACAGACGTGGCAGGCTGGCTGAGTCTGATGACGTGTGGGAATCAGGTAGCTGATTCTGTGCACATATGCGGCTTCCATGCTCACCAGGCGACCTTCTGACTGAAACGTGCCTTCCTGTGTTGCTTGCCTACAGGAAAAGTATGTACCAAGGACACCAGAGTCCAGGGCCTTCAGCAATTCTGTTTCTCACTGTAAATTATAAACTGGCACCTAATTATTTTATTTCAGCCTCATGAGCCAATTTCCTGTGAATCTAGTTCTAGGCGAGGGAGCCACTGCCTGATGTGGCCAAGCCAGGATTTAGGACCTTCGGGTTAAAAGACCAGGCTCAGTGACAGCCACTCACTAGGGTATTGACTGCCCCATGTAGCCCTCTCAGGAGAGAGCCTGCTGGCACGCCCCAAGGCAGACTTTCATCTCCAAACTCCCAGCAAATCACTTCAGATTACCCTCATTGAGAGATCTTACTTTCCTCTGCTTCTCTGGATCTTCCTGGGCTATTTTTTCATACCAGGCCTCAAACATGCCATCCTGACACTCATCCATCCATTCTGAATTCTGCTTGGCATCAGCAAGCTCATCTTCTTCACTCCACTGGCTGAAAAAAGGACATAAACAGAGAAAAGCATGCCTCTGCCAAAAATCAAGGTAAGTGCAGGTTAGCAGACTCTGTCCTACTGGTCTAGTACCCAAGACTCTTAGAGACTTCTGAGGGCAAGAGGGCAATCTGGTTTTCAAAGCTCCAGGGTTTGCCAAATGTTTGATAGATACATACCAATAAAAAAGGGGGGAGGCCCTTCCAGAGCCTACTACCATGGGTGAGGAATTGGAGCTTGAAAGGTTGTACCTTCATGGCAAAAACCCACTCAACAACCATTTGTGGTGAACCTGCGATGTGCCAGGCACCAAAACACTGGTCTGAACTGGACACGCTCGGCACACCCGAGTGGCGGCAGCATGAGAAGGGAGCCAGGAGACCCCAGGGTCTCGGCCCGCGCGGGCTGCTCTAAGACCTGGACATGGCACTCGGCCCTGGTCCTCAGTTTCCTCAGGTTTGACAAATAATCTCAGGGATTCCTCTTAGATGCAAAAGTATAGATTTTCATAATTTCAGTCAATAGCTTGCTTCAGCAACTGGAATTTTAAATACAAAAGCATATGCTCAACAGCAAATGCAAAGCATCTACCAACTGACAGAGACACATCCATTTGTTGACGTGTTCCAACTAACTGATTTCGGGGCTACTCACACTGAGCTTTGGGCCAGGGGCCGTGGGAACTGGTGGGGAAGGTGCAGTCCCTGCTCTCAAGACTGGCTCGTGGAGCGGCAGGTGAAGCTTGAAACAAGGAGCAGACTGATAGCTTAAAGCTGACCACCCACCCCTTCCTCCTATTGCGGGTCCCCTCCCTCTGCCAAGAGCGCCCTCTGGCAGCAAGGGCAATGGCTGAGGCTTGGTAAATGAGGAGATCACGTATTCTATCTCCTTTTTCCTACTTCTGAGAGAGGGAAAATAGGTGTTGACTCAGATCTTTCATTTCCTCCTAATTCTCTCCTCTTGCTCTTCTTTCCCCTTTCTCCTCTTTCTACAGACATGTGTGATCAATGTGTAAGTGGACTTGAGTAAGGTGGAAAGACGTTCATTAGATGTGGAAAGGAGGAACTTCCCTGGCGGTCCAGTGGTGAAGAATTCGCCTTCCAAAGCAGGGGATGCAGGTTCGATCCCTGGTTGCAAAACTGAGATCCCACAACCCACAGGGCAACTAAGCCTAAGCTGAAACCAGAGAAGCCTGTACGCCACAATGACAGATCCTGCCTGCTTCAAAGGAGATCCCGTGTGCTGCAACTAAGACCTGATACAGTCAAAAAAATATTTTAAAAAATAATAATAATATAAAAGAATAAGTGGAAAGGAAAAAAAAAACAAAAAACCTTTGTTACTATTTTTTCCCCTTATACCTTAAGTTCTTACAATGTACAAGAGGTTATAGTGGCTGGAAATCACACACACACAGAACAAAAAACTACAGCAAAGGATTCTTCAATTCAACAAGCTCTGAGGATCTCCACAAACAAGGAGGTTCCTCATGCTGAGTTCACAGCACCACTGCTACCAACTTATACACACCATCATGCCCCAGACACCATGCTGAACGCTGAGGAGAACTCTTTCATTCTTCACAGCAATCCTACAAGGTAGATACTGTGATTACCTCCAGTTCTAAAGATGAGGAAACTGAAGTACAAAGGAATTTAAATAGTTGTCCGAGGCCATCCAGTGAGGGCGTGGCAATGCCAGGATACCCCTCAGAGAGCCTAGCTCCAGGCCTGAGCTCTAACCCCTGTGCTACTGCTACGACCCCTGACCTCCAGGAGCGCCTGAAGAGATGGCAGACTGCGGATTGTGTCCTTACCTGATCACACTGTCATGGGCACTTATGTTTTCCTGCGACATTTTCATGAGGAGATCTGGTAACTGAATGTCAACAAAGAAGGTGAGATCACTGGGTTCCCAGCCCATGTCCAAAAGGTGCAGCAGGGCCGTCTGGATGCAGGACAGGGCAGGCAGCAAGGACCTGAAGAGGCCGTGAAGGTGAGAGTTACCAAAGCTGCCCATCACCCATGGGGATGACAGAGACAGTGGGAGTCAGAGACAGGGTATGTCCGTCAGCGGAAAGCTGAAGGGAACCCCAGACTGCTGGTTTGGGTTCCTTACGATATCTTTCCAAATTTCTCAGACTCCATACAAACCCTCTTCAAAGAACATCTTAAGCAAAAGAGTTCTGAAAGTATCAAGTAGCAAGGTTTCCACCCTGCCAGGACTACTACGGGAGACATTTTACAGGAAAGGCCTGAATAACACAACTCAGCTCTGATCAACAGCAAGATCAGGGCCAGCCACAACGAGCCCGGGTCATGCCGCTCAGGCGCAGAGAAGAGCCATCTGATTTGAGGTTATGTCTGCACCACTTACTATGGAGGAGACTCGGGGGTGGCTTTCAAGTTTTTAAAACTGAGATAATGGGTTACAGATTCTTAGATGAACCAAGACCCATCTGCTTTAAAAAACTGTATATACCATAGAGAAAAAAGGCTAGGAGAAAATATACTGATAAGTTAACATTAGCAACTAGCTCTAGATGGCAAGATTAGGGGTTATTTTTATTTTACTCTTTGTGCTTTTCTATATTTTTAACATTAGACATGCATTTCTTTAAAAGTCAGAAAAAATGGGAATGATTTTTCTCTAGAAATTATATTAAACTCTCTATACCTGTCATTTTTGCTATTGAATCCTTTGACTGCTTTGACCAAAAACAGAACAAACTGATAGTAAGTGTCTCGAATTTCTTTGTGTAGATCTGCACCACAGCCTTCCAGGTGTCCAAAATAACTAGAAACAGAAGACATGACCAGTCACTTAATGGCCAAAACATTTACTTAATAATCATTATTCCTTACACGAAAAGAGCGAAGAAGAAGCAAGCTAACGAAGTGGTGGAGAAACTTAAGTAAATATAACCAGTGCAGAAAGTGAGCAGACAAAACAGCAATGACTCATCTGCTTGTGTCAAGAAGGCCACCCACTAGGAGTAAAAAAAACCACCCTTCCCACCACTACCAGAGTGCCTGGTACTATGTGAAGTATTCTTTACAAATGTAATCCTCTCCTCTTATCTCCATTTTCTTGACATATTTACTTGGGTGTGAAAGAAGCAGTTCAGGGCTTTCCAGGTGACTCAGTGGTAAAGAACCTGCCTGCCGAAGCAGGAGACATGGGTTCGGTCCCTCGTACTTTGGACTTACTTGGTAAACTCTTTCTGGCAGGTGAGGAGTTCCAACAGGAAAAGGATGTAAGGTGGGTGGAAGCAGTGAGGCTGCCCAAGGGACTCCGTACAACACTGGATGATCCTCAGCACCTCGAGGATGCTCCAGGCTTGGGCCTTCCTCAAGGAGAGAACCTTTACAACACTGGAGACAGAACTCAAGTCAGGAACACCCAGAGCACTCGCAAGCTGGGGCAGAAAGAAAACAGACCCCCGCCCAGAGTTCTGAGGCCATATTAGTGAAAAGGAAATACTGTTGTGAGGCATCTTGTCTGCTGCTTTTAGCCATTACTCAGCAACATTACATGTCACCTCACTGTTTGGAAGCCCAATGACTCACGTTAAACAATTAATTGATTAAAAAGGAACTTTGCCTCTGTGCTAAACAGGACTAACTTCAGACAGGAAATTAAAACATGCAACACTTCCAGAGGTGTAGGCTCACTGACAAGTAATGTTGTCAGAAAACATCAAATCCAAAATTTCTCCCAGGGTTAAAATAAGACAGATTTATTTTGGCAGCTACCAAATGTTTCTTTTTTTTAATCCAAATAGTACCTTACTGAGATATAATTTACATATAGCATAATGTACAAATCTCAAGTGAAAAAAATACCTCTTTTTTTTGTTTTAAAAAGCTTTTTTCTTGAAGATTCTAAGACAAATCTTGGTCTGTCCTCCAAGTCGTTAGTATTTGCTCATTTTTATGAATAACATGAACTTCGAGTCTCTGATGAAACTGGATACCTGCAGGTGAAAAGAGAAGGTGCTCACCTCTCGTGGGAGAGTGACTGATCTTTAATGAAGTCCATGAGGTCCTTCAGCACCGGGTACTTCTCTTTCACAGTGGGCGCCGGTCTGGCTTCCTCCATCGAGCGGAAGGAGAGCAGCCGGAGTCGCCCCCGGGTGAAGGGAGGCCGCCGGGTGGGAGTGGAAGGTGAGGAGGGCTCCTCTGCTGGGACGGAGGACACTTCCAAGGCAGGAGGGCCACTGCTGGGGGCCAGCGTGGGCTGCACGTCCGGGCCGGGGCTCCGGTCTCCCGCAGTAGGGGGCGCTGCTTCAGTGGGTGACGCCGAGGCTTGGAAATGCTCTTCCACCACAGAGCTTGTTCTCTGGCGCTTGTCCAGTGGCTGCAGGTGATCTGTGTCATCCACGGCCACCGACTTGTCACAGCTTTCTTTTGACCCTCCACCCGTGGGCAAAAATGTCAATAGTAGAAGACTCTTCTGATAACACTCTTTCGCTGAATGCGAAAAAAGCAATAGGAGAATGAAAAAAAAAAGTCCAAATGAAACTTGTTGCCTACTTTGGAACTGAAAATAATCTACTTAAAGTCTACAATTTAGGACAGGAAATACCTCCAATAATACAGGGATGTACATGTCCATCGAGAGAAGAGAATCGTATTTTCTCTCATTATACATGTCAAAATCTAACACTATCAGCACACTTAAAGTTTTATTGTGTATATTTTCACACGTATTAATATAATATAGAGAGAATAGTACAAGGAGTCCTCCATGTACCCCTCACCCAGATTTAACAGCTATCAATTCAAGGACAGTCTTTCCTAATACCACCACCCCCATCCCCCTGACCCGCCACAACCCCCTGGGTTATTTCCACGCAGATCCCAGGCATCACATTATTCCCTCTGCAAAATCTTCAATGTATTTCACTAAAAAGAGTTTTAAGCAACAACATTACCAAGAAACGCACACTTTTTGAAAAACATAATGAGCTGTAGCTCATAAAGCACTTGGTGCCTCCTAAGAGAGGTATTTTTAAAAAAGGCTCCATGTGGATCATACTAATGAACAACTGGGCTTCCCTGGTGGCTCAGATGGTAAGGAATCTGCCTGCAATGAAGGAGCCCCCAGTTCGATCCCTGGGTTGGGAAAACCCCCTAGAGAAGAGAATGGTGACCCACTCCAGTATTCTCACCTGGAGAATGCCATGGACAGAGGAGTCTGGTGGGCTACAGTCCATGGGGTCTCAAAGAGTTGGACACAACTGAGCAACTGATGCACACACACAATGAATAATTAACAACTGGCACTTCCCTATTTGTGACATGTTCTTGGAAACATGGAAGCTTCTCTAGGTAAACACAGCTTCAACTAAACTAACCCAGAAGATGGGTCGCTGGTTTCCTATGAAATGGGAACGGAAGGCCCAGAGATAGACGACAGCTGCAGCTGGCACTCACCCAGGCTCTCGGGGTTCGCCTCAGCAGCTTCTGGCCCGCGCTGATCTTCTGCCTCACTCCCCAGGTTCATCAGGGACTTCTGCTTCATCTCTAACTGGGGGAGGGTTTGAGCCACATTGTTATGTTGTCCAGACAGGGCAGGAAGAGCAGCCACAGCAAACTATTAACACTTCAAAAGCACACAGTGTTGAGATCCCAGAGAACTTTATAGCCCTATGGTGAGGACACAGGACCGAACTGCTTTCATTTGTCCTAGAAATAATCCAGAATTTGAAGCTGCTTAAAGGTCTATCTGCAAAACTACCTCCTTTTCAACTATGTGTTATATGGGAGGGATTTGTAACCATGATCCTATTCTTTAAAAAAAGTTCTAGAACGCTGGAGATGGAGGGGCCCTTACCTAAAGCTAACCTACTAATAAAGAAGTGAGGTCTTGGTTAGGACTAGCCTTTAGGACACTGTGTTTCCACTGTAAGTGGCATGGGTTCGATCCCTGGTTGGGGAACTAAGATCCCACAAGCTGTGTGGTGTGGCCAAAAATCACACATGCAGTTTGCAGCAGAGGTTGAAATAAAGCTTGATCTCTATCCTGCTCTGAAGGTGAGGCTGCCTCTAAGTGACGCTAAGACTGCTGGGCAAAGAATGGTGCTTCTGGCACCAGCACAGGCGACAGTCACAGTGTGGGCCACAGTGCTGACAGCCCAGGCAGAAAGAAGACCAATGATGCATGGAGACCAGGGTCTTCAGAGAAAAGGCTGGCATCTTGTCCAGTCACCGGCAGTCTGTCCTGTGCTGAACCAGGAGCACAGTCTACGATATGCTTTGTCCCAGCTCCCAAACCCTTTTCACTTCGGCTGTCTGTGGGAGGGAGCTGACTTTATCAGACACAGTTTCTTTAACTGCGGGAGGAGAAGGGGGCGACAGAGGATGAGATGGTTGGATGACATCACTGACTCAATGGACATGAGTCTGAGCAAAATCCGTGAGAGAGTTAAGGACAGGGAAGCCTAGCGGGCTGTAGTCCATGGGATCGCCAAGAGTTGGACATGACTGAACGACTGAACAATTGCCTTGGGTTCTCTGTCAATACACTGTCAGTACACTGATTCTCTTCCCACCATTCTGATGATGCTATCTTTAAGTTTCTTTTGAGAGATCCTGTTCATCCAGGTCTCCACCTATCTATCTAGTCTACACTGAGCACCAACTATGTTCTCATCATCGGGGACTTTGTCCAAGGCTGTCTGTTCCTAGAAAAATGCAAATATATATTTTAAAAACTATTACCAATGATTTGAAGTCATTCTTACCTCTGCCTTGAGATGTATATTCTTTCATATTTATTAAATTCTCCAGCTAGATATCTTAGATAACCTAGGTGTCCTCATACTTAACATGTCCCAAACTGAACTTAGCTCCCCATTCCCAGATCCAAGACCATTCTTCCTACTCTGGTTAATACTTTTCCCACTCACCAAGTCACCCCCACCAGGAAACGAGAACAGTCCTAAATCCTATCTGCCTTTTCACCATACCCATCAATCACACAGTCTAATTATCTTACCTCCCAAGTAGCAGAAGCCATCCTCATTTAATTATCACAACAAGTCTCCTGCATTCAAGCTTTTTCTTTTCTTTTTTTATTTCTTGGCCTCACAGCATGTGAGACTCTAGTCCCCCAACCAGGGATTGAACCCATGCCCCTTGCAATGGAAGCACAGAGTCTAACCCGCTGGACCACCAGGGAAGTCCCCTCTTGCTTTCAATCTTATTATCCACCCTCTACTCATTTGAAGATTGCTTTCTCAATTATTATACAATATTTAAGATGGTTGTAAATATATATAAATAGTACTACCTACTCATCTCCACACCTAAGAAATAAAAAGAATTCTCCTTTACTTGTTATCATTTCCAGGCATTTGTGTAATTTTACTATGTATTTATGTATATGACAGAGAGATCTGGCTTATGTTTAAGTTTTATTTGAGGAATACCCTACCTATGCCTTCTACAGCTTGCTGTGTTTTCCTCATCATCACACTTGTGAGCGCCATCCCTGTTAATAAAGGCAGCTCTGCTTCATTTACTTTCACTGTAATATAGTACAGTATGGTAATATAATATCCCCTACGAATGGCTGTCTTGCTCTCCCAAGTTTATTGCTGTCACAAAGAATGCTGCAGAATCAGTCTTCCAAAATGCAGAAGGCCCTCTCCTTTGAGAAAGCCCTCCTCTCTGCCTAAAACCATCATTGGTTGCCCAGAATCAAACGCAATGCTTTTTCTCCTCATCTACCAGGTTAGGTTCCACCAAGCAGCCTTTGGGTTACAGAAGAAGGCAAGTAAGGGGGGCTCAACTGACTCCTGTGTACTCTGACAATCTAACTTTACCAAATTATGATTTCAAGGGCCCTAAATTATTTTTTATCATTTATCCATTTGCATCACTGAACTTTAAGTTCTGAAAAACATTCCTAAAGTTATATTCTTGAGAAGAGAGCTACTTACCTTAATTCAAAGATATGGTAGAAAAACTCAAAATATATAAAAATCACAAAAGAACATCTTACCATCCATATTCGAATTCCATCAGCCAAGGAATACACCTGTGCAAACTCCTCACTCAAGGCTGTCTTGCCCCCGCTGTTTACTGGGGAAAGGAGAGGTTACATTCAGTTAACACAATTCACTACTGCAACATTAAGCCCAAAGTCACTTCCCAATCTCTGCACAGGAAACCTCTTCCCCTGACACTTGCACATTGTCTGTGATAAGAGAGGACTGGGGGGAAAAACCATCAGTAAACTACAAACACCTGTAATGGGTTCTCTATGTTACTTCAAACTAACTTTTTTTCAAATGAACAGCATCTGAAATGGATACACTATTCAGGTAAAATATAAAATATAGTAAAAGCAAAATAAAAATTATTAAAAGTAAGAAATAATTATTAACATGAAAAAAAATTCAGGGTATATATTACATGAAAAAGGTCGGTTATGAAACAGTATATACAAAATTATATTATTTAAAAAGAGTATACAGGACTTCCCTGGTGGTGCGGTGGATAAGAATATGTCTGCCAACTCAGGAGACATGCGTTTGATCCCTGGTCTGGGAAGATTCCACATGGTGTGGAGCGACTAAGCCTAAGCCCATGCTCCAGAGCCGGTAAGCCACAACTATTGAGCCCATGTCCTGCAGCTACTGAAGACCATGAGCCCTAGAGCCTGTGGCTCCACAGAAAGAAAAGCCACTGCAATGAGAAACCCTTGCACCACAACTAAGAGTAGCCCCTGACTGCCACAACTAGAGAAAGCTTGCATGAAGCAATGAAGATCCAGCGCAGACAGAATAAAATAAACAAACAATTTCAAAAATAAAGTAAAATATACAGAGCATATATATAAAAACATGGTATGTACTTACACGTATATATACATATAACTAAAAAGCCAGGTAGATACAAAGAAAAATGTTCTTGAAGTGGTGAAATTATAGTCGATAATTACTTTAAGCTTTTCTATACTTTGTAAGTTTCTACATGAATAGGTATTATTTTTATAATTAGAAAAAATTTTTTTAAGTTTTTTTTTTTTGGTAATAAATCCTATGAAGTCTGTCCGTTCTCTTCATCTTAAAAGCAAAGGAGGGACTTCCCTGGTGGTCCAGTGGCTAAGACTCCACGCTCCCAATGCAGGGAGCCCAGGTTTGAGCCCTGGTTGGGGAACTAGATTCCACATGCCGCAACTAAGAGTTCGCACGTTGCAACTGAAGATCCTGCATGCTGCAACTAAGACCTGGCGCAGCCAAATAAACAAATATTAAAACAAATAAATAGCAAAGGATACTATACGAGAACAGGGTGACACTCTCTGTTGACCCAATGTTGATGCAATGAATTTTCTGAACACCTAGAATGTGCCAGGCTCTACATCAGGTACTGGGAATGCGATGCTAAGAAAAACAAACATGGCCCCTGCCCTCAAACAGCTTACAGTCTAGTTGAAAAATTCCCATACATTTCTAACTCAAAAAGGTGACAATTTTTTAGACAAAGATAAGCAAGTTAGCGAGGCAAGGACCACTCTCAAAGTAGATCAGTCTTGAAGAATCCACAAATAGTCCCTTAGAGGCAGGGACAGAAAGGACTGGGACCAATTGTGCCTCCTTCAAAGCAACAGCGGCAGGTATTCTAGAAACAACTTGTACACGGTGAAATAGTTCTTGTTCCCACACTTGATTGTGTGTATCTCAAGAGCAGATAGGTATGAACATGATTGGAAAAAGAGCTGGGGGACCTCTCCCCCAGCCGGAAACCTTCTGTATCTCAGCTTTTTACTCACAAGGCTTTTATCCTTCCACTGACAGCTTGCACAGGTAACAAAGATTGTCAAGTTCTCTTACTACAATTTGACTATGAGAACATATACTGAATTTTTTTTTCCCAAAACCATGATGATGTCAGTTCACCCCCATCCCATAGCAGAGATAACACTCTTCTGTGTGACAGCTGTTTCCTTACGTCACTCACGCTTCAGCATAATTTTATTTATTTGAGCAGCTTCTTAAAGGAAATATTAAGGTTTGAGCAAGTAATCGAGATGTTTTAGACCTCAGGAAATAAACTCTGCAATGTGAGACACAAAGATCTAAGCAATAAAGGTAGCAGTGCTAATAATATCCTTAGTAGTAATAATAATACTTAGAACAATAATCAATTAACTACTTACTCTAAGGAAGGAAGCATTTGTTTCTGATAATTTCATTGGCACCATGGAAAGAACAGACATCCTGCCAAAGTGCTTGGGACAGCCATACCCTGTCTTTACACTGGGTTTGAAATGTTTTTCCCCTGAAAGATTATGAGTAGGGAGAGACCCTCCCTCTTTGTGGTTCCTGTTAAGGCTCTAGTCTATACTTACTGTAAATACACAGAGATGGTATGCCTAGGGGACATGAGGGAAAGCAATGGCAAGGAGCGTGCTACTGACAAAGGAAGCTGAGCAGGGAACATGCTACCAAGAAGCCGCAAGTCTAAAGATAAGAGTTAATACCTGCATTTTTCCTCCTTGGTTAGTACACATTCAATAATCAAAACATCTTTGGTTTTGACTGGAATTTCTTAACATGTTAGAGCTTATCAACTCTGAACTTTACAGATAAGGATACTCGGGTGCAGAAAGGTTATCTGATTAATCTGAAGCTGCACAACTTCTAGTTTGTGAGCTGGAACTACAACCCAAGTTAAGTTTTCTTTCCATTAAACTTCTCAGCAGTCTTCCATGAGAATTCCGGATAAAGATAAATTACCTGTTGATGAGGAAACCCAAGGCTACTTGCTATATATTGCAATCTGCTGACTATAAATTGGTCACGAATCTCTTGATTGGCACAGTAGGAGTGACAAGATGAAGTCTATAGTTGTAGAAGGATGTTTATGTTCCAAAGTATTTTAAAACTTTCACTTAAGAAACGCTTTCTTAAAACTTAGCAATTGGCCTTCAGATCAAAAATATTCCCTGTAGTATAAGTTACCATATTTTTGCAGCTTCTCATATAAGTCTGGAGTGCGATACACCAGAGCAGCAAAGGTGGCGTTCACAGCTTGATCAATAGTGGAACCAGCAACTATATCTGTCTTTGGGGCCTGTTTTCTACATGCCTGTATGAATCCTTTGAAAAGTTCTGAATATGGCCCACAGAAGTTCTGGGCAGGATCTGACTGTGCAAAGTCAAGAAGAAATTGATGGCAGGGATCATCAGGGATGTTCTTAACCTGGGAACAATAAAACAAGAAAAACCATCATGTTTAACATATTCATTAAAAAAAAACTAAGTTTACTGAACAACTACTAGGCCAAAGCAGAAGTATAAAACACAGTGCATACTCTCAGGAAGTTTCAGTCTATTTGGGGGAGATCAGACAGACACACGGGTTATTAAAAAAAAAAAAAGTAAACATAAATAAAACGTTAAAAGCATTTAAACTACCACTACCATAAAGCATAGAGATTATCGAGTGCCAAATGCCTAGAAGGGACACCAATGCTGAGAATTCACAGGAGAGAGCTCCTGGCAGGTTAAAGTAATTAAGAAAAGCCTTCTGGAGGGGATGGGCTTTGGTCTGGACCCTGAAGACTGGGCAGGTTTGGCCCTGAGGAACACAACCGTTAGCAGAAGTTAAGAGCCAGTGGGGAGACTGACCTGGCCTGAAGTCTCAGCTGGGGAGTGGTGGGAACTAGAGTCAGATAGGTAAGGTGAAAGGAGACTGTAGAGAGCCTTGACTGTCACACTGAGGAGTTTAGACTTCACCCTGTGGGCAACGGGGAGCCATTAATGGTGCTTGGCAGTGGAATGACAAGATAATGCAGTGATTTAAAAAAAAACAAACAAACTTGGTAGGTACCAATGTAACAATGCAAGTGCAAGATGAGGGCCTGGATAAAGATGGAGACAGAGGAGACGGAAAGAGATCTCAAGGAAGAATCCACAGGGCTTGCAGCTGACTGGAAGGAAAGGGGAGAACAAGGTGGGGGTAAAGGTGATGCTAGGTCGCAGCGGCTTATGCCTGCGAGAACAATAATGCCAGTAACAGGAGCAAACAGTCTGGGGAGACAGCCTGGTTTTACACGTCTGAGTTAAAGGGAGTCAGAAAACTGAAATGGAAATACCTAACGGGAAGATAGGCATATGTGACTGGAGCCTGGGAGAAGAACCAGGGCTGGAAACTCATTCTTTAGGTTTTTCCCACACATATGTGACAGAAGAGAGGAGACAGGATAACATCTTGGTGGGTTGCAGGAAAGCAAAGAAAGCCTGAATGAAGCCCATTTTTTATAGAAGAAGGAAAAAGAGAGGTCAATAAAGGAGGCCAGGGGAGTAGAGACATGTAAGAGAAGACAGTGGACTGCCATGGAATACAAGAAGAAAGGGTCTAAAGGAGCAGAGATGTTAAGAAGAGTCCCTGGATCCAGCCACTAATTACTGAAGAACTGGGGTGGGGGATAGTGGGAAGAAGGGAGAAAATAGAACTGAGAGAGGGGGACAGAGAGATGAAAAAGACATAGTGGCCAAGCTTGTTTAGTTTATATTATTATAAGCCTAAATAATGTGCTACTGTCCCATGGAGAACAAATAAGCATAGCATGCACCATCTGTTCTTAAGTGTGACTCAGCAGGCACAGGAAATAAACTCAACTCATTTAAACAAGGCCATCAAGAGAGATTTACTGAGCACCTACTATATGACCACAGCAGAGTCTGCCAGTTGATAGTTCTGAACACCCGTTACCCTGGCCCCTGTGAGGACCCCAAATGAACAGAGGATAGTTTCTGCCCTCGAGGAGCTAATAGCTTCGTGAGGGGGGAATAAGATACATACACAGATGTTTATAATTTAAAGTAACAAACATTAGTAAACATTTATCATTCCAAATACAAAGATAAGTGAAAAGTAAATACCTCCTTAATATCCTGGGGTGGGTGAGTGGGCCAGCTTGCTTCTAATCCAAACTCTGGATGTATTTGGTGCCTGAAGACAGGTTTCCACAAGGGGGAGTTTAGGACTAATGCCATTTTTGCCTGAGGTACTGCCATGTTACTGCCTAACTCTGCAAAGAGAAGAAGGCGGCTTATGAGAGTTCTATTTTTCCCTTAATATACTGAGAATCTTTGAACTGATGAAGGAAAGGCTTAAAAAAACAAAAAACCTGGCTATTAAGACTTGCAGGGAATCACCCACATGTAGCAGAACCTAACTGTGATCCTTCATAAACACACACCCTGGTGAACTGAAACCATCAGGCAGTCCCAAAATGCTGCCATTCTGTATGACAGGTCCAGGCACAGATCCCTCTGAAATAACTAAGCCATGAAGCAAACTGAAAACAGAATGAGAACCATCTCTTGGGTACAACAAGAGACCTCTTAGAAATACCATGTTCATAATTTGTAAACTGAAACTTGTAAAAGGGCTTCCCTGATAGCTCAGTTGGTAAAGAATCCGCCTGCAATGCAGGAGATTCCAGTCCGATTCCTGGGTTGGGAAGATCCACTGGAGAAGGGATAGGCTACCCACGCCACTATTCTTGGGCTTCCCCTGTGGCTCAGCTGGTAAAGATTCTGTCTGCAATGCAGGAGACCCGGGTTCAAAAGATTCCCCGGGAGAAGGTAAAGGCTCCCCACTCTAGTATTCTGGCCTGGAGAATTCCATGGACTGCATAGTCCAAGGGGTCGCAAAAAGCATGACTGAGCAACTTCACTTTCACTTTCAAGCTTCTAAAAAGAATAATAGTAATAGAAAAATACCCACCATATATGTGTTTATGAATAAACAAAGAAAAAAGACTAGGTAGAAATAGATTAAAATATTAATAATAGCTATGTCTGGGTATTAGGATTAAAAATGCTTTTTCCCCTTAGCCTTTTTCCATTATGCAATTTTTTCCATGACATTTTACTTTAAAAAGGAGAAAAACTCAAGAAATGACACAGGAAAAAGATTACACTAGAAAGCTTCATTCTATTTGTTTCATTCATTCTTGGATGAATTTAACACATAAGTTGAAGAAATCACTTTAAGGTAAAATCCATGTTCACATATTTACACATGTTCACATAAATAGTCACATAATCACAGAATATACAATTAACTTATTCTGAATTTCTACCTTCTTGTTGGAGGGTATCAGAACTTAACAAAAAAAAATGAGGACAGTGTTGCCAAAACCAGCCCCCTCCCTGACTTGTCCTCCATAGACAGGGAAACCACTGTGGCCCTGGTGATGTGCCCCAGTGTCTGAGTCAAGCAACTAGACGAAACTGGTGTCAAGGGGACATTTTACTTTGGTTGGCTTTCAAGGAAACTGACGGAGAAGGCAATGGCATCCCACTCCAGTGCTCTTGCCTGGAAAATCCCATGGACAGAGGAGCCTGGTAGGCTGCAGTCCGTGGGTTCGCGAAGAGTCAGAACACGACTGAGCGACTTCACTTTGACTTTTCACTTTCATGCACTGGGGAAGGAAATGGCAACCCATTCCAGTGTTCTTGCCTGGAGAATCCCAGGGACGGCAGAGCCTGGTGGGCTGCCGTCTACGGGGTCGCACAGAGTCGGGCACGACTGAAGCGACTTAGCAGCGGCAGCAGCAAGGAAACTGAAAGGGAATTTTATCAGTCCCTCTGCTCTGCCACCATGTGGAGACATCTTACAGGACGGGGGTACCACTTTGCTCTTCAGTGTGGCTGTAGCAAGGAGAGAAGGGACAGTTCGAGGACTTACGGTGCACAGACTTGAGTGCCATGCACTGGGAAGCAAGGCGTCCCATCAGCCGGGACACCAGGAGCTGTAAATCCAGCCCCCAAGACACAGCGACATCAGGCAGGCCGTAGGCGGTGACGGTGAATTTGTAGCCCCACTCATTGTTGCTGCTGTCGGAGTGGAAGAGAAACTGCAGCCGGGGACCAGCCTTAAAGGTCACTTTCTAGAGACAAACAAAGTCATGTGGTCAAACCAATTAGAGAAGGCAGCATTTCAGTAAGAAGTGTGTTCTTCTTGACTCAAAAAAGCCTAAATTTAAAACTGGCTTATATTCTCACCATTATGTCTTATCACCCCCTCTGAAAGTACTAAAGGAGAAATGAACAACGGAGTAATGAAACAGAAAATTCACCACTGCACCTTATGAAGAAGCAAAGTTGAAAACTGCTGGTCGGTTTCCTAAATCTCAGATGCCCATCTGCCCACCACCTACTCAGCCAGAGACCATCCTGCCTGCTCCTCTGCTGCCAACCAAGACCGCTGACAGTGAAGCAACACTTAACTTCCCAGCCCCAGAGACCACGTGGCCCTAACTATGAGGGGATCCTGGCTTTCACCACCATGGCTGGGGCCTTGCTGGACCGATCGGCCCTTCTTACTAAGGATAACAATTCGCCATGTACTCTGGAGTATGTGATACAGACCAGGGGCAGCAAATTGTTCCTATGAAGAACCAGAGAGCAAGTTATTAGACTTTCTGGGTCATAAGTCTCTGTTTGGTGACTCAACCACTCCCCCACCATACCAATGCAGCTACAGACGAAACATAAACAAATTGCCATGGCTGTACCCCTCAAAAACATTAATCACAAAACAGGTGCTGAATTCTGATACGAACACTTGCTTTCACAAAAGTGTAATATAAGTGCTTCCCGTCAAGGACCATTATCTCTGTTATCCCCTGAGGCTGGTAACAGGAGAACTGCTGCAGGAGCAGGCCTCCTGTGAGTCTCTGGAAACACCGCTCACCTTGGGCCACTTGTCAGTGCCAACTTTCGTGTCATAGCGTGTTTTCCCACCTCTGGCGTCGGTAAATTCCAGATAATCATACCTGTGAAAGCACAACCTCTATCACTTTCCTTCTCTCATTTTTGATCCACTATTGCTCGGGGAGAAAAGAGCAGACAAGCTGTACCTTTTTTCAGTCTCACATCTCTCATCAAATTCCACCTCGAAATAGGTTGCCCCTGGGCTGACAAAGACAGACACTTCATGGCAGTTGTTTTCATAGTTGTGGGCAGACTCCTTGGTCCACGTATGTAACACCACAGGGCGTTCCTGCTGCCAAGTCTCGACATCCAGCTAGGCAGACAAACGAGTCAAGAGAGGAGGGTTTTTGTCACTCTACATCCATCCACACGCAGGAAGCTGGGTCCTGCATCAGCGGCCCCGATGGCAGCCTTTGACACGCCCACACAAATCACCACATGGGCTAAAACTACACCTGACGTTCTCATCTATGCATATCGACCAAGATACACTATACGTTTATTCAGCAGAGTAGACATGGGGTTTCTGTTCCACTATAGTTAACTCTGATTAGCTTTTATTTTTTTAATTATGACTATCTGTGAGAACTATTTCTTACAAACCAGTACTAGTGTTCCAGCAGTTTAAAGAGTTGACCTCCCTATTTGGGATGTTGGCAAACCTGAGCCTATCCTGTCTTCTCCCTCCTTTTTTCAGTCTTTGCTTTTTTTCTTTAAAATGGGCTTTTAAATATATGCCCTTTGAATTCCCCAGAGTTGTGAGATCCAAAAAAGACATTGAAAAAACTTTGAGTCCTGTCAGGCTGAGAAAGGAAGAAAATGCTTTTAAATAACAAACCCTCTAGTTTGCCTTTCAACAACAGATTTTCCCTTCTGGATTTCAATCTGATTAATCATTTATAAGGTTTTTATATAACATCATGTGCTACACAATGATGAAAGTAATCTATGTACAGCTTCCTCGGTGTCTCCTGTCTAATGCTGACCATGCCAAATCAACTCAGACTGGCAATTATCCTTGTTGGCAAAACCAACACTGATAAAGTTGATAAACACTGAAAAAATACTGGTAAGACAGAGGGAGCTCTTCTAGAGGCAACTTATTTGTGTAGACCTGTACTGAGTGGTATGTCTCATGACACATGGGCACGGTGCTCTTGAGAGGGGCTACAAGGCATGTTCAAATGCCAGCTCGAGGTACCTTGTTCACTCCTCCATCAGGGTCACTGCAGAGCTCCTTCAGCAGCTCTGTCAGGGCACTGAACTCTCTCAAGAGTGTGCAGTGTGAAATGTCCAGTGTGCAAAAGTCCAGCAGAAAGATCACCTGAAGGAAGATGAATGACGCACTCAGCGTCCGCCTCAGAGTCAGCCAGGGATGCAGATGACCAACCCCTCTCCCGCCTCTTACAAACGGCTGCCGTTCTGTCTTACCAGCTGGCGAGCTGCCATCGACAACACCGAGTTACATAATTTTTCTACTATGGTTTTCCCGCTATACTGTGACAAAAGGGATTCCAAAATCACTCTCATGCGTGCCAGAAACTGCCCCACATCTGCCAAAACATAAGGAGAAGAGTTAATAGTTTCTATGGTAGAAACATCACTTGCTTGGTCACCATCAAGGACAAAGCTGGAGAGGGTCACAGGAGCTGTGGAGGGACTTCATCAGAAAGACCATGAGGTCATCAGTGAAAGTGAAAGTCACTCAGTCGTGTCTGTCTCTTTGCAATCCCATGGACTATACAGTCTATGGAATTCTCTAGGCCAGAATACTGGAGTGGGTAGCCTTTTCCTACTCCAGGGGATTTTACCAACCCAGGGATCGAACCCAGATCTCCTGCATTTCAAGCAGATTCTTTACCAGCTGAGCCACAAGGGAAGTCCATGAGACCATCAAGTGTCCTACAAGTGTTTTCCGCTAGGAGGGAAAACCACTGCGAACCTCAGTAGAAGTTTACTCTTAAAAGTGAGGGATTTTTTTTTTTTTTTTTTTTGCCTTTGCTACTTTTCAATGGGATGGAGGTATGATTTTTATATGAAAGTACATGGCTGACCAAGCCAGTTTTGGTCTGCCTTTCCCTTTGTTTACAAAGGGCCCGTCTCCAGGTATACCATTCAACAGGCCAAACTTGAAGAGTTAGGACTCAATACTGCAAGCATTTTTGACACAGCTCTGAGATCAGATTTGATGGAACTGCTTTTTCCGCATACAAATTCCAAGAACTTGTTGGGTTTCCTATAATTTTCTGGGGATTTATGGGACATGAATCTGAAAAATTTCAGTATCAGCAAGGATCACAGAAGTGCTCACATATACCATAGATTTTGAAAGCTCAAGACTTCCGTTTTTAGATAACTTGATTAAAAGAGGGAAGACAGACTGTACTGAAGAGGATGGTACAGCACTCATCTCAGAGTGTTGTGTGACTGCAGAAGCAATGTTTGGGCTGTGAAACGACTCAGCCCCTCAATAAACACACTAGGGCACACTACCACCTTCAGAAAGGAAACTCAGAGCAAAAAGACACGCTACAGAATTCTATTTTAAGGGGAAAAAAAACAAAACAACAACAACCTGAAGACAGACCTGATTTGTAATAATGAAATGAAAACCACATACACTCTACAATATGCATGAAGTACTAAGATGAGAGCACACACACAGAGCCAAACCCAAACACCTATCTGTTTTCAAGGATTCTGTACGGACACTTACATCGGTCAGTGAGGTCGGCGGCAAGATCCTTGGCTCCAGAGTCCGTGCTCTTCAGCTGCAGGTAGCACCAGGAGAGCAGGCTGCCTTGGACAGACCAGAACAGGGAGGACAGCACAGAGCCCACCTCCCTTTGAGCTCCATCAGCCATCAGCAGCTCACACTGCACAAGAGGAGACAAACGGAGAGTGTTTACAAGGTCACTTGCAGAACCCAGCTGGGGCGGGGCGTTCTCTAAGAGAGCAGCTGTCAGAATGAAGAGATTTAGGCAAGTGGGGAATAGTTACGAGAGAGCTTTCAACCCCAAAGTGACTGAGAAAGATGGTACTGTGAAAACTCCTCTCTTGCCCTCTGGCTTTTCAGAACCTTTACAGATGGTTTTGACTCTGTGGGCCATCCCGTTCTGCCCCTTAGGAACCCTACACCCTAGTTATCTCACCTTTCTCTCTCTCTCTCTCTTTCTCTGTTTCTCTGTCTCTCCTCTCTCTCTCACCTTCAAAAATTCCTTTTTTCTCTGGCTCCTTCCTCTGAGCCTTCAATCAAATCTCTCGCATTTTAGATGGTCATGGACACATTGCTATATTTAAAACAGATAACCAACAAGGACCTACTATATAGCATATGGAACTTTGCGCAATGTTATGTGGCAACCTGGTTGAGAGGAGAGTTTAGGGGAGAATGGATGCATGCATATGTATGGCTGAGTCCTTTTGCTGTTCATGTGAAACTATTCCCAGGTGGTGCTAGTGGTAAAGAACCTGCCTGCCAATGCAGGACACGTATGAGACATGGGTTCGATCTCTGAGTCAGGAAGATCCCCTGCAGGAGAAAATGGCAACCCACTCCAGTATTCTTGCCTGGAGAATCCCAAGGACAGAGGAGCCTGGTGGGCTCCGGTCCATATGGTCACAAAGAGTCGGACACAACTAAAGTGACTTAGCACATGTGAAACTATTACAACACTGTCAATCGGCTATACACCAATCCGAACTAAAAAACAAAAAATTAAAAAACACCCATTTTACAAAACGATTCTTTATCCCTCTATGGCTCTCTAACCATCATCTCTATTCTCCAGTTTCTCTAGAGATAAATTCTTCTATCTACAAAGCACAAAATATGTTATTTCCATGTAAATGCCCCAAACTGGAAACAACCCAACTATCCCTCCAAAATAAAGTGGATCAATAAATCCCAGCAGATGTGTAAGGGGAACATTGTGAACCAGTGAAGGGTGGGGGAGGAGGGCGAACTACAGCACACACATCAACATGGATGAATCTCAAAAATGCTGAGTGAAAACACTTGTCCCAGAAGACTGCACACCATATGACTCCATTAAAGCCCAAACCAGGCAGAACGAGCCTGCTACGTAGGGATAACTAGAAACGAAAGCAAGGGTATGATGACTATGAACTTCAAAATGGTGGTTCCCTCTGGTCAGGAAGAAGGAAGGGGAGCCACGGAAGGGCACAGCGGGTGAGAACAGACTTCAAAAATACTGGGAACATTCTGGTCCTTAAAATAGCCATTTCTTTAAATTGTCCATCAACATACATTTTTTTGGTACATGTATTCCATTTGAAAGGGTTGCTCACACCTGCTGCCCTTGCCTTTCCCCTCCCTGTCATTCTACCCTTTCGGGCCCTACCACTCGCTGATACCGTTCCTCAAAGGCATTGGTCACTGCCCAGAGAAAGCCTCCCCATTCGACCTAAGTCCTGAGGGCTCTGCTGACTACTGTCCTTAAACTCTCTCCTCACTCTGCTTCTGTCTCTCCTGAATTTCTTCCTGCCGGGCCTTCTTACTCTCCTGGCCACCCTATCTACGTAGATGCCTACAGGTGAAGAGAGGTCACCAACATTTACGGCTTCAACCAGCGCTAGCTGGTTAATGATGGCAAATCTCCATTCCCAGCACTGACTCAGCTTGAGTGTTCAACGAGACTTTGTCACGTGAAGTCCTGCCAGACCAGAAACCCAATGTGCTCAAAGTCTAGCCGTGATCACTCTCCTCTTCA
This sequence comes from Budorcas taxicolor, assembly GCF_023091745.1. Classification (NCBI taxonomy): domain Eukaryota; kingdom Metazoa; phylum Chordata; class Mammalia; order Artiodactyla; family Bovidae; genus Budorcas; species Budorcas taxicolor. The sequence goes on from NC_068928.1 coordinate 24,541,725, forward strand.
AATTCCGGCTCCTCCCCATCTTGTCACTGGTTACACATGCTGTTCTAGCAGGAACATCCCTCCCTCTCTGCCTGGTCAGATGCTACTGGTGGGCTCATGAGGAGCTCCAGTATCACCTCCTCCAAAAAGCCTTTCTCAAGCTTTTCCCCTTCATGTTAAAAAAGAAAAAAAAGGAAAAAAGTATTTTAAAAATCATTAGCACAGAAAAGAGATCATCCTTTCAGATTTGATCAGCCTGCAGATGTGCAAAGTAATCATAAATTTTAAAAAAAGTTATAAGTGATTTCCCACAGAATTCACACCATAAATACATGACTCTGTGCTGGGTTCACTGACTGACACCAGGGCACTGGTGGGTAAGTACCCATTCTTCTTCAAAGGGAGTCTTTATGGGCACGTTTGGGTATTTATTGCTGGCCGACTGCCAAGAGGCAGGGAAGCGTCCCCTCACTTGTTCGGGGCAAATCGTCCCCTTAGTTGACTTGGAGCAAAGGCAGGCGGGGAAGCTCTGTGCTCACAGGCATGGAGTTACAGTCACACCAAAAACGAGGGCTAAAGCGGAAGGAGCCATGACTGCTCCTCCCTGTCTCTAAAGAAGCCGAGGAAATGGAGCGGCACTGGTTACCTCTCGAGCGGCAACAGACAGCAGGGTGTTCATGACCGCCAGCACTTCGCTGATGTCCATGTCAGCCAGCTCGCCTTTCTCAGGCAACAGCAGAAGGCCGCCCGGATCCTTATCACTGGAAGGACACAAAGGAGTCATGACACCTCGTGTCAGGAAGGGGATTTTCAAGCTTTCTACCTCAAATGAGAACCCAGCAAGTTTTCAGTGTCAGTTCTATGGCATGTGAGGGGTTTGAGTCAGAAAAGGGTCAGGGTTCCAGTGGCGTCCGTGCCACTGTCCATCCACAAGTCCTTATGTAAGCACAGGCCCATAAATCTTCGAGTCCTTAGAAAAGATGCCAGGGAATAAACATGATGAATAAATCACCTTGGCTACCAACAGGAAATACACCTAATTTCATGACTGCTAATTTGACAATCCAGGCTAAATATTCCCTGCATCTTTAAAGGCTCTTCACATGAGCCCCAGGTCCTTTCATCATTCTTGATACTTGATTCTGAAGACATCTTATAGAATTCTCTAAGCCTGGTGTCCATACAAGGCACAGTCTACCTGCAGACAGCTCAGGCTTTAATCCCCTCCCTCCTTCAAGACTTCATTCCTCCAATAATGCAACCTATAGACCCATAAGCTTCCCTGGTAGTCAAAGCAGGTAGCAGTCTCCACGTCACCGCTCCCAGCACACTGTTTGCTGAACTACCGCTCTGTGCCTCTGTAGTTGGGCTTTCACGTTGTTGGGTTTTTAGACCAAACTCCTGCGGTTTCTATTTTTGTCTTCAAAAATTACGTAGAAACTGAAGTGTTCAAGGAGACTCCCAGTGAGCTCCACTCTAAATCGTCTTACAGTGACTGGGATTTGGAGCAAGCTCTTGACAAGACTATCTTTCTACCACTATTTTAGTCACGTCGAAGGCCAGTGATACCTCATTCTAGCAACCTGGCTGAGTGAGGGAAGCACATGGTTACTCCAGAAGCACCTGAAAGGAAGGGAGAGCTCAGGAAGACAACGTTGTGAAGATCTGTAGTATCGGACAGTTGAGAAGAATTATAAACTCACCTAAAATACGTGCAGAGGGAGCGGAAAGTGAGCTGCATGGACTGCTTGCGTTCCTGCTCGGTGACATGCTTCTAGAAAACAAGAAACTGCACATTCAGGAAATCTGCTCCATGGATGTTCCAGAGCACCTGAGCAGAACAAAATACCATGGCCCACTGTTCCCAAACACGATGAACGCTGGGGTCGGCAGACCACCTCATGGGCCGGACTGAGACCTGGCCTAGTGCTAAGAGGGAGCAGAACTCCCTGCCTAAACAAAAGAGGGCAGGCAGGTTTACTTCTGTTCACTGCTGAAGCTGACATGCTGAAGCTTTCCTGCAGGAAAGCCTGATGCAAATGTTTAGGAAGGTGACTTCCAAAAGATGTATACTTTCATCACTGGGCATGCCATCCTGAGAAGAGGGGCCAGAGATGGAGAGCATTTTTTATGAGCTTCCTATTTTTTTTAAAAACAGGATCTAAGCTTTCTCTGTGTAAGTCCAAATAGCCAATGGTGACAGTTACAGAAATCACACTCCCTGATGAGGCTCTGGGTTACTTTGTAGAGTTTTTTTTTTTCTCTTCTTAATTCAATAAACGTATTGAACATCTACTGCTAGCAAGGCATGGTGGGGGGCGATTTCCAGAGAATTTAAGACCCAAGGCCCTGCCTGGCATTAGAGGGTGGGAGAGAGAAGATATGGTCACAAAGGATAGCAGTTTAATTCATCTGCATGAGAAGAGAGAAAAAATACAGCCCTTAAGATAGATGGACAAAGGAAAACTTAATGAGCTTCTCTACTAACAGACAACAATGTCATTCAAAAGGTCGTGCATCCTCTTTCTATTTCTCTGTGTGGGACTCAGGCTAGCAAAAAAAAAAGAAAAATTTGCTCAGCTGCCTGGTAAACGCTTCCAGCAAACAAATAGGACAGAGACTCGCCCACAATCCAATGGATCATGTCAGCTGATGCTGTCAGCTGCTATACTCACAACGTGAAAACTGATTCAAAAGGAACCTCATGCATTATTGGTAGGAATATAACTGGTGCAGCCATTAGGGAAAACAGTAACAGCTTTTGAAAGTTCTCAAAAAATTAAAAACAGAACTACCACGTCATCCAGTAATTCCACTCCTCAGTATTTATCCAGAAAAAACAAAAACACTAATGAGAAAAGATATATGCATCCCAATATTCATTGCAGCATTGTTCACAAAAGCTGAGATATGTAACCAACCTAAGTGCCCATCAATGATCAGATAAAGAAGATGTGAAATATACATACATTTGGGCTCCAAAATCACTGCAGATGGTGACTGCAGCCATGAAATTAAAAGACGCTTACTCCTTCAAAGAAAAGTTATGACCAACCTAGACAGCATATTGAAAAGCAGAGACATTACTTTGCCAACTAAGGTCCGTCTAGTCAAGGCTATGGTTTTTCCTGTGGTCATGTATGGATGTGAGAGTTGGACTGTGAAGAAGGCTGAGTGCCGAAGAATTGATGCTTTTGAACTGTGGTGTTGGAGAAGACTCCTGAGAGTCCCTTGGACTGCAAGGAGATCCAACCAGTCCATTCTGAAGGAGATCAGCCCTGGGATTTCTTTGGAAAGAATGATGCTAAAGCTGAAACTCCAGTACTTTGGCCACCTCATGCGAAGAGTTGACTCATTGGAAAAGACTCTGATGCTGGGAGGGGTTGGGGGCAGGAGGAAAAGGGGACGACAGAGGATGAGATGGCTGGATGGCATCACTGACTCGATGGACACGAATTTGGGTGAACTCTGGGAGTTGGTGATGGACAGGGAGGCCTGGCGTGCTGCGATTCATGGGGTCGCAAAGAGTCGGACACGACTAAGCGACTGAACTGAACCGATACATACATCATGTGAACGAACGTGAAGTCGCTCAGTCGTGTCCAACTCTTTGCGAGTCCCCATGGACTGTAGCCTACCAGGCTCCTCTGTCCATGGGATTTTCCAGGCAATAGTACTGGAGTGGATTGCCATTTCCTTCTCCAAGGGATCTTCCCAACCCAGGGATCGAACCCAGGTCTCCCGCATCGTAGACAGACGCTTTACCATCTGAGCCACCAGGGAAGTCATAAAACCATAGCCTTGACTAGACGGACCTTAGTCGGCAAAGTAATGTCTCTGCTTTTCAATATGCTGTCTAGGTTGGTCATAACTTTTCTTTGAAGGAGTAAGCGTCTTTTAATTTCATGGCTGCAGTCACCATCTGCAGTGATTTTGGAGCCCAAATGTATGTATATTTCACATCTTCTTTATCTGATCATTGATGGGCACTTAGGTTGCTTACATACATCATACATATATGTATGTATGAATATTAGCCATAAAATCTTGCATTTGTGACAACATGGATGAACCTTGAGGGTATTATGCTAAGTGACATGAGTCATACAGAGAAAGACAAATATTGTATGATTTCCCTTATATGTGGAATCTAAAAAAAACAAGTGAACAAACATAATGAGACAGAGACAAAGTTATAGATACAAAAGCAAACCAGTGGTTCCCAGAGCTGAGAGGGGTGGAAGGAGGAAAGAAATAGATTATCGAGATTAAGACTACAGACTTCCAGCTGCGAATTAGTCACAGGTATGAAAAGCAGTGTGGGGAATACAGTCAATAACTCAATAATATTCTCATATGGTGACAAGTCACAGACAGCATGGTGATCATTTTGAAATGTATAGAGATACTGAATCACTATGTTGTATAACAGGAAGTAATGTAGTGTTGTAGGTTGATTATACTTCAAAAACAAAGAGACTCATAGAAAAAGAGGGTGGAGGCAGGGATGCGGAGAATTGGAAGAAAGTAGTCAAATGGTATGAACTTTCAGTCATAACACAGGTAAGTACTGGGGGTGTAGAGTACAATATGACAAGTGTGATCAACACTGCTGTATGTTACATATCAAAGTGGACGAGAGAGTAAATCCTAGGAGTTCTCATCACAAGGAGAAAACTTTTTTCTATTTCCTTGATCTTGTATCTCTATGAGATGATAGATGTTGATTCAACTTATTGTGATAATTATTTCATGACGTACATAAGTCAAATCTTTATGTTGTATATCTTAAACTTATACAATGCTGTATGTCAATTATATCTCAGTAAAACTGGAAGAAAAAAAAACACACCTGATCCCTCAAGCTGATATGCACGTTTTATAGACAGCTGAAAACAACCAAAGATCCTCTCTCCTCTCTGAAACCTTCCTCAACCACTTCACAGAACTCTCCTCTAAAACGCCTATTGCAACTTGGGGTCAGTTCTTCCTTGCAGCAGTGTCCCCAACTGTACTGCAGTCATTTGGCAACAGGGACCACATTTTATGCTTCTTTTACTCCCTCTTTTGTTTCTACAGGGCTTTATACATCTGACAGGGCACTTCTGTTGCATGTGCTAAGTAGCTGTTACATACAGAAATGCCTTTTTAAAATGCTGCATCTCGTTTGCTTCATCAGCTCTTCTCAGTAATTCCATTTAGTTGCTTGTCTAAACAGACTAATAATGATTGTATGTTTCATTCTTTCTGTTATTTTTAAAGTTTCTTTTCCTTGCCCTACAGCAGTGGCTAGGCCTTCTAATACTATATCAGGAGAAGCAGTGACAGTAAGCACCCTTGGCTTATAGCTCGTTCTTGAAAGTGATGAGTAAGTGATCCAAAGACCAGTACGTTGATTTTTGTAGGTTTTAGGTACATGCCCTCCACCAGATTAGGGGCGTTTGTACAGGTTTTGTTGTTTTAGTCATTACCAGAATTAAATCCTAGTAAAGTATCTTCTGTAGTTGTCAATATGATTTTTTCCTCTCTGATTTCATTGACTGATTTTCTAATGTTAAACCATCCTTTCATTCCTAGGATAACTCCAGCTCAATCATGATTTTGGGTGAGAGGATGCAGCTGAGGATTAAAACTTAATTGTATTTTCTTTATAGATATAAACTGAAATATTAACGAATACGTCAGGGATTTACTTTGATATAATAATGGTGTGGGGAGAGGAGTATGTGAGGTATATAATGGGTGAAACAAGTTTAGCTTGAGTTTGTAATTACTAAATCTAGGTGATGAGTACATTTGAGGGGTTGGAGGGACTGATATGTATTATTTAGCCTAGTTCTATATTTAGATTTTCCCATAATAAAAAGTTAAACTGTTAAAAAGAACATTTGGTTGTAGGCATGTCATAAAGATGAAGGAGACTAAACCCTCCCCTTGTGATCCAACAGGTTCTGAAATGGAGGTTGGGATTATCTGTCATCCCCATCTTGAGTATAGTGCTATGTCCTTAGATACCTGTGTCCCACACAAAAGTCTGCATACAGCAAGAATTAAATAAACCTTTGGGAAACTGAAACTGAGAGGATATCAGAGAAAACAAAAACTACTAAGTTTCATGCCAAGATAAGTCAAGAGTGGAATCTCCACTTTTAACATAAATAATTACCATCATGGTGAAGAGATGATTCCGCCGGGTAAGTCGATCAGGAAAGAAGATGGCAGCCCCATTGAGAAGGGTATTCCTGACTTCTTGTTTTAGTATTTCCATGGGCACAGAGTCTCCATCCAACCTATCCACCACTGATAAAAATGAACAATCAGCTTTAATATAGCCCATCTATTCACTTACAATATATATATTTGCTTTAGCCCATAAACTCACTACTAGAACAAAGAAATACCTCTGCACAAACTAGGCAGTGTAAAGAAATTATTTTTTTGTTTACATTTAACAAAAATAAAGACTCTATGTTCCAGTTTTTCTTTTATTATTTCTCTGTTCTTTTGAGACACAACTTGCAAAGCCTTAAAAATAACCAGATAATCACGTCTTATTCTCAATCAACATCACCATTTTCCCCCTTCAATCTATCAGCCTTATCCCTGTGTCTTAGCTGAAGTAAAGATTGAATGTTGTTGTTATTCCGTCACTAAGTCGTGTCTGACTCTTTGCGACCCCATGGACTGTAGCATGCCAGACTCCTCTGTCCTCCACTGTCTGTTGGAGTTTGCTCAAATTCATGTCCGTTGAGTCCGTGACACTATCTAACCATCTCATTCTCCACTGGAGAAGGAAATGGAAACAACGCCAGTGTTCTTACCTGGAGAACCCTACGAACAGTATGAAAAGGCAAAAAGACTGGAGAGTGTGATAAGAATTACTCTCAGTATAACACAACTACAAGCCAGAAACCAGGAGGAAGGCATTGAGGAGGACTAAACCCTGAGCTCCAAACAATGATTCAAAGAAGACTGAGGAAGCTCATTTTCCAAAGACACAGACCTTTTACTGGGTTTGCATGATCAAAGAAACCCCGGTTCTCTACAGAGAGAGGCCCTGCAGGCCACCAGAACAGGGTCCCAGTGAAGAGGAACCCCAATCCTACCATTGCACAGGTGCGCGTAGAGCTCCTTGGCAGCCTCCACTGGCCTAGGGCGCGGGCTTGGAGCCTTGGCGTCCTCAGCGGCGGCAGGAGCATCCCCTTGCAGCACTGAGAAGCAGCTCTGGAGGAGCTGCAGAAGCAGAGTTTGGGCACAGATGCACTCTTCCCTGGGGCTACAGAAAGACAAAGACCATCAGAGAGCAAAAGGGCCAGCTGCTTTTCCCTCGCAGTCCCATAGCTATCTACAAAGGACTCTCCCCACTAGGCATCAGGCTCAGTAAAAATACCAATTGAGAGGCAGAAAGGTGGAAAGGAAAGAACAGTGTACGAGGTATGGAGTCTGAAGACACAGACCTTGTCTGACTGCCTACTCTGTGGCAAAGAAATGCATTTCTGACTCTGTTTCATCAGCAGTAAACATGAAGACACTGTAATACTTGACCTGGCTTTTACAAGGTAATATAAAGGGCAAAATGCTTGCAAAAACACTACCCAAATGACGTATTTTACAGAAATGTAAGATATTATTTTCAACAATAACCAAATTTCTCAAATCAGAACAAGATAAACTAGTAGGAAGTAAAAAATCCTGGGGGGCAAAAAAAAGCCCAACTGCTCATTTAGAATAGCAAGACTCAAGAGCTTTCAGCTGTGTCTATATGGCTATCGTCTTTATCATCTGAGCCACGAGGGAAGCTCCACATGACTATCCTCTTGTAATAGATTCCGACTTACTTTTGCTTTAATTTACTGTAAAAATTCCAGAAGATCTGCAAGTCAAGACCCGCAAAGTCCAGAAAAGATTTGTATTTTAATCCACTTTCTTTCTGTTGTACCTAAAAAATAATAAAGACCAGAAAAAATAAAACGGAAAAATGCATTTTGAAAAATATCATTAACGGCTCATTTACTTCCCATTATTAAGGGGTAAGGTAGCTCCTTGTGTGAAAATCCCAACATTAACTGATGTGACCCTTAAGTGACAATCTGTGGACAACTATTTTTGGGTGTGAAACTATAAAATATGTGTATGTGTGTGTGTGTGTACATGCATGTGTGTGTATACATGCATGTGTGTGTATATATACATGTAACACACACACACACATCCCTGTGAAAGCTCCCTGACTTCACAGATATGACACCGGGGACATGAGGGAAGCTTTACTTGGTGATGACTACTGTCCAGGATCGTACTGCAGCTTGTTTTCATCCTTCCCTGAGCACAGGCTGAAAGATCAATCCTGCTGTAAACGCTCTTGCTACATCTAAGCGCCTCTCTCTCATCTGCTGTTTTCTGCTGTGACAGGAGAGCTCCAAACACCAAACAATGCACGTAGAAATGGAGTTATCAGTCTCTGAGTGTGCCACGAAGCAGAACGAAGGTGAAGAGGATACACTGTGCATCCCACACACGAGAGGCTCCATCAGATTCCTGAGACATAAGCCACATTCTCTATGGTGACAACTGCAAAAATCTTTGAGTGGGTTGTCACTGTGCTTTTATTAGTGACTGTAAAAGCTGGTATTGAAAACACAACGTTCACAGCAGCATTACTGACAATAGCCAAGATGCGGAACCAACCTAACTGTCCGTCAACGGATGAACATATCAAGAAGATCTGACGTATATATACATAGACACACACCGTGGAGTATTAGTCAGCCATAAACAGAACAAAATTTTGTAACAGCATGGATGGACCTGGAGTGTGTTACTCCAGTGAAGTAAGTCAGACAGAAAAAGACAAATACTGTAAGCTTTCACTTATATGTGGAATCTAAAAATGAAACAAACAAATATAATAGAACAGAAACAGATTCACAGATACATAGAAGGAAACTAGTTACCAGCGAGAAGAGGAGTGAGGGGAAGGGCAAAATAGGTGAAGGGGATTAAGAGGTGCAAACTATCAAGTATAACATCAATTTTAAGTTATAAGAATATAATATATATCAGGGAATATAGCCAATGGTTTATAATAACTTTGCATGGAGTGTAACCTATAAAAATATCAAATAACTATGTTGTACACTTAAAGCTAATACTGTAAGTCAACTTTTAAAAAATCCTGTTATTATTTCGGGAGTTCAAATAAAGAGACAGAACTCACCTATACTTCAGGAGTACTTCTAGGACTTATAGAAGACATAAATCCCATAAATGTGCTTTGGCTCCCCAGTGACCCCTGGCAACCACAGCTGGGCATCTTTAAGATCTCTGTGCAGGTCTATTCCAGGAAACCTCAAGAAGGTGATCACAGGCCACTTCATCTTCCACTTACTGATGCCATCAACGCCCCATACCGCACTCCCCTTGAAATCCCAACATCAACACAGCAGTGACACCTGCCATCCTCATTCAAACTGCATGGCCTCAGCAGGGTCAGGTTTCATGGGATGGTGTTCCTTCCCCCAAACACACCATTTACTTTTCCCAAAGGAATGAGGTTTAACAACTGAGTAAACGTTACCAGGTCGTGGGCGAGCTGCTGGATGAACTGAAGGGTCTTGAGGAGCAGTGTGGCCCCGCAAACACTCTCCTCCGTGCCCTTTCTGCAGTGAGCACAGACAATGCTCTGTTCAGCTTCTGCTCTCGCGGGCCGGAGGTACCCACTAATGCTCAAGCCTTGTACTCCCAAGCGCTCTGCCGACTCCTGGCGGGTGCAGAGGAACTTCACCATCAAATACTGGAAAGAACAAGAAAGACGTGATGAGAAGGACTCAGAAGCTCCAGGTACTGATGAGAGGGAGGTGAAGGTCATTCTGGGCAGGTCTCCTTGTGACTTTCATGATTAATGAGGTCTCACGACACCTAGCACTGGGGACACCAAGTGTAAGTCTAGAATCTATAGCAAACAGGAAAGAGACAATACAAATGCTGGAGTCAGGTTCTGGGAAAGATCACAATATGAAAAATGGCATTACTTCCTCTTCAAGGCAAAAACAGGATAAGACAGGATAAATTAGGGAAAGATGTCTGCTCTGTGGCTCAGTCATTTTGGTTTCTTGTTTGAAGTTTTCTCTTTTTAAAATGTGGGCCATTTTTAAAGTCTTTATTGAACTGTTATAATACTGCTTCTGTTTTTGTTTTTTTTTTCTTAGCCAGGAGGCATGTGGCATCTTAGCTCCCCAACCAGGGACTGAACCCACAAACCCTGCATGGGAAGGAGAAGTCTTCACCACTGGACCACCAGAGAAGTCCCAGCACAGTCATTCTGAGACAGAAAACAGCTATACAGTGAAAACAGTCCACGACTGCCCTAACGGATCACCTCAAAACCCTCCAATTACAGGAAACCTACATGCTGGGAGCCTAGGACACAGCCTTGTCTTCGCAAAGCTAAAGCCATTTTCAAAGCCCAACTTCTATCTTTGCTTATTGTAGTGAAAGTTCCTTTGTTGAGGATCTTTCAGAATCCACTACTCAGTTGCATAAATATTTACTGAGCAGCTACTATGTATAAACCCTAAAGACAGTTATTTCTTTTATTTGAGCTTCTTACTAAGATTTACAATGGAGGTTACAAAAAATTAAGTAGTCAGATAATCACTGTTTCTTTCACAGCTACAGGAAGACATCTCTCTTGCACTTATGCCTGGGGACTTAACTGTTCTCTCAGCCTGAGATGCCCTTCTCCACACCTCTCAGCCTGGCTGAAGAAGGCAGCGTAATCAACTTTCAATGCTTGGCATCACGCCAACTTTCCTGGGATGCCTTCCCTGGTGAATTCCAGACTGGGTAAACATTTTCCTCTGGGCTACAACACCCTGTATGTCTCTTTATCAGCCCAATCGCAGTGTCTCATATGTCTGTGTCTCCCACTAGACTCTGAAGCCCTTGAGGGTCATGATCATGTCTGATTCACCTCCAGGGCACCGGTGCTGGCATAGGTCTGGCACACAATGACCACTCAATAAACACTTAAAGACAAAAGGAGGGGATGGGACTTCCTGGTGGTCCAGTGGCTAAGACCCTGTGCTCCCAATGCAGGGGGCGAAGGTTCAATCCCTAATCAGGGAACTAGATCCTACATGCCACAACTCAAAGTTCCTGCATGCTGCAACTAAGACCTGGCCCAGGCAAATGAATAAATATCTAAAGAAAAAAAACAAAAACAGACAAAAGGAGGGGAGGAGAGGGGAGGTACGTGAAGGCCACAATTCACTGATGCTTACTTTGGCAACTCTGCACTGCTGCAACTTGACATCTGCTTCATCCCACTCTTCTTCCAGCTCAAACCAGCCAATGGGATCATCTTCACCAAGGATATCAGACGAGCAACCGATCCTGTAAACACAAAGGTACTCACAAAACTTTCTCCCTATTTCTCATCTTCTCAAGAGTCTAACAAATAAGGCACCACTTACATGGAACTTGGGCTTCCCTTGTGGCTCACCTGGTAAAGAATCTGCCTGCAGTGTGGGAGACCTGGGTTTGATCCCTGGGTTGGGAAGATCCCCTGGAGAAGGGAAAGGCTACCCACTCCAGTGGTCTGGCCTGGAGAATTCCATGGACTATACAGTCCATGGGGTCACAAAGAGTTGGACATGACTGAGCCACTTTCACTTCACTTTCACTTTACATGGCATTTAACTTGTTTAGATGGCCTGTCTGTTAACAACAGGCTGGGGTGCGCCACTTGGTGCCTGAGTATACAAGGGAGGTGCTGGTAACTTCCTCCCCACTTCTCAGCTTCCTTATCTGAATGATGGGAACTATTATTAGCCCCAAATATGACCTGAGAATTCAGGAGAAAGTTTGCTTCTCTGGATAACTGGATTATCTGAAGAATGAGACCTGAAGTCAAGGTATCTAAAATGAGCTATTCAGGAATAAAGTCCTACACAACAGCTGGTATGTGTTTCTGGAAAGAGTCAAAGGAGAGGCAGGTTCAGTTTTCTTTCCCCAGGACTGGCTAAAATATCCATGACTGGCTTGAGCTTCATACTTGCAACAGCTGAAGGGTAAAAGCTGGGGAGCTTTTGGATCCTGGAGCTCCAAAAAAGGAAAACTTCAGCCTTCACAGGCCTCAGGATTTTTTCTTATTCCTTAAGAAGTCCTTACAGGAAAGCATTTCAACCCAAAAGCTGAAGAAGCACAACTGTGTACCATTTCTTTTTAAAAGCTGGATACATGAATGGTACTTCCTTTTTAGGAATAAAATATCTGAGAAGGAGAAAATGGCAGTCTTTTCAAGTAACATTCCTAAAACTTTATTTAGTCTGTGCTACAGCTAACAGGCTAGCCAACACATGCATAATTCTGTATGGATTAAGATAAACAAACACAGGGATTTACAACAACAGGAAGGAAAAAAACAAAGGACCCAGAATAAGTTCTATAACAGAGAAAGAAAAAACGTTCTCTTCTGACCATGTCATTCTAAGCATGAAACACTCATGACATAGTTAAGCCTAAAACCAGTGGTATTCCATCTAAGCCCAAAATTGTGTCAATGACTCTTATCAGTATTGAGTGTTTGAAGACTTTTTAATTCACTCTGGGAGTCATCAAGGAAATCTGTGAGATATAAAGAGCTGGCAGGGTGTCAGAGAGGGGTAGAAGCAACCTTGCTTACTATATCAATTCATAGGCAGGGTGGAAAAAACAAAGCTGAATATGTATAGCCCTTAAGTATGTATAGCAAGCCCAAAGCTGGTCCCAGAGCATACTGACTAACTGACGTCTGATAAGAGGGCAGGGAAATAAAAAGGGCAAAAAGACAGATGTGTGTCTTGTTAACATTTTGATCTCCAAACTGGAGAGGGACCGATATTTTATGTAGGCCAAGTAAATGAGGATTTCAGAGTAGCTCAGACTGGAACCAGGAGCTAAAATCAGCAAGGGACTAAACCTGTGAATAAACCTGTATTTAGGTTAAAAAAAAAAATCATCCTATATAAGATGTGGAAGATCTTGTTTAACAGCAGGTTTAGGGAAAAAGACCTATATTAATATGTGCCAAGAGTGGGACACAGCTACTTAAAAGCAGTGTAATCTCTGATCATTATTTTAAAAGAAAAGCATTTTTAAAAAAGCATGTATGCATGATGGGAGAGAGATGCTTCATTTAGAGGGCTGGAATTCGGACCATTGAGTTGAGATTACAGCTGCAAGATTTCAATTGAACGAGTCCTCATCACTGAGATGCAGTGAGTGCTCCACCACTAAGGACATTCCAGGGAGGCTGAATAAGCATTTGTCAGAGATACCACCATAGGAAGCCCAGAGGAGAGAGGAAGTTTGTCTAGAACCTTGCTATTTCATGTGTGATCCATGGTCAGGGAGCACCAGAGTCGCCTGGGAGCTTGTTAGAAATGAAGGTCTCAGGCCCCACGCAGAACCATCGAATCAGAATCCACATTTGACACAATTCTCTGTGGTTCATAAGTCCATGAAAGCCCAGGAGTAGAGTACTCTGTGTTAGTCACTCAGTCGTGTCTGACTCTTTACGACCCCATGGACTTTAGCCTACCAGGCTCCTCTGTCCACGGAATTCTCCAGGCAAGTACAGTACTGGGTGACAGGAAAATCTCCAGCACCCCATTACCTATGAAATACAGGAGCAAAAAGAGCAAATCTCAGGCTCAGCTCTGTGAGTTTGCTACTACTGCTAAGGGAGGTAACACTGCCCAGGAGGTCACCGATGCCCTCTGCAGCTAAGTCCAACAGACTTAGCTTACTGCATCTAGGCTTATCTTACTAATTCCTGGGTGACCTCCAACAGGGCTGCCCACTCCCTGCCTCTCTAACCACGACTTTCCGTTGGCTTTCCTGCTGCTTCTCTGGCCACTTTTATCAGCCTTTCTCTGTTGCCCCTGAAATACTGGTGCCTCTCAGCATGTTGACCTCTCTGTGCTCTTCCCAGGACACATGCTCCTCCAGAATGATCTCTTTGAATTCATTTTAAACCGTTGCTGAAATGTTTCTGCTCTCTATGCCCTCAAGACAAAGTCTCTTCCAGGCTCCTGACCTGCTTATCCAACTAGCTGCGGGACATCTCGGAGGTATCCTATAGCCTCAAAGCCAACAGGGCCAAAACTGAGCTCATCATCTTCTCACAAACCTGTACTCCCTGAAGTATGTTCTATCTCAGAAAAAGGCACTACCAATGTCCCCCCTGCCAAGGCAAAACCCAGGACTCGTAGACACCTGTGCTTTCGCTCCTCTCCTGCTCTACATTTAGTCACTCACCAGGTCCTGCTGTTTCCCTGGCCGGCTACAGTCCATGGGGTCACAAAGAGTCGGACACAACTGAGTGACTAACATACACACACAGAGTCCTGGTGGTTCTACCTTCCAGCATGTCTGCAGTCGGTCCACACCTCTCCATTGCTCTTGTCGCAGCTCTGGGTGATGTCACCCATACTCTGGCCCCCAAGGTGACAGCAACAGCTTTACCCATTGCACCCTGCCCCCTGTTCACTCTTCTCCAGCCCTGCCTCACACAGCAGGCTCCAGAGTAGTACTTCCAAACCACACATGCGATCTCCTCGTTCTTCCTGAAACTTCTGGATAGCACAATCCCCACCGACTCCCTTCCCCTGCCCCCACTGCTTTCAGGATAAAGTCTCAACTCTGAAACAGAGACAAAAGGCCTTTAATGACCTGACCCTTTCCTCTCTCCAGCGTCACCTCACCCCATTCTCTGCCTCACCGTACACCTCAACAAGGTGTGGCTCGCCAGTCCCTTGAGTAGGCCAGACTCCACCTCTGAGTTCTCAACTCTGTTCTGCTCTTTGCTCAGGACATTCTTCTTCCACTACTTCAAGGGGTTAATTAACTTTAACTCCTCCATATTCAACACTTCCTCCAGGAAGCCTTCCCTGATCAGGTCAGGTGCTCTGCCTGCGCTCCTAGAACACCTGATCCCCCCTACCCACCTTGCCTGGACAGCACAGTGACTCTGCAGGCTTTACCATCTGTCTTCTGAGCAGGCTCTGTAGAGCAGAGACTGTGCCAACTTGCTCATGAGTGCAAGGCATCTTTGGTGCCTAGCAGCAGGCCGAGCAAATCATAGGTACTTAATAATTATTTTCAATAAAAGCACAAAAACAGGAGGAAGGAAGTTGGGGCTGGGGTACACTTCCCAGGGGCTAGATAAGACTAAAGACCTCAGGCTGCCCACAACTCACATGGATATCATTACCCAGCCATTTTGAAGATCCATATACCTGGTCACGAAACAGACCAAGTAAAAGTCTATGAACAAACTAAAATGCATGTCTTCACACATGCTGCCAGAAAGCAATGGGTGTTCCTGGCTACTAAAGACAGGTTAGTAGCAACTCTTCTATAAAGAAAATATGTCACCAGTAAGAGAATGTGCATTATCTTATTAACTAGAAAGATGTTTATTCTGTTCCTTACCTGCTTTTTACAAATTGCCTGAACTCCTGAAGCTTCCATTTGTCATATTTTTCAAATCTTTTGAAGTGTTCTTCCGCATGAAATTTATCAGAAGATGAATTGTAAGCAAACACCAAGCCACACTGGGCACCAATGCCACCACGTCGAACCTGGAAACAGAGGTCTAAATAAAGAACGTTGAAGGGGCCAGAATTTTGTGGCCATTCTGTTCCCATATAATGTGGTCAAATTCAAAGAGCTTAAAGCAAAAATGAAACCAACAAAGAGAAATTTCAAATACATTAAATCCTGGAAAAGTAAGAAAGTTGCTTCCCAAGAAAGGATTCCTCACCGTTTTTGATCCTTACACTTACACCATTCACAGACTTAAAATCTATTCATCCTTGTGCCCCTGTGTCTGCTACAGGCCTGACACAGAAAAACCACTAAAATCAATGAAAAGCCAGTGACATGGACTTCTGCAATGCAACCCTATTTTTAAAACTAGTAGTGACATTTCTGAAAGAAGACAGCAGAAGAATTACCATAACTCTGATCTGAGTAACTTGGAAGGCAGATTCAGTTCCTGTAGAAAAAATAGTGCTTGCTCTGGTTTTCCCAGTCTCTGTAAGAAAACCTACAGAAAAGAAAGACTAACATTAGGATGACTGATACATCTGTAATAACCCTGAGAACTAAGACCAACAAAACCAAGGCATATCCTTTGAGGCAGAGGCATCTAGCCCATCTGGTCCTCTCATAAAAATTAGAAAAAGAATTCCTCTCTGGGCAGATGCAACCCCGCTGATCAACCACCAGGTAACAGATAATGGGCCAGGTATAACTTCGTCAGAGCACAATCTTTTCAACTATACAGGCAACCCTGCTCTGAGGCAACAAGAAAGAAATTAAAAGTTGATAAAGATTGTGACTTTAATTCAAAGAGACAAAAGACTAGACAGTTAAGCATCTTTCTGAACCCTTCCTGAAGCCACGACTGATGTTTGGCTGGGCTGTCAGAGGCACGCAGACTGAAAGGCCGAGAGGAATCAGCTTCTCAGATGCTGTCGGGAAAGACCGAGTCTTCAAAATGGGCAAGGAAAGAATGTGTGTGTTGGAAAGTGTCCTCAGTCATTGACTCTTTACAATCCCATGGACTGTAGCCCACCAGGCTCCTCTGTGCATGGGATTCTCCTGGCAAGAATACTGGAATGGATTACCATTTCCTCCTCCAGGGGATCTTCCCAACCCAGAGACTGAGCCCACGTCTCCCGCGTTGGCAGGCAGATCCTTTACCACCGAGCCACCTGGGAAGCCTCCCCAAAGTGTTTATTTAACCCACTCTTTTGAGTTCTCTCCACCTTTCATTGTCTCTGAGCTACTTGATAATTCTATAAATTGTACAATATGACAGTAATGCAAATGATTCTTGTCCACAGAAATAAAAATTGTGTCTAAAGGAACACAGCTGATTATTCCTTATGAAGACTAACCAATTTTGCAGCTATCTGTAGATTCATGTTAGCATTCTTATTGGTCTCCATGAGTTCTTAATGAGTTCTCCTTTGACCTGTCTGTATAACATCCTAGTGGTCCCCTCCCTAAAGTATAATGTGAACATTCAAGTACTTTTAAGTTGTTACAGGTGACTGACACCTAGCAGATGGCAACACTGTAGTAAAGAAATCACACAAACGGTTCAGGAACCACTCATGCCAACTGAAGCACACCGGCAGTGAAGACTGCACGTCCTGAAAGTTTCAAAGACCACAGTGCGGTTCCACAGGGCCTCTAGTGGCCGTCTCCACTCACTGAAACCCCGCAGGTCCACCACTCACCGTCCCTCGTCCATGGCTCAGCAAGGAGGTTTTCAGGTCCTGACTTCTCTTCTTTTCCCTTGACATCACAGGCCTGAAGAGTCAATTGGAGAGGTTTCCCTGATCAAAGGAAAGAGAGAAAGCGAGAGAGCCTGAAGCTAGCACTATGAAAAAATGAAAACTAGAATGCTCATCAGTGGAAACAGAAAGCCTGTGGCCACCCAGATTGCTAACTAAAAATTGACCCATTTCAAAGCTAACATAGGAAGTAATATCAGATAAAAGGTGATACCACCCTTTTCTGCTCTCCTGAAAGAAACAAAGAATAAGTCATTCCAAAAGAATCACTCTAGAATAACAACCAGTCAGAAACAAGGCATATTGTAAGACACAGACTAATAACACAGACTTAATACAGTCGTGTGTTGAGCAGGAGGAGAAAGGAACTCCTAAGACACTGTTTGGGAGTCAATAATTAAGTTTATTGTAACTGCATTTAAATATATAAATAATGAAAAAACAAATATCATATATTAATGCATATTTATGGAATCTAGAAAAATAATACTGATGAACCTATCTGCAGGGTAGAAATAGAGACTCAGACACAGAGAACAGTCTTGAGGACACAGCGGGGGAAGGAGAGGGTGGGACGAATTGGGAGAGTAGCCCTGACAGACACACGCTGCCCTGTGAGACAGCCAGCGGAAGGTGCTGCGCAGCACGGGCCCAGCCGGGCGCCCCGTGACAGCCTGGGGGCGGGACGGTAGGGGCGGGGTGGAGTGGCGGGGTGGGCAGGCTCAAGAGGGAGGGGATGTATGCTCACTCATGACTGATTCATGTTGTCATATGGCAGAAAGCCACACAACAATGTAAAGCAATTACCCTCCAACTAAAAATACATTTAAAATACATCAATAAAATAAAACATACATAAATAATGTCTTGGGGTTTGACGTCTTATTTCTTAAAATTATCTCCAGGCAAATTTTGGAAGTTTTCAAAATTATATAGATCAACTTTTACTATAATGATCTAAAAACATTTTCTTTTGTTTTAGTAATGTAATGAAAACTCTATAACCCTATTAACCTATAAACCAAACAAGAACTAGAACATTATTAATAATGAACAGCCCCCCTAGGCGTTCCTCCCCGGTTTGGGCTTTCTGCCCAAATGACAGCTAAACTGAATCGAAAACTTTTCTGGAGAATATTTTCCAGATAGATCCCTCCCATCTGGCCATGGGTCCCAACCTCTCCAAAAAGATGATCTTCCCAAAACTGGGGAGGGGGTAACTGGATTTACATGATATCTATTCCCTGACTTAAAAAATTAAAAGTAAACTATTAGGAAATATTAAGGCAAAGGTACAAATATCATCTCTGGAGAAGGAAGTGGGAACCCACTCCAGTATTCTTGCCTGGGAAATCCCACGGACAGAGGAGCCTGGAGGGCTACAGTGTGTGGGGCTGCAAAGAGTCGTACATGACTGAGCAACTGAACAACAACAAATACCACAAGGAATGAGCACAGTGCTCTGATGGGATGGGATTCAGAGCTGTACTCTGCGGACAGAAGCTTCAGCCCCAGAGGCTAGGACGGCATGTGTCAAGTGCAGTCATCTGGGAGTAGCTGTACAGACTCCTGTGTTGAGAAGGATTAAGAAAGAAGCTCCAACCTGGATCAGTGGAAAAGTGCTAAGATGGACTGCCACTGGGCCCAGGAGGCAAAGTGGTGGCTGGCATGTATGTCTGCCCAGATATGTCATTTCAACCAGCTATCAGCTATCACCAGGATGCAGAGGGATGCATTCCAAGACAAGGGTCTTTGCGCCAGGTCTGGCTTTCAAATGGCCACCAAGCCTCAGTCATTAGGTCAGTAAACCCTGGGAGTGCAGTGCAGTGGACACTCACATTTCTTTTCTGCTAATGCATCCATAAATGAACCAATATCTCCCTCCTTCCCATCAACCCTAGTCAAAGAAGACATGTTCCTCCAGAAAGCACAGTATAAGTACAATGACCCAGCCCACAAACTACTACTCAACAAGATAAGAAGATGTCAGAAGGTCTCCCAGTTGGTGATGGTTTTATGCATCTTTGTGCACCTTGCTGAGGTCACTTACCGTATTTAAGGAGCAGGTTCTGCCTGACCGATGCCATGGATGAGATGAGGGATGAGGCATCATAGTGTGTGTCCAGGTGATCAGTGACAGTACATAGAGAGCTCAGCACTTTGGCAACACTTCCTCTTGCTAGTGCAAAGGCCAGAAGAGTCAGCTCCACCTCTGGTGTAGAACGGCAGCTACAAACAAAGAGCAGGAAACATTTCACTTCTTAAAACATGAGAAAACTCAGGTAGTTCAAACTTTGTGTAACTGATCACCAAAAGCAAAATCAACCTGCCATACGCTTCATCCATTTATCAGAAACACTTTTTCAAAATCCTTAAAAGATATCCTAAAAAAAAACTAAATCAGTCTGGAGGAATAGGAAATAAAACCCTCACCTCTGTAACCTTAATCTGTAAGTATAAAATAATGCTATCAATTTCAAGAAGTCCAACTTCATAAACCAAAAATAAATAAGCTGTTGCAATAAGCGCCTGCTATCAAGAAGTCTTGAGTAATCACCTGGCTTGCTCAGACAGCTAAGGGCTTTTTCCTTCAAGCACTGGTAACGTATTTTAGATCTACTCCATGTCACGCTTATCTAGTTTCTTAAACACATTACCCTGAAACTTTCAAAACTGTCTAGATGTCTCAGGGCCTGGTTTGTACTCTAATACAGTAACGTCCTCAGGGCTCGCTGTGACAGAGCTGAGTGTCCCCACACTAACGGACTCCTCAATCAGCTACCAGGGTGTCCTTTCCCAGGTCCATGGACAACCAGGCTTGTTAGGCCTGCCCATGGAAGCAAGCAGGTGCTGGGCTGGGGATGTGAAAGAACGGAGAGGCTTTGAGTTCTGGACTGTGACACCTCCGCCCTGGCTGAATCTGAGGACTACTCCGCCCCTACCCCCAATTCCTGAGGTCAGGGGACATTGCTAGTTAATGGAGGGCACCGTTATTTCACTTTCTCTTCAGTCACTAAAAAATGAAATACTGAAAAAAATTAAAAAAAAAAAAAAAAAAGACCTGACAAGCACATATGCCCTCTATCTGCCACCAACACTGGCCCCCCATCTCCCCCTACCCCACTTATCGACCTTGAGTTCTTACCTAGTAATCCTTATGAGGAAGCTGTCCACTTCTTCCAGAACGTTGGGAGACAGGAAAGTGGAGAAATCTGTAGATCCTGGCGAGAGGGACAGCGGAGGCATGTGCTGCAGTGCCTTCCTAGGAGTGTACGGTGCACAATCAGAACAAACCCGGGCCAACGATAAATGTTTTAATATAATTTTAGACCAAATAAAAATACATTGTTGGAAGCTTGTTTG
This sequence comes from Budorcas taxicolor, assembly GCF_023091745.1. NCBI lineage: Eukaryota > Metazoa > Chordata > Mammalia > Artiodactyla > Bovidae > Budorcas > Budorcas taxicolor. The sequence goes on from NC_068928.1 coordinate 24,562,418, forward strand.
GATTAAACTCTTACTAAGAAACAGTGTTCCTACAGAGAACCTGGTACCTAATATAAATCAGCCTTTTTCCTACAGGGGTCCAGTGCTAAACTGTTAAATGGGATTTCTTTTCTTTTTTTTTAAGAGTTCCTTTAAGAATTTCTTGAAGAGTTAAAGAGTTTAAGAATCTCTTAAAGAGTTTCTTTAAGAGTTTTCTTTAAGAATACACATGACTCTGGTATTCAGTTTGTCACTTCACGTGAAATTTTGGAAGTCGAGTTGTTTAACTCAGAAACACCTATTTTTAAAATTTTAGACTTGAGAACGGCATTCTGAATACTGTCTGTAGATAAAGAAGGCATCCAGCGAGAATCCACCTAACCTGTTGTGAAGGCAGTATCAGGCATATAAACTTTAAATATATCCGATCTTCGACAACTTGGCATAACTCCACAAAAACAAGGTAGGAAACTCATCCTCTTCTCCTTCCTGAAAATTTAGTCCACAGAGTAGGGCTGTGCAAGGCAAGCACTCTTGCGTGCCTGCGTGGGGTGCGTGGTGGCTCAGTGAGGTACTGGGGCAGGGTACTGAGCAAAGAGATAGCCGGGCATGGAATGCCAGCCCTGAGAAGGTAAGGAGGGAGTTCAGGCAAGGGCTGGGGAGCTGGGAGGCTGGTTACATGGAGTGGGACTCTTTAAATAAGTAAACATACTAGGGTTGATGGGAGCCAAGTTTCTCACAGTCATAGCAGGGAGCTACAAACACAGAAAGAGAGACAATCAGAATGAACGTGGTAGTACCGGCTTAGAAGTGTCAGTGTAAACTCAAGAGTTTTCAGTGCTACAGACAGAGAAACAAATGCAGCAGGCAATGTGTCTATGTATACACATGTGTCTGTCACTCATACACAGACATATATTTCCCAGCCGTGTCCACTGAGAGAAGGAACACGCCGACAGCGACTAGCTTAGTTTGTTCAGTTCCTAAACACAACTCTCCACTAAGAGTGACCACAACTCTTGAGAAAAAAGGCTAATTCTAGGACTATGGGAGGAACAGTCAAGGTAAGCCTGGAATATTTTGTTGTAAGAACAGTTCCAAGATGAGGACATGTCAAAGGACACACAAACCAGACTGTCTGAGTTCCTATCAGCCAAATCTGGGCCAATCTGAGAAGCAATGCTGTGATAGATAACAACGCCAGGAGTGAAATAGGAATCATGAGTCACGTCAAGTAAAGTATAATGAGGAATGTGATGTTTACAGAGTCTCCAAGTACCTCCTCACAAAATGTGAACTTGCACCGTCTGAAATGCAAGCACCAAGCCTTAAACACTGGACAGCCAGGCAAGTCCACCCTAACACTTTTTTAAAAGAAAATTTCCAAAGGTGCTTTACGTTAAAAAATAGACTAGTTTGGTGTCCTTGAAAAGATTTGACTCTTGCGAAAAGAGCCTTCAACCTAGGGCTGAGGTCCAAAGACCTCCAGCTAATCCACCACTGCTTGGTCATGTACCCCAGGAAAGGTCACAGTACACTTGACTGTAAAATAGGGATAATTTTTACACATACATATTACAATGTAAGTGGACAAAAAATATATAGTATCTGAAGGTGTTTTATCCCATGTAAATTACTATGTAAATGCAAGCAGCTGTTCCCCAGTGGGTAAGGGCTAGGAATGGCATTTGTGGCCCAGCCCCACCCTCCCCCAAGACCGAAGCTGAAGGCACAACCAGGAAACAACAGGGCACCCGAGGACTGCTGCTGACTGAGTCTTGAGGGTCAGAGGGCGCTCAACGACTTGTCCTCCAGGGCTGGAGAGAGAGCACAACGTGGCAGGCCCGGAAAGCACAGCGACTTACTGAGTGTTGCGCAGCACTGTCTGGACAAAGGCAGGATTTGTCTCCATGGAAGCCGTCACCAGAGATGTCAGGAGAGACCAATACCATATTGCAGAAGCATCTGAGACTGAGACCCCAGACTTCTTGACTCTCTGAAAGCCAACAGCCCTCAGACCGTGAATTCTAGTGTCACATCCATCACTAAGACAACGCTTTATGTTAATCTGGACATCTGTCAAGCGCAAACAACAAATTCAGTATTGGATTAACTTCTTCAGTTCAGCAAATGCTAGGCTTCCAACTAAAAGCAAAACAGTAATTCACATTTCAAAAAGAAAATGCTAAAGATACATTTTGATGGCAGAAATAAATGGTGTGTGCAATGGAGCAAGTATACAACCAATTAGTCAAAAGAGCAGTGACCAATCTAAGGAGTCAAAAGTATCACGTGCAAAATTAAGGGTGGCTTAAATCTTTACATCACAATGCTTCATAGGAATTTATGACTCTTGAAAATCAACACAAACTGTATTTTTAAAATCCTGATTAAACACATGGTAAGAAAACGTCTAGAATTTTTCCTAGAGTTCCAAAATTTAGATTTAGTTATAAAACAGCAGCTGGCTCATAGCCGTTGTGAGGATTTCTTTTTAATAATCAAGTCCAAATAGATGACATAGGCATGACTCACTTTTAAGAGCTGTCAGAATTTCTTATTTGGGTTGGAGAGGAGGAGGTGGGAAGTTAAAAAGGACACAACTTAGAGAAAAGACCACCACAGTGTAAGACAGGAAGCTGCTACTCCACAAGCTTAACTACTTCTTTGCCTAGGGGTGAGACACAAAGACTCTACCTCCCTAGGCCTCAGTTCCTCTGAGCAAAGTAAGAATACTTCTTTTGGCCCAGGAGAGCATTAGAAGAAATGAGACAAAACATGAAGCATTCCGGCTCCCTGAATGAAATAAGCCTGGAAAGAAATCACAGAATTGTGATTATTTCCAAAATGCTCTGTGTGAAGCAAGGTTATAATAGTATAAAAATGGAAACAACTGAAATGTAAGAAGCAAAAGCTTCTTAAAATTAAGGCACAATCTTAACAACACTAAGTAAAGGTGTGCATGGATGTACGGTAAGACCACGTTAAAAAGTTACAAAAGAGCATGAATGAAGTATCACCACTTTTGTAAAAAGATACGTAAAGATATGCATATATATGCAAACCTATTTTTAAGTTTTCTTAAAAAAAAATATATATGTCTGTCTGTGTGTATTTATATACATACACAAATATAAGAAAAGGTCTGGAAGGATGATCCATACCAATGAATTCACAGTTACAATCCCTGAGTAGTGGGATTTTGAATAATTTTTGTTTGTGTCGATATTTCTAATTTTCTAATAAGAAAAAAAATTTTTTAATTTAAAAAGATTTTACTGCTTTTGTATAACTTTTCAAAACACTGAATAGGTGAAATAATGACCACTTTGAGGTACATGATGAGAAGCAAATCAGATCTCCAAAGAAAAACAAACAGCCTTTCTACTTCAGAGATTTTCCTGCCAAAAAACAGGACCTTCCTTCCTCCCCTCCAGTCCTCTTAGTTAGAAGGGCAAGATGCCTCTTGGTTGACTCACAGAGCTGGCTGATGTTGGCATTTTCCAGCAGTGTCACATAGCCAGTGACATTGCTGGGAATGTGCACGTCGCGGACTTCCTGAAGATCGCCGGCCGTCCTCCCCACAGCTACGGTCACCTGCTGCGGCATGTAGCTCTGGTCAGTGGCCGCCACGGCAATGGACAGGTGCCTGAGTACGACGTCTGGCTTCATTTTTAAACTGGAAAACACGAAGAGAGAGTAGAAACGACAAATGTTTATACAGGCTGAGAACTGGCAGGGCCCACAAGTCTCACCTCCAAGATCTTGTAGGTGATATATACTCAAAGACTGACTCCCCTAAAAGCAACCAACTTGAAAAGCTGGCTACTAGTTTCAAAGTTCTTATGACCTTCCTAAGTTTCTAAAATTCCTTTCAGTTCAAGATCAATCTTCTAGTTCTTTTTTCTAATGCTTGTACTTTATTTATGTGAGTATTTATTGTTGGCTATGCTGGGCCTTTGATGCTGCCCGGGCTTTTCTCTAGTCGTGGCAAGTGGGGACTCCTCTCTAGTTGAGGTGTGCGTGGACTTCTCACTGCGGTGGCTTCTCTTGCTGTGGAGTTCAGCCTTTAGGGGTACAGGCCTCAGGAGTTGTGCCATGTGGGCTCAGGAGGCTTGGCTCTCAGGCTCTGGAGCACAGGCTCAATAGTTGTGGCGCACAGACTCAGTTACTCTGAGGCATGTGGGATCCTCCCAGATCAGGCATCGAACCCATGTCTCCTGCATTGCAGGCAGATTCCTTACCATTGAGCCACCAGGGACACCCTCTATTTCCTTTTAAGAAACCAGTACAGGCAGGAAAGTATAATATGAACATACTAATAAAATGCCTTTACCCAGTATGAAGCAAGTTCTAACTGTATCCAAAGAACTGAGTAGCTTTGCTCATGTATAGATGGCTAAAGAGCTTATTTATCCTTTATGAGAAAACAGTAAGTATTTCTATTTCCACCAACTGAAATCAGCCCATTATCTGACGGGACAGGTGATATTTTAGACAGCCACTTCAGAACATATAGAAACATCACGGTTGATTGTCATCAGCTTCACTTCAGGATTCTTGACCACCCATTCCCTCTTTCTCTACCAAACTGGCCAACTTGGTTGCATACACTAGATGTGCAGAAATGATCTTAAAATCACATCAGACATAAGTATCCCCTATTCCTTGTGACACTAACCTTCCTGAAAAACTAGTGAAAAAGATCTCAAGTCAGTATCATAAATACTAGTCAAATGTTAATTTTCTCCCTTAAAACACCAGTAAAGAAATTACCCGTATTTATGAATATAGAAACATGGTTATATAATTTCATAATTCTTTTAACTTGATTCTTATACCATCTTCACAGATAATCACAAGAAGAAAAGAACTAGGCAGTTAAGTTAAAAACTAGTCCAAAATTTTAAAAAATGATTTTTTTAACACAGTGACAGGGTAAGAGAAAGAAAGCAGGTAATTTACTTGGACCTTCACCCAAGAATCAAGTATTATGGCACCCACCGAATCCAGTGTGAGCGGGCACTGCCATCTGACTGCCAGTAGGACGAGGTTTCTCCATTTGTCATCTTGTCAATGTCTGCAGGGTTGGAGGATGTTTCTATATAAGCGTAGCACTTTGCGACAGACTTGAGTTTGTCCATCTCTGGGCTTCTAGTTAGATCTCCAGGGCTCTCTGTGAGAAAAGCCAGATTTTATCATGGCATCTTCTTCACAAAGCATTTTTTAAAAAGGTCATTTAAAATATCTAACAGAAATATTCCTGGTGCTTTGGCCCTAGAAAAATAAATGCTCTGTAAAAATCTCCTTCTAAACTGGACAACATGTATAAAGAAGAAATTGGCCAAGGACTGCTCCATGGGTTGGTGGTAGTACCGCATAAATCACTGATATATTTGCAAAACTAACCAAGAGATGAAAATGGTGACTTACAGTTTTAACTTCAGTTCAGTTCAGTTCAGTTCACTCACTCAATTGTGTCCGACTCTTCGCGACCCCCTGAACTGCAGCACACCAGGCCTCCCTGTCCATCACTAACTCCTGGAGTTCACCCAAACCCATGTCCATCGAGTCGGTGATGCCATCCAGCCATCTCATCCTCTGTCGTCCCCTTCTCCTCCTGCCCCCAGTCCCTCCCAGCATCAGAGTCTTTTCCAATGAGTCAACTCTTCACATGAGGTGGTCAAAGTATTGACGTTTCAGCTTTACCATCAGTCCTTCCAAAGAACACCCAGGACTGATCTCTTTTAGAATGGACTGGGGTTTTAACTTACATTTCTTTAATTATGAGTGAGACTTTTTAAGCCACTTGTTTGTAAGTCGCTTGTGTTTCTGAGTATGGCTTTGTCTATCCTCATCTACTTGTTACTGGGTCACAAGTCTTATCAATTTATACATTTTGTATATATTATGTAATGTATATATACACACACATAAGAAGTAATATTTACTGACTGTTTACTGTGAACCAGGCATTTTTCTACACATTTTCTATGTATTAATTCATTTTAGAGATGAGGAAACTAAGGCAATTAAGTAATTGCCCAAGGTCAGAGTTAGTTTAAAAAAAAAAAATACTGTCACAATGTTACAAAATATACCTTTGTTCTGTAAAATGTTATTTGTCTTTTGACTCAATGGCACCCCACTCCAGTACTCTTGCCTGGAAAATCCCATGGACGGAGGAGCCTGGTAGGCTGCAGTCCATGGGGTCACTGAGAGTTGGACAGGACTCAGTGACTTCACTTTCACTTTTCACTTTCATGCATTAGAGAAGGAAATGGCAACCCACTCCAGTGTTCTTGCCTGGAGAATCCCAGGGACGGCGGAGCCTGGTGGGCTGCCGTCTCTGGGGTCGCACAGAGTCAGACACGACTGAAGCGACTTAGCAGCAGCATGATATGTTTTCGCTGTACAGAACTTTAAATTTACATACAGTCTAACTTACTAATCTTTTCTTCTGTAGTTTCATGTCCTCCTTAGAGAGGTTTTCCCACGTCAGGGCTTTTATAAAGTGGAACTCCTTCCTTCTGCACTTTTTCCTACAGCTTTCTTTTTGGTTGAGCTTTTTAATCCATCTGAAATTTATTTGATTAAGTGGGGTAAGAATCTAGCTTTATTTTTTTCTCCAAATGTCTAACTAGTTCCCTAACCCAATTTGTAGGCTAATTCACTTCCTACCCTGACTTGTAATGCTAACTAACTACATCTGGTACCATGTTCCCACATGCAGCTGGGTCTATTTCTGGACTGTGAGGCTCCACGGACCTGCCAATTCGCATCATCAACTTTTGCTGTGGTCACCAGTGAGTCTGTAGTGGCTTCCCTCGTTTATTCAACAACTATTCACCGAGTACCTACTGTGTGGCAAGCATAGTTCTGGGTCCCAAGGATAACGAAGCAAATAAGACTGACAAAAATGCAAGTAAATAATAATGCTACAACTTCAGGTAATAAGTGCCATTTAGACTTTTAAACCTGCAAAGGGGATTGTGACCAAAGGGGGGAAGTGGTGGTCATGGGGGCATCAGTCAAGAGTAATGAGGAGAGGCCTGCCACATTCGAGCAGAGACTGGGTGATGAGAAAGCAGCTGGTTTAAGAATAAAGAGAGGGGGAGGGGAAGGAAAGGGAAAGGGAAAGGGGAAAGGGAGAATGGTTCACATTCTTCTGCTACAAACTGGTCACTATGTTTTCAGAAATAAAAGCAGGGAGGAGTGCCGGTTCATTCTGTCAATAAACACTCACTTGGAAGAAATGATCACCAGGCATCCTCAAGAACAGCCCCACCCCCGCGCACATACCCTTTTCTTTTTGTACCAGCTGATCCAGAGACTCCTTCAGAACAGAGGCCCTCATGGTGCTCATGTTATTGCAGTGGTCCAACATGGGGTAGGGGATGACGGTGCTGGAGAGCCGGTTGCGATGCAGGAAGCGCAGGATCATTGCCGCATGGACATCCAGGCCCTCCTTGGACTCTGAAAATATGTCTATGAAACCTAAGCAGAAAAAGTTCATTTTTGATGTTTTTGGGAACCTACCACAATAGGTTCCACATCCCCTGCTTGGTGGCCTAGCGGAATTATCTGAATCAAAAGCAGCCATTAAGAATCCTCTCTGGTAGTTTCAGCTTTAATCATTTAAAAATGTAAAGACGTTTTTAAGAAATGAACCAGTGGTAATCTCAATTTCAAAATTAATTTCACTGTAGTTTCACAGAAATTTTAGAAGACTTAGAATAATGATAATTTCTTTCAATCCAAGCTTCCAATTTTTATAAGTTTAATTTATAAATTTAAATACTAACTAGAAATTTTTGAAGAAGTTTTGCATATTGAATATAGGCTAGGAATAATGTTTATCACGTTAGAGTGTAATGGCGTAACTGCTTTTATACTAAGCTACAGAAAATAACAAGAATGAAAATACAACCATTAACCTGACCACAATTCTTGAGTGCATTTTATAGTTTTCAAGGTCCTTCCACAGACATCATTGCAGTCAGTCCCCATAATAAGTGGTGGGGGAGAGGGTGGGGAGGAGAAGGCACCAAAGGCTCTGGTGTCCTCCTCTTACAAGCGAGGAAACGAGGCTCGGGTGGCACGCCAAGACAACACCAACGGGAGGGGCTGCAAACAGTCCCTGCACTGCTTTCAAGCGCTGCCTCCACCATTCCAGTCTTTCCTCTGCGGGGTGGCTCCTCGGAAGTCTCCTCCATCTGTCCCTCCCTCTGGTCACTGTCCAGACTCTGGCCTCAACACCTCCATTCAAACACCCACCCGGATATCCTAAGTGGCTCCCCTGGCTGCATTCTGTCTGATGTTAACCTCAGTAACCTTTCAAAAACACAAAACAGGCCATGTCTGAACTGAAGTGAAAGTCGCTCAGTTGTGTCCGACTCTTCGCGACCCCATGGACTATACAGTCCATGGTATTCTCCAGGCCAGAATACTGGAGTGGGTAGCCTTTCCCTTCTCTAGGGGATCTTCCCAACCCAGGGATCGAACCCAGGTCTCCCTCATTGCAGGCAGATTCTTTACCAGCTGAGCCACAAGGGAAGAGGCAGAATGAGATGGGCCAGTTCTAGTGCACAATTTCTCCTCAGTCTCATGGTTAGCTTCAAAAATTAAAGCAGTTTCCTTCTGCTCTAATAAAATCTTTTTGTTTCACACTTAAAAGCAGTTTCTCCTGCAGACTTCTGGAATCCTGCTCTTGTTATTGTAGGTTCAGCTACAATAACATGCTTTCAACTGAGGTGCACATGACCCAGACAGTTAAATGAAGAGAGAATAAACACGGCAGCTTTTCCTGGAGCTCAGACATGCTTATAGATCTGGGGAGGGTTTTCTTTGTTTGTTTGTTTCTCTTTCACTTCCTAATTAAAACAAAAGTACATATATTATCATTGTATTACTGGATGAACTGTCACAAGCTGAGCACACCCAAGTGAGTGGCACCTAGAGCAAGATTCCAGAAGTCTGCAGGATAGACTGCTTTTAAGTGTGAAACAAAAAGACTGTATTAGAGCAGAAGGAAACTGCTGTAATTTTTGAAGCTAACCATGAGACTGAGGAGAAACTGTGCCCTAGAAGTGGCCCATCTGGTTCGGCCTCTACACAAAACCAGGAGGCCCTGGTTTGATGTCCTAAGCCCCAGAAGTTTATGCCATCCCGCATATCTCCTCTTACAGTTCTTCTTAACGGACACCTAGGGTAATACCCAGACTTCATGTGATGACGCTGCTGGTACTGCACTGATCTGCTCCGAACAGACTGATGCTTGTAATGGGAAAACTTTTATCACATGGTGAAATAAGTAATGAATCTGGTAAATGGGCTGTCTCTTTTTTAACCATTCAGCACTCATACAAAGAGATACGAAAGGAGTAAGTGTCAGTTTAGGTTAGACAGAGGGACCCAGAAAGTGGGATTCCACCAGAGAGGTGAGCTCAGCTCACCAAATTTCAGCCTAGGATTATGATTTAAAAAAAGAAAAACTCTTTTAAGTTAAAAGACAAAATATTTCAGTAGAAAGTCCTAAGTCACAACCCTGCTAGAGAAGGTCTAGACCCCCAATTAGGGATCTGGACCCCTAGTTTTTCTAGCCTAATCCCCACCGCTCCTCAGGATCACTCAGAGCAACAACGCACTGAGTGCTGGTGGATTCCCTGGTCACCACTCCTGTCCTCTCCTCCCAAAACACCTCTTTAAGGTGTTCAAATAAAGCCCCTGATGCTAGCCATATGCTGCTAATACAGAGGTGGGGGCAATACAAAATGCTAAAAGTTAGCTATGCATAATTTAAAGTGTAATTTTTACTGCCATGAGAACAGTAGAAAAATTAACATGTACAGGCCATCTATAATGCTCTATAAAAATTACATAATTCAAGACAATCTGAAGAAGAGCAGAAGTAGGCATTCTTCATTAATATACAGAAACTCTCCTTCCCTAGCTCAGTACATCCTCAGTAGGAAGCCAGAAAGGTCAATCAGAGTTACATTTATGGATCCAACGAGTCTATTTGCCTCCTTGCTGCCCGAGATCCTCTGTGCTAAATATTATGACTCCAACTGCACAAAGCAGAAAAGCTCCTGGATAAAATGAACGGAACCAAAAGGGTGATATGCCAAGTTTACTTTTTTCCTTTCAAACTCAATTGCTTTCTCACTAGAAAAAAAACAAGAAAAGGTAACTTTATTTTGATTCTGTTTCTGAGCTCCCTAAATAAAACCATCAGAAACTACAAAGTTTTTTCATAGCGACAATGCAGAGGTACAGTTTGATTTTAAGCTATTTTTATTCTCACGAATTTCAGAGCAATGGCTTTCTAAAAATTAAAAAAACTGGGTGCCTACCAAGTGCCAAACTACTAAATGTAAGGACTCAGCAGAAGTAAAAGAGAAGGTTCCCTGCCCTCATGGAGCTCATAGGATAAAAGTGAAGACAGGTATTTACAAACAAGTGAGTAATAATTAATTAACGAGAACAGTTAGATGTTGGAAAAAAAAAAAACAAATAAACAATGCTAAGAAAGCCTACAACTGGGGCCAGGGAAAGCTTCTTGAGAGAGTGAAACAGAGAGATCCAGTAAAGAAGGTGGCCTCATGACAAAGGTTCGTAAAGGTTCGTATAAAGAGGGGAGAACTGCTCAGCCACCACTGTGTGGGGAACACAAGAAATGATTACACTCAACACACATTCAGATCATGAGCTTAATGAAGGCTATCAGAAAATCATGACTATTTCACGGTGCCCACAAGCTTGTCTAATTACAACCCATATCACAGCAAAGCTCATTCTTCAGCAGTCAGCCCTCAGATGAGGGCCTCACCTGGAACAAGAGAGCACGCCTGCAGCTGTCTGATGATGTGGCTCAGCTCTCCCTGAAGGTTAGCTCCACTGGAATTCTTGAGGGCCTCCAACATGTTCTCAGCATCAACCGTACCATCACCCTCAGCATCAAACTGGGCAAAGGCCTACAAGACAAGAGATGCAAGAAAATCAGGTATGGGTTCCAAATTGTGAATAACTGACACTTTTTAAGACCAGTGATTTTTGTTACTGTTGTGGGAAGAGTTCATATATATCATTCAAAGAACAAATAAGTTCAGGACAGTAACTCATGATGTTCTGTAGAACGTGTGTGGACAAGTATTGCTACCTGTAGGCACAACATCCAACATCATCATCTTGTCTGTTTCAAGAGAGTAAGCCCCCTGTCCCAAAATAATTTCAGAAGAAAGCAATCGCCACAAAAATGTTCAATTGGTTACAAAATGCAAAAAACAAAGCATTGGCTTAGGGTAGCATCTCAGGTTTAGTAGGGCTTTCTATTTTAAACTCTCTTTGGACCCGAGAGCTAACTTGGTTTATCTACTTTACAGCCCTGTTTACACTAACCTTCAACTATAATCTAATTTCACACTGTTCATGTCGGGGAACCAGGTACAGCATGGGATTTGGCTTGAATCCTGCTGTCACTAACTGGCCATGTGACTTCAAAAACACACTCCCTTGCCTCCATAAGCCTCAGCTTCATTTTTTTGTTTTTGGCTGTGCTGTGCAGCATGTGGGATCTTAGTTCCCAGGTCAGGGATCGAACCTGTGCCTGCTGCATTGAGAGTCTTAACTATTAGACCGCCAGGAAAGTCCTTCATCATGTTTTTCCTCTGATTAGACCCAATCAGGAAAGCTGAGTTTACTTTGGAAGTCACACACCCAAAGTAAATAAGATAGAAGAGATCAGAAGAAACAGACAGTGATGAAGACGAGACTAGAAATTGCCCTGTGAGAAAAGCCTGGAATCTCCAGTGAGGAGAAAAGATGACTGGGAGTAACAGACTCCGTTTCAAACATCTGATGGGCTATTACGGGAAGGAGCAGTTATAATTAAGGTCATCAGATGGAAGCTAGAGGGAAAAGCTCATCATAAAGACGGATGCATCTGTTGTTGGTGGGGTGTAAAGATGGATTAGGAGGCTCCGGAAGGAATGCCCAACTCATCCCTCAAAGCTTCAGTTAGCAAAAGCTGGACAAGGAGCCATCAAGAGTGTTCACAGACGTCACACTAAACAAATGCATTTACCTCTGCTCCCTCCGGAAACTCCACTAAGACAATATTATAGAGGGAATTTTATTTTAAGTACAAGGACAAAGCAAACAGGAGATATTGCAACAGCAACAAAATTTTGGAAGCTGGGAGGCAGATGGATTTGTGGGACAACTGGATAAACTGGAATATGGACTGGGTGTTAATCAAACAGATATTAACAGGACAGTGAAGACTACTAACTGAAAAAACTAAGTTACAGAAGAGTATTAGAAAATGACCTTATGTTAGTTTAAACAAAAAGCAAATACGCACTTTCCACATTGGTACCAAACATACATAGATTTATCAGCAGAGAGTCCCTTGGACTGCAAGGAGATCAAACCAGTCAATCCTAAAGGAAATCAACTCTGAATATTCGCTGGAAGGACTGATACTGAAGCTGCAGCTCCAATACTTTGGCCACCTGATGCGAAGAGCCGACTTATTGGAAAAGACTTTGATGCTGGGAAATATTGAAGGCCAAAGGAGAAGGTGACGACAGAGGATGATATTGTCAGATAGCATCACCGATTCTATGGACATGAATTTGAGCAAACTCTGGCAGATGGTGAAGGACAGAGGAGCCTGGTGTGCTGCATTCCATGGAGTTGCAAAGAATCAGATACAACTGAGCAACTGAATAACAATAATAATCTGAAGAGTACATATCAAGATATTAATAGTGGTAGTATGCCAATCTACATATGTTGCTTTTATAGTGATAAAAGGGAAATTATAAACATTAAAACATCTGAAGCATACCCTAATATGAAGCGTAGAGCCAACGGGTGTGGAGGGAGGGAGAGCAGAAGCACAGCTTCTGTCTGCCCTGACGCCCAGGACGTGAACGCACAGCACCACTAACAGCTACATCCCAGCTCCCTCACCGTGTAGCACAGTAAGGAAACAGAAATACTGTATGATTCAAAGTCTGAGGGGATTAGCATAATGGTAACCCATTCAATGCGGAATGACAGATGGTTTGGGAAGCTCTGAATTATTATTTTAGCACTCACTAAATTTTAAGCAGTGCACAAACCATTTATTCCACATAACAGCAAGATTACTATTAACCTCCTCATTTTAAAGTTGTATATTTTACAGAGAGGTCAGAAAACTTGCCCAAAGTCATACAGCTAGTATTTGACTCCAAGGCTCCAGAGCTCATGTTCTTCACCACAACCCATTTTCCTTCCTTTGACCAGATAACCCCTAGGGTTCCTTGCTGTCCAAGACCAAGTGCTCAAAACCTCTCTCTCATCCATCCCTTTCCTCCATCTTCTAACCCTTGCTCTCGGCACCTTGAGCCCAGGCTTACTCAACATCAGCCCTAAAGCTGAGACTCACTCTCTCTAAACTGCAGGCAGCGCTCAAGCCCTACTCCCACCAAAACTTCTGCACTTCAAGTGCCACCTGCATCTCAAGTGCTGCCTGTTCCCAACTTCCCACACAACTCTTACTGTTTAGGGCTGGTAAAAATTCTATATGAGCAAGGCTGTATGAATAAGTGACATTTTTCTATTTTTAACAGACTCTGTTGATCCGTCAATAGTTAATGCATATGATCAAAAGAATTTTCAAACAAACGAAAAATAAAGACAGTTTGGGTGAGAAAAAAAAACCCATCAGAACAGTGCTGCTAACAGCTTCACTGAACAAATATGTAATTTCCTAACACTCAGGAAATTGTCCTTAAAAAAATGCAGAGGTTTTGAAACCTACCACTTAGCATCTAGTTAGTCTCACAGGAGCCAATTTACTTAGCACCTATTTAACACCAGCTGACAGGGAGCCACTTATGCCTGACCTGCGCTTGGCTCTGTGCATACTGGGATGTCAGGGTGGAATCCTGGCTCTCCAAAATCCCCACGGCCTAGGAGAAGACAGATCCACAAACCAGCAGCAGCAATGTGACGAGTGTGATCGTTACAGTAATAGAAGTAATAGCATAACAAGTGCAAGAGCTAATACGAAATTCCACAGTCCTAAGGCTGGTACCATCACTTTAACTAGACAGGGAAAGAGAAGTAAGGGATTTTGTTCAAAGTCACATGGTTAGGACTGGTAAATGATGGAGCCTGGATGGGAATTCTGGTATGATTTGGGACCCCACACTGTCAACCACTGTGATCTGAGCTAACAGACACTCTGGAGGCCAGAAGCCCAGGAGTGGTAGAGGCATTGGGGGAAATGGCCCTCAGAAAAATGGGGAGCCACTCAAGTTCCTAAAGCAAGACAGTACACAGTGAAGTGGTAGTCTGGAAATCAGGGAAAGGCCAAACAGAGCAGTGACCTTTCCTTCATAGTTCTCGGGGATCATGAAGCTCTCCACAAGAAGCCAATACCATCATGTCCCCCACAGCGAAGCATACAGAGCCAGGACCACCTCCAGTTCACCCAGGATGGTCCTCTCTGCACTGCCTCATCACTATCAACGGCCAGCGCTCACTGAAGACTTCCTATGTGCTGGAGGAGTGCAGGCAGGTAGCGGGGGCCTCGGCGCCTCACGCAGAGCAAGACCACACAGTGTGCTCTCAGTGTCAAAAGACCTGTCCAGAACAGGAAATAAGAGCCTCAAGGGAAGGAGTGAAAATATGACGATACAGAAGCCATCTGAATCACGCCACAGGACAGGCTTGGTCCCAACTGTCCTGACCAGGTGACGGGGCCACGGAGGGGAATCTTGGAGAATGCACAGAAGAAAGGTCCACACACCAGACAAGGCAAGCATCCCATGGGGGACAGAAGTAGGTGAGGTCAGACAGGGAGACAGGCCAGCCTGCAGCCTCCACCTCATTCCGAGGAATATATACCTGGCCCCTTTGGCAGTGAGGGACGCTTACAGGCTCTCAGCTGAGGGTAAGCCCGCTTCGTCTTCGTGGTGCACACACATGGCTCGCATACTCTGTCTTGAAAGGGCACAGAATTACATCCGCATGACTCTATTTGCATAGTTCTTGGGCTCAGAGCCATTCTAAATTAATCAATACTATGACATGATAATGCCAAGATGGTATTTTTCTCCAAATTTTCTCTAAACTCCAGCAGTGACTAAGAATCTTTTTAAGTTTTCACTAAAACTATATTTAACTGCTTCCTCAATGTCAATAAATATCTTCTTGGGAATTTTCTGGCAGTCCAGTGAGAATCTGAGCTCTCACTGCTGAGGACCCAGGTTCGATCCCTGGTTGGGGAACTAAAATCCCACAAGCCATATAGTGCAGCCAGAAAAAAAAGAAAGAAAAGGATTATCTTCCTATTAAAAGGTAACGGATTGAATATAAAATATGAAGCTGGAGAATGAGGACTGTCAAATCGGACACTGGCTCTGAGCAGGGACTGTGCTAAGACAAGAAATAAATGAATAAAAAAAAGTCCTTCCTTCAGACTTTACAACCCTACAAATTTCACAAAGCAGGCACCAAAGCTAATATGGCAAATTAATCAAATAAGACCTGTTCATCCTAAATCGCCAGCTTCAAGCCATCTGCTATCATCCTGTGCTCAGCGCTTTTTTCCTGCTCTAGAGCATATACATGACCTACTGGAAGCATATCATAGTAAGAGCACATATCTAATCTCTGAGTCAAATAAGAATTTAATTTTAACTCCAATCCTCTTCTGCATAGGAGTCAATTAAATCCAGCTCCTTGTGAGCAAATCAAAGACTCTCTTCCCATGGGCTACACCCATCAAGAGAAGAGGTGTGTTGTAACTATAAAATGATAACGTTTCAGACTTTGGTCCCCGGTATAACTTCAAGAATTTCTTTAGGACAACACCTCAAGCAAGCAAGGTCACAGGAAGGTGAAGGCAAGACAGCAAGATAGACATGGATGGCAGCAGGAGCTCAAAGAAGCAACACATACAACATGGAAATTCTCACCATTACACTAGTAAATACTATACCCCGATGAGAACCTGCTCTAAAATTTGGCACTGCCTGCTTCCTAGCCTTGTTCTCCTTCTGCTGCGAACTAGCCATGTGAGTCAAAGATGGCAAAACTGTAACCCAATATCTGTTCTCCTTTCCCTCAGTAATTTAACTACTGGTTTTTAGCTGAATATACGGCCATGGAATAAGGGATCTTTCCCAACCTCCCTTGCAATTAAGTGTGGCCATGTGACTGGGTTTGGTCAAAGGGGTTTGTGGCCCTCTCCTTCCCTTTCCAGCTGATTGTGGAAAGCAGCAGCAAAGGAGTCATGTGGGTCACTAAGTGGAAGGCGACTGTGGAAGACGACAGCACCAGATGGACAGAACCAGTCCCTGGCAACCATGAAACTTGCATATATCAATCCTGGACTGCCTACCTGGACTTTTACATTAAAAGCTTCTTTATTGTTTACAGCACTGATGCACTGGATTTTCTGTCCCTTGAAGCAGTTTGTAGCCCAAAGACATCATACCAGTCTTCCTGATTCTCTGTTCTGTGGACATGGGGCTTGTGCGCGTGACACCCTCTGTCTGAAACAGGGCTCACACCTGCTCCTCGTCTGCTTTCAGTCTTCACATCTGAGCTGGAAAGTTACTTTCTCAGGTATGTTTTCTTTGACACCCTGGATGAGGTCAAATACTCCTGCTATTGTTTCATTATGCTTTCCCTTGAATAACTCACCACACCTATAAATTGCTGGGTTAATGTGCATCTCTTTCAGTATTACTCTTTTTTTTTTTTTAATGTAGACCATTTTTTAAAGTCTTCATTGGATTTGTTAGAATATTACTTCTATCTTGCATGCCTGCTCAATTACTAAGTCCAGTCTGACTCTTTGCAACCCCAAGCAAGAATACTGGAGAGGGTGGCCATTCCCTTCTCCAGGGGATATTCCCAACCCAGGGATCCAACCAGAATGTCCTGCATTGGTGGGCAGATTCTCTACCACTGAGCCAGCTTCTGTCTTATGTTTTGGCCTTTCAGACCCAGGTCATGTAGGATCTGAGTTCCCTGATCAGGGATTGAACCATACTCCCCTGCACTGGAAGGTGAAGTCTTAGCCACTGGACCACCAGCGAAGTCCTAAGCAGTAGGTACTCTTTAAGGGTAAGTACCTTGCTTTGTCCACTGTCATTCAAGACCTTGGCACTCAGTATATGCCCAACAAGCATTTGCTCAGTGAAAGAAGAGATAAAGTCATTGCCCTTGCGTGAATTCTGGACCACACCGCAGGGACGTCTTGGCCTTACATTACAGGACTTTTGAAGCTCTATTCCTGTCAGACACTCTCACAACTGTAAACACTTTCCCTCCATTGTCTTTGGATCCTTCAAGATATCTGCATAGCTCTTTCTGACTGCTTCACTTTCTCACTATACGTCTAGGACTAGAGTGGAAAGTACTGGGAATTCCCTGGTGGTCCAGTGGTTAGGACTCTGTACTTTCACTGGGAAGGACCCAGGGTTTGATCCCTGGTCAGGGAACTAAGATCCCACAAACAATGCAGCCAAATAAAAAAAAGCAAATTCCTGGAGGTTGAGAAAAAAGGAGACCTTTCACTAGGTAACATGACTGACATTTTCAAAAGCCGGATGCCTTACAGGTATTCTTAAAAGGAAAATATAAGATACACACAAACTACATTGTCTGAACTCTGGGCATGTAGAGGAAAACATTTTTAAAATATTTGAAAAGCCTCTGGTTTTAAAGTGTAACCTAGTCTCTAATGGCATTAAAATACCTTGTCTGTTTATGTACTCATCCTTCATTGACACTGAATATACTACATGGTATACCCATTTTCACAAATTAAGTACCTTTTTGTTATAACAATGTGGACTTAATGAAAGAGGGCCTTAAGAAACTTGTAGTGTGACATAAGACAAACAAACAAAAACCAAGAAATCTGAGTGACAGTATCAGTTTCATCAATGACTCACAGAGTGATGCGGGATCAGTTCGCTTCTTAATTCTAAAATGAAGTGTCTGGTACAGATAATCCCTAAGATCCTTTGCAAGGAAAATACTTTGTTGCCATATCAGCTGTTAATCACTTAACAAAGATGATATTGGTGATTATGCCCCAAACTATATAATCACAAGTAATCACAGGAAACCTGGTATTTGCCCATTAGTTGTAGGTTCTAGGGAGGTTTAAATGAGACTAAAATATGATCCTTCAAAGATCTAAAAACCTATGTGGGTTTTGGAAAAGCTAGTTTCTGCGAGATGGGAATGGCTTTCAGAATGTGAATTTTTCCAATATATGTTATTCTCCTCCCACATTCGTTAGGACCCCACACTGGACTCAGAAGGTGCCTCTGCAAAAACCCACTGGCCAATAAAACCGTGGTTTTCATGGCCACTCCCTTGATCCCTGTACTACAATCCCCTTAGGCCATCCTGGAGGGCAGCTGATGCAGCATCAGGCAACAGCACAAAGGTCTGTGCTACAGCAACATGCAAAGACATCTTATCCAGTACTTCTGAGCCAGAACGGCCCAGCCGAAGCTTTCCACAGCTCTAGTAAAGGTTAGAGAGATTGACAGTCGGCTCCCGGAGTGAACAGGCTGGAAGCTCCCACTGTGGGTCCCGGCATACTCAAGCTCCTATTCTCAGAGGCTGCCAACCCTACGGGTTCCTGCCCAGCCTCTCGAAAGCCACTGCCTACCTCTTCATGCCCTCAGTGCTGACCGCCCTGCCCCCGCCCCACAATCGCTAGTCAGTCCTGACCTCCTCGAACCGCTCGCCCGAGAAGCCGGCGCCACGAGCCTCCAGCAGCTCCCCGAACTGCTCCAGGGTGACGGACTCTTCGCCGCGGCCCAGGCGCTCTTCCAGCCAGCGCAACAGCGCGCCGTGGTGCCTGGACACCAGAGACTCGCAGGGCGGCGTGGGCCGCAGAGCAGCCGCCGCCTCTCGCAGCCGGGCCGGCTCCAGCAGCGCCGCGGCGGGCGGCAGCGCCGGGGCCGCGGGGCCCTGGC
This sequence comes from Budorcas taxicolor, assembly GCF_023091745.1. Lineage (NCBI taxonomy): Eukaryota > Metazoa > Chordata > Mammalia > Artiodactyla > Bovidae > Budorcas > Budorcas taxicolor. The sequence continues at coordinate 24,581,404 of NC_068928.1, forward strand.
CGGGGGTCGTGCACGAGTCCGCGGCCCAATCCTGGTGCGGGCCCCAGCCCTCGCCCCCGGAGGCTGCCGCCTCGTCTTCACTGCTGTGACTCGGAGCGTTCCCCATGAGGTCTCCGTCTTAGGCGCCCGGCTCTGCTGCCGCCGCCGCCGCCTCCCCGCCACGACCTGTCAACCTCCGACGGCACCCGGCGGGCGGGGACCGGGAAGGGACGACGGCGGCGGCTGCGGCTTCCGGCTTCCTCGCCGACAAGCGAGGACTTCTGTCGCAAAGGCGCCGTTAAGCGGACACCACGAGCTGTCGTGAGACAGCAAGTCGGGGACAACCTGATTTCCAAGAGGGCGCTGCTGTCATTACGTCTACGTAACCCGCAGCCTCCTTTGCTACCATCTTTGTTGGGGGCGGACAACCTGCAGGCCAGAATATCCTCTCGCCAGTCACTTCCTTAGTATCTCTCAACAGTCGCTAGCTATGCTAGAAAAATACGAGGAAGGTTGGAGCCAAGGAGTGAGCTTTTCGCCAAAGACTTTCCCTTCCGATGCCCCATTGGCCCCTAGTGACATGCGGACCCGGGAAAGCGCGTGTCGCGCCGGTGACGTCGCGGCCGGTTCTCCGCCATCTTAGCTGTGGACGAGAGGTGGCAACTTCGGAGGAGCCAAGAGGGGTACGGCTGCGTAAATGCCGGGGCTCGGCGGGCGTGGGCTCTGGTTGGGCCTGGCCGTGGCTGTGGCGGCGGCGGCGGCGATGGCCGTACGGCTGATGGGCTGGTGGAGTCCCCGCGCCGACTTTCGCCTTTTCATACCCGAGGAGCTGGCCCGCTATCGCGGCCGCCCAGGGGACCCGGGCCTCTATTTGGCCTTGCTCGGCCGCGTCTACGATGTGTCCCCTGGCCGGAGGCACTACGAGCCCGGGGCCCACTATAGCGGCTTCGCAGGTATTAGCAGGGCCGTTCACGCCTTTTCCTGCTACGAGGCGGGCGGGTAGCCGCCTGCGCTTCATTCATGCACGTATTCATTTATTCGTGTGTTCATTTCCTTTTTTCCTCCCCACATTTCGTCAGACCTGCGTGGGTACAGCTCATTTCGTCAGTTGCATCATCCATCTTGGTGTTTTGACTATGGGCAACTGCCACCGGCCTCTATTCTCCCTGTCTTTCCCCACCGCTCCTCCTGACTAGGTTGGAGAAACACATCACTTGCCTCCTGTCAGTTACTCTTTACCGGCCTGCAGAAGCTCCAAGACCTGCTTTGTGCCACACTGCGCGACTCTCAGGGCACAGAGATGAGTCGCTGCCCTCAGCGTTCCCCAGCTGATTCCAATCATTTCTTCAGTGTGTCCCAGTGAGAAGTGACTTCCTTTCCCCCATCCCAGGTTTCCCTAAAAATAGTACATTTGGTTTGCTCCTAGTACAAAAGCTTTATCTGTCTTCCTTAAAGAAGTTTATCAGGGGACTTTCGTGGGACCCAGGTTGGACCCTTGGTCAGGAAACTATACGTCTGAATGCTACCCACAGGGAAGGCTGACGATCCCACCTGCTGCAAGGAAGATCTGGTGCAGCCAGATAAATATAAAGTTCATCAGGCTAGAGCACAGGGAAGGAGTCTGGCCATCTTTATAGTCCTTCAGTACTTAGAACAAAGTTGGGCATATATTAGGCCACAAAGAACATTTGTCAAATGAGGCTTATTCTAACCCTGTTTTGCAGCCAAGGAGGATTGGAGAATGTAATTTGCCTAAAGCCCTCACAACTAAGTCCTCACTAGGACCACCCCTTTTATAGATGTCGCTTTACCAACCCAGAGGAATGACCACCTCCCAGATTAAAAGAGAAAAAGTAAATGAGGAGCAAGCCTAAGGCCAGTGACTAAGCTGATATTAAATAAGCATTGTCCATTTGTCATTATCTCTGGGGAGTTGGGAAGCTGCCTCTGGCACTTAAATACAAGGCACGTCCCTGTCTCTAGGGAGAACTTGAAAAGTAGAAGCACTAACAGAGAAGGAATTACGTGCAGTTGATGGTGCTGACAGGTCCTCAAACAGTCCGAGAGAGGGAAAGGGCTGCCCAGGGAGTGAGAAGCAGAGATGCAACTGGAATCAAGTGTTTCATTCACCTGCCAGGTGAGGACACTTTGGGATGTACTCCCGCCACGCCCTGATGCAGCTCTCATGGCTGTATGCCCATGTGAGCAGAACCGCTCCCTTTCGGGGGTGAGTTTTCTTTTGCAGTGTGCTCTCCTGTGGAGTGAGTTCGTGTCCCATGTTATTCACCACCCATTTATTAACCACCGCCCCTACATACTCTCGTAGGGAAGCAGATACATTCCCTTATTCATTTGCTCAGTCAATATTTTTATTAAGATATTCAGACAGTATAAAATCCACCCTTTTAGACAGTAGAATTTAGTGGTTTTTAACATGGGAAGTTGGGCTTTCCTGGTAGCTGAGCTGGTAAAGAATCGGCCTGCAATGCAGGAGACCCCAGTTCCAGTCCTGGGTCAGCAAGATCCCTGGAGAAGGGATAGGCTAGCTACCAACTCCAGTATTCTTGGACCTCCCTGGTGGTTCAGACAGTAAAGAATCCACCTGCAGTGTGGGAGACCTGGGTTCGATCCCTGGGTTGGGAAGATTCCCTGGAGGAGGGCATGGCAACCCACTCCAGTGTTCTTGCCTGGAGAATCCCATGGACAGAGAATCCTGGTGGGCTACAGTCCATGGAGTCACTAAGAGTTGGACAGGACTGAGCAACTAAGCACATACAACATGGGGAGCTGTGTAAATATCACCACTGTCTTATTCCAGGGCATTTTATCACCTCCCCAAAGAAACCCCATTTTTGTTAGGAGTCATTCTCCATCCCCTGTAACTACTTGGCCCCTGACAATCAGTATCTACTTACTGTCTCAAAATATTTGCCTCTTCTGGCATTTCATGTTCATGAGTCATACTTGTGACCTTTTGTGTCCGGCTTCATTCACTTGGCATAACGTTTTCAAGGTTCATTCATGATGTGTTGGTGTGTATCAGTACTCTATCCCTTTTTATGGCCCAGTAATATTCTGTTGTGTCGATTTTGTTGATCTGTTCATTGTTTCTTGGATATGTAGGTTCTTTCCATCTTTTGCTTATTATGAATAATGCTGTCATGAACGTTATGTACAAGTTTTGTTGTGGACATGTGTCTTCAGTTATGTGTATACACCTAGGAGGGGGAATTGCTGAGTCTTATGGTAACTCACGTTTAACTTGTATTTTTTGGTTGTGCTGGGTCTCCATTGCCGCACGCAGGCTTTCTCTAGTTGTGGCAACTCTGCGTTGTGGTGCACAGGCTTGTCACTGAGGCGGCTTCTCTTGTTGCAGGCCACAGGCTGTGGGGCACACAGGCTTCAGGAGTTGTGGTGCATAGGCTTAGTGGCTCTGCGGCGTGTGGCATCTTTCCAGACCAGGGGTCAGGGAATGATCAATTTGTTTAAAATATCAGTCCAAGTGTTATACAGAAAATAGATTAGTGGAGGACAGAAATAAACACAGGGAGACCTTCTGGGGTTTACTCTAATAGCTTAGATGGGAGATGCCGGCAGCCTGGGTTTGCTTAGTGGTAGATGGAGCCAGGTAGTCTGATACAAGAGCTATTTAGGAAGACATTAGGACTTGGGAACTAACTGGAAGTGAGGGATGAAGGAGGTGTCAAGGACTGCTCTTCTGGATTGAGCAACTAGTTATTAACTGAGATAGGGAGTATTAGATTGGAGGCAGGTTTCCAGGGACTGGGGATGCCATTTGGACATTTTGAACTTGTGATGTCTGAAAGTCCTCTAAGGAATGTTGAGCAGACAACTGGATATACAGGTCTGGAGCTCAAGATACAAATTTGGCACCTTTGGTATTGAGGTGCTACTTGAAACCACAAGAGTGGATGAGATCATCAAGGGGAGGGTATGGATGGAACAGAAGAGGTGAACAAGAGTCGATCCCCGAGACTGGCAGAAAATGAGCTAGAGGGGCAGGGGGAAAACCAGGAGTGTAGTGTCACAGAAGCCAAGGGACTCCGCCGTATGAAATGTTGCTGAAAGTCAATGAAAGAATGGGGTACGTGCCAGAATGTGTGTCCAGGATCCAGGAGCATCTGTCACCGAGGAGGGATTGGCTTTGCTTGGGACTGGGGAATGAGGGTTTTCAGGAGATATTTCTCAGAAAATAGATTCTTGAGTTGGTATAGTGTTGGTGATTTACAAATTAATCTACTGGAAACATCTCTCCTGCAGGCCGAGATGCATCCAGAGCATTTGTGACCGGGGACTACTCTGAAGCAGGCCTTGTAGATGATGTATCCAACCTGTCATTTTCTGAGATGCTGACACTCCAAAACTGGCTTTCATTCTATGAGAAGAATTACAAATTCATTGGTAGGTATTCTGCAGGTCATTTCCATAGATTTCATTTAGTTGTCTTGAATTTGTCGCACTGCACTGCATGTGAGATATTAGTTCCCTGACCAGGGATCATACCCATGCCCCTTGCATTGGGCGCTCAGAGTCTTAGCCACAAGACCACCAGGGAAGCCCCTGGGTAAACCTCCTAGAAGTGCTTTCTGCTGCTTCTCTTGCCATATGACAGGGGCTGCTAGTGAAGGCCACCTGCACTTTGGGACTTGGAGATAAAAGTCCCTGCATCTAAGAACGGGCACCTTCTTGGCTCTGGCCTCCTGCAGCTGCTCTTGCTGCCATTGCTTAGACCTCACAAATTCTGACAGGATTTTAAACTAAAACCAGTCCATGCAATGTGTCCGCTGAAGGACTGAGCCAGAAAAGAATGATGGACGGGGGAGAGCATGAGCTTGGGGTCAGACCTGCTTACTAGCTTCAGAGACTCCCCAGCTACTTCATCTCCCAGTCCGTCTCCCAGGACCTTGGGCACTGATTTCTCTCTCATAGCGGTGTATGAGGATTACAAAACATTGGTAAAGTGCCAGCAAAGCTCCTGATACTGAGTGAATGCTAGATGGATGACTTATTTATGTTACATAAGACAAAATAATTCAATGTGGGGAAGAACTTAGCTACAAAAATGTTATGCAATAAGTAATTCATTCATCAAGCATTTATTGAATACCCGCTCACCTCAAATGCTATGAAACACTGAAAAACGAGTGACAGGTGGTTCCACTCTCAGGGAACTGATGTCTGGAAGGGGGTAAGATTTTATGTTTTCTGTCCTGGAGGTCTCTACATCCAGAACAGGGAGGCTTCTATCCGGAGTGGTGTAAGGCGTTGAGAGATGTCGGGGCAGAAGGCGCCACGAGTCCTTCCAGCCAGCTCCTGATAAACCAGCAGCCAGTCAGCCACCATAGAGCCCCAGGGGCAGAGCTCTCCTGGGGACTCAAGCTCTCCTGGGGCTTCTGCAGGAGAGGCCTCTGTCCCGCCCCCTCCCACCGCTGCGCTGACGTCAGCTTTCCTGCCGCCATAGGAAGGGTGATAGGAAGGTTCTATGGAGAGGATGGGCTCCCCACCCCAGAACTGACCCAGGCAGAAGCCATGATGACCAAAGGCTTGGAAGCAGACAGACAGGAGCTGACAGAGAAGCAGAGGTTCCCACCGTGCAACGCTGAGTGGAGCTTCATCAGGGGTAGCCGGTTCTGGTGTTCCCAACAGAGGTAAATGGGCTTCCCATCTGTTCCTCCAGCCTCTCCCCCCAGATCCAGCTTCTAGGTCACCTGATCTGAGTTGTTCCCTGAGGCCATAAGTTGAGAGTTAACCCAGGAGAACTTTGTCAAGACCCATGTGCCCTCGGATAGTGATTCTTAAGCCGGACAGGGCTTCTGAGATGCTCCCAGGCCAGTGAGGGTGGGGGAGCCTTTCACTGGGAGGAAGGAAGGTGGGGCTGCCTCATGGGAAGGTAGATGGCTGGGGCCAGGGGGAGTGCAGAGAAAGGAGGACTCTGCCCTCAGAGGGGAAGCTGGAGGAAGCTGGGGTGGGGGGTTGGGGAGAGCATGACAGTTCAGGTGAACACCGCAGACCATCACCTTGGGAAAATGCCAAGATGGGAAGTGGAATGGTGTCCACTTTGCACAAGGCCTGGCTCACTGCTTCCCTCCCCTCTCCAGAGACACTCAGGAGTTAGTGCTTCTAAAAAGCCCTCTTTCCTTCTTTCCTTAGTGGAGGTGTGAGCAGAGACTGGATCGGCGTTCCCAGGAAGCTGTTTAAGCCAGGTGTCAAGCCCCACTGCGTGTGTGTGAGAACAACTGGCCCCCCGAGTGACCAGTCGCCGGAAAACCCTCTGCACAGAAATCGTGGGGACCTGGACCACCCCAACTTGGGGGAGTACCCAGGCTGCCCACCCCTCTCCATCACATGCTCTGTCCCCCTCTAAGCTGTACCCTGTGTGTCCATAACCCCCAGGGAACCCTGCCTAGAGCCCTAACAAGCCGGAGGATGGCTCCTATGTGAACAAGAGGGCCTGGAAGGACTGGCCTACACTCTGCAGACGGGACTCATGCCCTCTCCGCGGGCTCACTGTCTGGTGACTTAGGCCAGCGCGTGGCCACCTGCCTGGTACTGGTCAGTCTGTTGTTGCCGCTGTTCCTTGGGTCTCTTCCTCTGGAGCTGGCAGACATTCATTAATGGGCACAGATATGACCAACTCGAAACTCACTGGACCGACACACAAAAGGACTCTGTGTTCCAACAGCTTCTTTCCCAGGGACTCCCGGGCTGCCAGATCAGCCGCTGGCCTGGCCCTGCTTGTAACGCCCACCCTGGTCAGGGATCAGGGGCTCTGGCACTCCTTCACCATCCAGAAACAAGCAGACACATCCAGAAAGGCCAGATGAATGAGCAGTGCTAACACAGCCCTGTTCCCGTTCCCCACGTGCTATTGTGAGCCCTTTAGCAACCATTCTTAGATTTAAGACCTGTGCCCAAAGGCAAACCTGCATTGACAACCAAAAGCCACACTGAGTTAATCTGATCTGGACCCATATAGAGGTGAACCGGGACAGGCTGATTCTGGAAATGGAAAAGCTTTTGCTTGTGTAGATGCAGCAAATCCAGATCTCTCTGAACAGAGCAACAATTTATGTAGTCCTTTGTGTTTTTAATTAAAAAAAAAAACTGGCTGTGCTGGGTCTTCGCTGCAGCGTATGGGCGCTCTTGTGCACGGGCTCAGTTCTCTGTGGCATGTGGGATCTTAGTCCTCTGTCCAGGGGTCAAATTCGTGTTCCCTGCACTGAAAGGTGGATTCTTAACTGCTGGACCACCAGGGAAGCCGCAAAGCAACTATCTAAAGCAAGGATACACTTTCTTTCTTCAACGCTTCAAATTAGGGGTGTGCATCTGTATGTACACACGTGCTCAGTTGTGACTGGCTCTTTGTGCCTCATGGCTGTAGCCCATCAAACTCCCATGGAATTTTCCAGGCAAGAATACTGGAGTGGGTTGCCACTTGGGATGGTGTGCTTTCAAAGGGAGAAGTCTGCATTTTCAGCCAAAGGTGGTTTTCACAGCCCAAACACAGACACTGGGAAGCACAACATCCCAGCCTGGGCAAGGCTGCAAAAGCCAGTACCAACAGCCTGGACAGTGGGTGGTGTGTCCAGGGTCATCTGTAATCTCCCACACTGGGCCAAGTTCATGTATTACCTCCTGGATTCAAGTCAAGCAGCTGGGGGCAAGGAGTGTGCCCACACTACAGATGAGGAAACGGACCTGGCATGAATCCAGGCTCAGTCTCCCCGTCTGCACCTTCACCTCGGCACCTCCCAGTCCCCTCAGCTGTTGACCTAAACATTCTCTATCCTTCCTTTCTCTGTCTCCTCTCCTTTATCATGCATCTCATTTAATAGCTTCCCAGGTCCCCTGACTAGAAAACAGGCCGCCTCCCCTTAATCAGAGTGTATGGCTGTCCTATGGCCGCAGCTGCTCTTGACCCCTGGACCCTGCTCTGAGCTCCCTTTGCCACCCCGGATCTTCCTCACCTGCCCTTCGGGACCTCTTCCTGCCTCCCTCAAGTCTGCATTCAACAGCACACTTCCCTCCCCTCACGCCAGATTCCTCTCAAATACCGTATCTACCTATCTCCTGTCCCAGCAAAGATTTTATATTAATTTTAGGAGTAAAATTGCTTTATGATGTTTGTTTCTGACGACAAAGTGAATCAGCCATGTGCATACACATACCCCCTCCTCCCGAGGGCCACCCTTCCCACCGCCCACCCCAACAAAGCTTGACAACACCGCACATGCTCACTGTCTCTGCTGCTCAGCCCCCATTTGCTGTGGAACACAGTCGCCCGGCTTCTGCCCTCTGCTCAGCAGCAGGCTCAACTCCATGCTGGCAAAGCCATTCCACATTCAATGATTACCTACTTGGGCCTGTCACATTTGAGGGCCTTCATGCAAGCGCCCCTTGGCTTTTTCCTCATTTCCCTTATTTCCCTCCAGCATTCCTTCTCGGCCTTCTGTCCTCCACACATGCTTCTCTCCAGCTTCTCTCCTTCAGCTGTCATCTAGTTCAGGCAGCCTTCCTGATCATTTCTGCAGGCACCGCAGACTCCACAGTCCTGGCATCCAGTATTTGTCTTCTTCCTCGAGATTCTTCTGGTTCCCCTGGCTGGTCCCACCATGGCCATGTTACAGCAGCCCCATCACACCAAGGACTCCTCCCAACCAGCCGCCAGGTCCTGGCAGTCCCACCCCCTTCCCTGTTCCCAGCACTCCTCTGGCTGAGGCCTTGCTTTCTCACCCGCTTTAACTGGACTCCCTCCAGCTGCAACCCCGCAGCCCCCTACTGCCAAGCCCTTTCCTGCTGATCAGGGCATTATTCTCCAACTAACCCTCTTCCATGGCTCCCGCATCTGTAGAGATGAGGTGCTAGCTCTTCAGCAGCACAGGAAACCCTCCTGTGGCGTGTCTCCTCTCGGCCTCCATTCTCTCTCCTACCACCTCCCACGTGCTGAGCCCTCCAGCCTTCACCTGCTGCTTTACGTGTGCAGCACCTTCAGCCAGGCTGTCCCTTCTGCCCGGAATGACACCTCTTGTGCCCAGTTTGTCTAGCTCGTTTCATGGTAACTCAAGTCAACCGAGAGGCCTCGCTAACTGTCAACCCACCAGTGGACTTAGATGTGCTTTCCTCTAGGAAAATAATTCTGGGTTCACTTCTAAAGTAATGACCATCACAGTGCCGTCACTATGAACTTCCTGCCAACCTCTCGCGCTGGACTGCAGACTGTCTTTTGAGACGGGGACTGTGTAGCCGTCTGTAGCCCCACGGCTACTGTACCTAGCACATGGGAAGTGTGCTATTCGCTCTGTTTGGCAGATGAGGCAAGCATGGCCTAAAGAACTTAATAAAGGCACAAAGCAATGAAGCCGAGCCTAGAACTCAAGGCTCTGGTTCTGATTCAGTGCCATGGTCCTGGGTCCACAGTTTGGTGTGTGTCTGCCCTCCTGGAACAGGACAAACAGTAGGAGGCGAACCTGAGTGAGGACCCTGTTCCAAGTTCCACACACCCCTTGAGCACAGTGGTGCCTGAGGCATCCTGGTGACTCAGCCCCAGGTTAAAGGAGGACTAGTGTCACTGATCTCCTGAGTTATTCAGTACTTACCAAGCGCCTGTGTCCCCTGGGGTTGAGGCTGGGAGGACAGTGAGGCTCCTGCCCTCGGGGCGCTCACAGTGTGGCGGAGTGAAACCACTCCTGGGGGAGGAATGTGGGGACAGCTTGGGGGCCAGGTCCAGAGGCAGATCTTTCCAAAGACAAACTGAGAAAGAAAAGGAATGAAACGAGGCATACGAGAGCCATCCCAGCCAGGTATGGACTAATCTGATTTCCATCCTCGAAAGCACTTCTACTACCCGGGCCCTCAGACTCCTTCAAATGGGCGGCAGACATGACTCCCCCGGCCTGCACCGGGGAAGACCTCACTGTGCACACCGCGATTCATGTACTTGCCCAGGACGGAGAACGCATCACTTATCACAGATCACCTTCCTCAGGGCAACCCTGTGAGCCAGGAAGAACCATGGTCACTTTTATTTTATAGACACGAAAACTGAGGCACAGAGATCATGCAACTTGCCTGTTTTGTACTCACTTAGTATTTACTGACATAATATGACCAATGTTCTCCTCAAGGATGGCTGTTAGGATTACTTGGGATTGTTTCACGAAAGCCCCTAACAGTGCCTATTAATTATGCGAAAAGCCACCAGAAAAGATTTATCAATCACTACATCTGGCCTGAACAAGGGGTGAACAAAATGGAGGTCGGGTAAAGGAAAGGAAAACACTAGCTCAAGAAAGCGCGAGGGCCAGGTGAGCTACTGGATTTGTTCGACTGTTTGGGGGGGCAGGGAATGGATCACTAGACTTTAACTTGCAAACCCCTATTCCTGCCTTAGTTTTCTCTGAAACCCACAGTTTAACAGTCCTTCCTTCAGACCATAGCCAGCAGAAACCTCACCATGGATCTTCTCGAGTCGCTCCTAAATAATGGAGTCAGGGAATTTCCAGGGTCTGCAGAAGAGCTGCAGTGGGGTCAGGGGGCTGAGCCGGAGCAGCTGTGGTCACGGGTGTCACCATGAGCTGAAGTCTGGGCCAAGAGCACAGTATATCCAGGCAGCCGGTGGTTATGCCCACAACAGCTATTTTTTCACTGCTGCCAACAATGTGTTTCTGAAGAAAGTGTTGGAAATTCAAACATTCCTGGACGGTAGTTGTTAAAGAAATGTATTCACATGTCAGGAGTTTAAAAAAATTTTGTATATTTGTTTTTAATTCTTTCTGGTACTTTTTGCATTAAAAGGAACTACAAATGTTATTAAGGTTGCAACTTTAAATGCACAATTTTACCTCATTTTATTTATAAGGACTTGTTACAGAAAATGCAAATATCAGTATTTGAAAAATACATTCCATTACACAAACTCCAAAGAAACAATGCTGATAAGTGCCATGGTCCTACTGATGCCCTTGCCCCACACTGACCACCACCTGGAATGGCTTGGAAGCCAAAGTGATCGACCTAAACATGTGCCTGCGGTTTCTGCCCAGGCCTCCCCCTTGGTAGAACACACAGGGATGTATGTCATGGTTACAGCCAACTCCATGCATCTGCCCCAAAAACGATGTTAAGTCATTAAGTTGAGCAGGCTGCCAACTCAAGACTCCCTAGCTACAGACCACCAACATTGTCCTTTTTAACAGGTTAGTATATTGTTTATGCCACACAAAAAAGTAACTGTATAGGGAATGATCTTTCAAAGAAAGTCTTTAAGGCATCTATGATAACTTCTGGAAATTTAGTAAGTGTTTTAGTCAAATTAGTCAGCTCTTCACTGAATTACTTCCACAAAATGAGAACGTGGCTTCCAAACCCCTTTAGGAAATTGTTTGCCCTCGGCTTCTTCCTCTTCATGGCTGGGCGTGGGGAGCTTTGGTGCCTCAGATTAGAAGGGCTGAGCTTGCCCAGTCTGTGCCAACTTCTCCTGGGGCTGGTCCTGAGGGGAGTGAGCCCAGGTCCCAGAAGCAAGCTTGTCTCACGAGCTCTAGGCGGGGCTGTCCTGGAAGCATCCCACCGACTTGCTCATGCTACTGTAACCTGGGGAGTGAGTTTGCCTTTCAGATCTAATCACTACATAGCTCAATAGGGTTTTCTCCTCCAGATTAAAAATAAAACTGAGATGGAGATCAAGGCTCTCCCCTGTCCCAAGGCTTTTCGTCCACTTCCCACTTATGGACAAGATGAGCACAATCCCATGTAATACGACAGGTGGGAGACGTGAACAGGAGCGGCAGTGAACCCACAAGCACGTTGAGCTCCGTGCGAGGAGCCCATTCAGCGGGAGGGGGGAGGATGCGGAAAAGGGTGGTCACAAACAACCCAGGGCTCTGAGGTAGAAGGCGAACGGCCATGTGGACCCCCACTCCTGGAGAGAGAGAGGCAGGTGAACTGGGCGATCTGATCCGGCCTCAACTGAATCGGCGACTGGGGTTGACAACGCACTGGCAACAAACTCCAGACAGAACACACATTCTAACATCATTCAGTGAGACCCTACTACAAAGAGAACTGGAAATTAAGAAGTCCTAAATGCAGGCACTTAAGTTTGTGGGAAGTTTCCTGTATTTGAGGATAACAGCAGGTTAGTTTTAGCCACTCTGTTTAAATGTAGCACATGGTTTGTACCTTCATCTTTAAAAAAAAAAAAAGACTTAAGAATACACTGTCTCACAGCTCTGATGAGCAAGCGGCAGTTAAAAAGTTAACTTAGCGTTAACAATGTTGACTGATGCAGCAAATTACATTTTAATCAAGTTTAGTCTTCCTGTTCTACTCACCCACAATTGGCAACTTTCTGAATGAATAAAACTGAGTTTTAAGCTATGGATTAAATTGTGACAAGAACAGCCAGGCAGTTCTAGAGTCAAGTTTGATGGCTTGGAGAACACAAAGAGGATCAAGAGCATGTCAAGTCCCCCCAGAGCAGCCACCATGCGAGGAACTGAGAGTGTGGCCCTCCCACCCATCGGCATGTGTCAGGGAGGGCCTAAGACTATGGAAAGGTGCTTCTTCTAGTTCTACGAGAATGCACTCTGAAGATGCTGCAGAGCTCACAAAATGTTCCCCCCAACTCGTGGAGGCTAAGTACCATCACTATCCTTGGACTCTGTGAAGGTAAACAAGCTTGACAATTTCAAACATGATTATAAGATTTTTTTAGAGTGCAATTAGAGGCAAGATTGTTACTGAGAATGGTATATAACGACAGGGGCAGGACAACCAGCCTCATCCCTCACTGAATTTCCATCCTCCTCTCTCCACCACGGATGGTGAAAGAACAGGCATAAAAGTACCGACCACCTCGATTCATACCTGAAGCATAATTAACTTACTTTTCAATGACAGAATCAAACTACCTGACTAAGGTCTACTTACTCAGGCCCTGTTCAAGCAATAGAAAATGGAAACTGAACACATGCTCCACATGGTCAGGTGTTTGCCAAGACCAGCTGTTTTTCTAGAAAAATTCGGTATGAAATAGGTCACAGACTTTGGGGGATAGGGAACTCTTGTAATTAATTTTTTTCTTTGAAACACTGTGCACAAGCTCATATTAACATAGAAAGCATATATATCTTATAAACCACAGAAATATTAAAAAAAAGTAGCACTCTGGTTTATCAGCTCATTTTACACACATATTTAGGCAACAGGATGTATAAATTCTACAGTAACATGGAAGACATACCCACTATCCAAACAAAAAAAAAAGACTGCTGCAAAAAAATATTTAGTCCCTTTTACACATATATGCACACTTCATTAATGCAAAAAAAAATGTAGTGGTTACTAAATGTCTGAAAAAAACAGTATATATGATTGAGATTGTTAATCTCTGAGTATAGCTGTACAACACATTGTTCATCTCAAGAGTGTTTTTTTTTTTTTTTAAGCAGTGGTATAAGTTTCTCTCTAAATGTGCATTTTTAAAAAACTGGCCAAACCTTCAAAAGAAAAAAGAAGTTTAACACGTCAGGGTTAATATATATGTACTAGCAGCGACTAAGGCCTGACAGGTTCCGGGGGCTTCATTCAGCACATGAGCCTTCCAAAACGGGGTCACACACGCTTGGCCAGGGCCTTTGGCTGGTGGCTCTCACAGGGCAGATCAAGAACTTACGCAGAGCTGGGACCCAGGCATGAGGGCGCTCAGAGTAATTGGGAAGGTTTCAGCAAGAAACACTCATGTCAAGGAGATGGGACCTGCTGGTCTGAGGCTGCAGATTCCCTCTCTCCTTACTTGGCCCCGTGTGACTCTCTTGCTTCAAAGGACACTCCGAGGGAGTTTTCCGTTTAAGACTTAGTGTGAGCTGAGGTCCAGTCAAAGCTGACTGGTAGAATCACTGATGTACAGATATGTGAGGGTACTTTTGAATATGGACTTTTAAATTGGAATCACCAGTAATGCAGCTATATAAAAAGTGCAGCACAATAAAAGTGCATTTTCTCTACCACTGCCTAGCGGCAGGTAACTGAGGACTCCACAGACAGGACACGGCAAGATGAGAGAACAAGACGGCTGCTAGGAGGTGTCAAGCTGCCGGAGTGCAGCTGGACACCTCAGTACATGAATACTGGTAAAGCTTTCAGTTGTTAAGGCCACAATTTTTCAACTCTCATCTTTGAACCCTGTTTAGAAAGATTTCACCTTTTTTAAAGGGGTAGTTCACTAAAAATACAGCTTAGCTTTTCCAAAAAACAAAAAAAAAGAGTGAGAGACTTCAGGCCAAGAGGATCCTATTTACCTTTATGAAAACACTGTGCAGAGAAGTCCACAGCCACTCACCCTAGAGGAAAGCCAGCTCTTGTGCAGCCAGACACCGGCTTCCTATGGTCAGGCTCAGCCTGGGAAGTCCGCCCAGGCAGAAGACGTCATGAATGCTCTGAGATGGACACTAAGCTACTGGAAGAGAAAATGGGTTTCAAGTGTCCTTGTACATTGCTAGCAGAATGGGGTCTAATTCCTATCATATTTACCACTTAGGCTAAAAGGCCTGGTCCGACTAGTGAGACACCTAGCGACTTCGATCATGGTCTGACACACTGACAATCACACAGCATCATCTGAAATGGGGTCTATCACCCTGGTCCATAACCGTGCCAGTCTCTTGCCGCAGGAAGATGACTGCCAGCTCCTGCTCTAGGTGCGGTCAGGCTGGTGAGCAGAGCAGCTGCTGGGGAGGCGACTGAGGATGTGGTCTGGACCTTCCTGGGGGCTCACTAAGAGACACCCCCCAAAGTCAGGACGTCAAAGCAAATGTTGCAAACTCGCACAGGCTTGTTCAGATCAAACTTTATAATAGGAATCTCCTTGGTCGAGCATTTATGGCAAAGAAGACGTCCGCAGTGACGACTGTGGAGGCAAGAAAAGAGGTGTGAGAGGGGTTCTCCAGAGTAGACTGCAGCTGGGCGCGTGAGCACTGTCACGGCAGCCCCCGCAGCGGGCACGCGAGCCTGTCCTGGCGCTCTGCAGTCAGCTCTGCCCCTTGCCGGCTCACTCACACTGAGGCCTGTATGACTGACAGTCCGTGATGACAAAATTCTGCCCGTGATTAAGTTAAAGTGATCCGGAAAAAGCCTCTTGCTTTAAGGCTCAAGACAGGCTCAGCAAGAGCTAGAGAACTCTCACACTTGGGGAAGATGACGCGAGGCCTGACGGGCTGCCTAGGACGATGGACCCCAGCATCCCACAGGAAAGCCACCCGTCTGAGTGTCCACTGGCCTCCCTACGTCTCTAGATGTGGGCAGGGTCCCGTGGTCAGGTTTTTCCCAGGAGAGTACCAGGTCCTGGCAGGTTCATGGCTTATCATGGGGAAAGGCAGAAGCAATCCGCAGAGGCCTCCTTATTTCTCTGGCGGGTGACTGGGGGTGGGTCTTACCAGTGATGTTTGCGCGTTGTGACTCCAAACTTGGCAGTGCACTCGTAGCAGTTGGAGCCGTCGCACCACGGAGGCTCCTTGGACAGCATATCTGCACCACAGCACAAGACCAGCTCCTGTCAGACGCTGACTGTGTGCAGCCAGGCCACGGGCAGGGGGAAGGGGACTGGACAGCAAGCAAAGGGCCACATCGCAGGGGGACGTGAGGGACAAGAGGGTGACAGAGCATGCCTGCTTCCACTGCGCTTTCCAGATACCGTAATCTTTTTCACAAGTCGAAGATCTGTAGTGACCCTGCATGGAGCATGTCTATTGGTGCCATTTCCCAACAGCATTTTCTTACTTTATGGGGCTGAGTTACACTTTGGTAATTCTCACAATATTTCAAATTTTTTCACTATTATTGTATCTGTTGTGGTAATCTGTGGTCAGTGATCTTTGGTGTTACTATTTTAATTGTTCCGGCATTTTTTTAGCAATAAAGTAAAGCATATATAAATACACTGGTTTTTAGACAGTGCCACTGCATGTGCAACAGACTACAGTATTAGGAATGTAACTTTTACATGCACTGGGAAGCCAGAGAGCTTCGTGTTGACTTCCTTCATAGCAATATTCACTTTACTGTGGTGGCTGGAAACTGACTGAGGTCTGCCTATTCTAACCGTCACACAGGGGAGGAAAAGCCAGTGGGCTAAACCAAAGGCCGTTATGAAGGATGGAAAGATTTGGCATCAGCTGAAGGATGAAGGGTGTGCAGACATGTAGCCGGGAGTGCTGGGGAGACCTGCCTGGAGCCAGTGGATTTCCCGTAGGATCTGGGGAAGCGGGAATCTGACGGGGCCCCAAAGCAGGACATGTTGTAAAGAGACTGCTAACAAGGACAGTCCCCAACCCTGCTCAAAGGCGCTTTGCGGGATTCACAGACAAAATCCTAAACCATGTGGTGCCTCAGAAACTACCATCTCAGATTGCACAGCAAGTCATCCTGAGATTTCAAGACCACCAGTACGTCTGGGTAACAGACACTGCCAGCGTGTCTGCACTGTTGGAACTGGACGCAGGCCACTCACCTAAGAGTCTAAAGAGCAGCTGCTTGGTAGCGACCTGGTAGTTGAAGATGTTGACCCCTTGGTTGTTGTTCACCCCCAGGCGGGCCCCCGAGCGGACGATGGCACGGCACAGGTTGGCATTCCCTTTCATGTATGCCAAGAGCAGCACTGGAAAACAAAACCACACACAGGGCTACTGCCCATCCAGGCCCAGCCTGGCCCTGCCAAAGGGCCAGCAGAGGATGGCCAGGGGCAGGACACAGCCCTGGCAGGACATTCGTTAGCAAAGTCCCCACGACACGCAGGGGGCCCAGAGCTCCACAGAGGATCTGCAACATCTTGCAGCCAAGCACCAGTCATGAGCCAGGGTCTCCAGAGCGACTCTCCGGCTCCGGAGACACACTCTTGCCCATTCAGAGCTTTGCCACAAGAGAACTGAGGAGGGAGCAGATGCCACGGGAAATATGCACCACTGTCTCTGCTGCCTTCCTCCTGCACAGAACACTCTCCACACAATGCAACAAATTCTAGACTGGTGAGGTGTGCACACGGAGAAAACCATAAACCAGTGTGGTGAGACTGCTCCAGAAAGTTACTCGACCCCAGGGAGCCTCTCTCCTGTGCCGGCAGTGGACACCCCCAGGCTCTGGCCAGCCCACCCTCCTGGTCCTCCCTATGACTACAGCTACCAGCAGCTCCTTTTTGCTTACATTTCACAGATACTTTATTTAAATTCTTTAATTCTGCAAATGATTCACAAAAATTAGGTTATTATTTCAAAGGAGGAAGCAGGCATAGAGAGGTTACAAAATATACCTGCTCACCCTGCTGGAATATGATGGAGCTGGGTCTGAAACCAGGTCTGTGTAATTCAGAAGCCTGTGCGTGAAGCACCTGCCTGCTTGCTGGCTCCTGGACCACGCTGCTCGCTGGAGCAGGTGCTAGGCCAGCAGCTCACTCCCAGGGCTGACCCCGCTGAAGCTTTTAGGCTTGCCACTGCCGGCTTAAAAACATGTCCATGAATCAAGGCCAAGAATTCTTCCCAAGGTCAAGAAGCAACGACCAAATATTTGGTCCCATGCAGAGGTTTGGGCTACCTCTCGGTGACAGCACTGCTGTCAAAGGCCTTGGCGTGAACGGGGACACAGCAGCAGTGAACAGTTCAGACAGCCCTGGGCTGGGAAGAGAGAGACCTGGGTTTCATCTTTTGTTTCCTTACTTGAAACGTGGGAACACACGACATGTACTGCTTACCTTACATGGTTATTGTGAGTATTCAGGAAGAAAATGAATGCAAAAGTACATCCAAAGCACTATGAAAGCTACACAAGTTAACACAGTGATTGTGGGTGGTGAGAATACTACCATGAGACAGGCCTGTTTATCAACCCCCTCAATCAAACATCAGCCTTTATCTGTAGAGAACATGCCTTCTCTGTGAATATGTACTAGGGTCCATTTCCTCCTTCTGAAGCACCTATGAGGCAACTGTATTTCCTCTCTCTCTCGGGATCTGAAGGCTTGGGAAGGGACCTAGCTGACTAGATACAAGGCAGATGAGGCCAAAAGAAACAGGTGGGCCAGCCTGTCTGGACATGGGTATGGCTTTGGAGCACTAGATACGCTTTAGATGTGCTTGTACCTAAAGTCAGACACTGCCAACTTCCGCCTCAGGGATCTGTGATGATACTCGCAGAGCCCAGCCAAAATGCACAGGGCTGAGTGTCCTTCAGTAATGACACGTGTGCCTGGGCTCCTGATTTTCTAGGAAGCAAGGAACACCGGTGAGACAGGACCGACAAGAGCCTTACCACGTACCTGTGTTTCCTTCTGCATCCGGTTTATCCAAAGGGTACTCGGGCATGCACTCCAAGAAGAGATCAAAGATGGCTGCAGCATTCTCCTTGCCATACTGTCCCAAAATGTGCAGTGGCGACTGGCCTCTGAGAAGACAAACTGGAAAAGTTAGGTGTGTATCTGCCATAGCCATCATGCATCAAAGAAATGGGACTGTCTGAACTCTATGATGCTGGATAAATCTAAAGGACACAACAGTCATAAAAGTTTTCCTAAAACGTATTTTCAAAAAGAAAAGTTCCAGGACACTAAAGGCTGGTCAAGGGCCCTAGTGACCAGTTCTGCATTGGGCACCCAGGGCTCATGTAAGATGCCCGTGACCACCAGCTCGGAGGGGTGCACCAGGGGACATGGAGTCCTGGCCTCTGCCCTGAACCACACACACTCACCGTAGATTAAAGGCTTCAGCATCCACGGTGCACTCTGTCAGGAGGACCCGGATGTTGTTGAGTCGGCCATGCATGACAGCAAGATGAAGAGCTGGGGAGGAAATCCTCTTACAGCGCGAGCCCAGACGCACACACAGAGCATCTCAACTCTTCTCGGCCTCACAGATCTCCCACTGAATGGGACCCAGTCAGAGCAGCCACCATCTGCTCACAGAGCCCTCCTTTCCAGTCTTCACTGCCCCCAAGAATAAATCTAAATGCAACCTCCTAAGATTTGCTTTGTGCCTCTGCAGTTATCCAAAGGTGAGATTTAATGGTTTCACAAGAAGCCATTTGGGTTTCTAGGGTCACCATTCACATCAGGAGGCTGCCCAGGTGCCTGTCAAGGAGCAGGCTGCATGCCCAGCTCAGGGCACTTCCTGTCACAGCCTGGCCCCTGTAAGAGCCAATCTCCGGGATGGGGAACAGACCCAGCGGTGCGCGCTGCCCTGCCACCCCAGAAGGAAGGGACTGCTTGAGGCCCTTGGCACCGCACACAGGGAATGCCTGGGAATTACCATTATTTCCATTCTCATCCACAGCAGCAAAGTCCACTCCATTCTCCAAGAGGACTGAGCAGATGGTGGGAAGGTCCTGCTGGGCAGCGAGGTGGAGGGCGGTCTGGCGGTGCTTGGTTAATTCATTCACTTTGGCACCTGCAAGAAGCTGTTGAAGTTGATTACATGAGCAGCCGCTCTACTACCACTAACCAAGGTCTGGTGTAAGGGGGCAAGCCTGCCAATCTCCTGCCCTCCAGGGTTTGCCCTCCTGGTTAAGCTGGGAGCTAACTCCTAGGGAGGCTTAGGCCTGCAAAATCTGTCCCAAGGGGAAAGTGGCAATTACCAAAATGTCCAAAAAGCTTCTCCTTAGGAGAAGGAAATGGCAGCCCACTCCAGTGTTCTTGCCTGGAGAATCCCAGGGACGGGGGAGCCTGGTGGGCTGCCGTCTCTGGGGTAGCACAGAGTCGGACACGACTGAAACGACTTAGCAGCAGCAGCAACAGCAGGACCCAAACATACTAAGACTATGGGATATAATAAAACTACACAAGACTGCAGTGATCTGCACCGTCCTCACGCACAGTGGACACAAGGATGTCCAAGGAGAGATAGAGAAATGTGTACATACATACACACACACACACACGCTGAAGACGTTTAAAAGCACATACATCAAACTCAAGGCAGAGTTGGGAGTGAAAGGGAGATACTAACCGCTTTCTGTCCTTATGTGTTTTAAGTCTCTCCACGATAAAAATATACTATTTTTGTATTTTTTTCTAAAGAAAGAAAGCAACACAGAGAAGTGCAGAATCAAAGGAAGAAGGCCCTTTAAATAATATATATTCATTTATCATCCACTTTCTAACAAAGTTTCAAAGACAGCTGCTAATAGAAAAGACTACATAGTGAATAAATACTGTAGCATATATTTGAAAGTTGCTAAGAGAGTAGATTTAAAAACTCTCAGGCTTGCCAGGTGGTCCAGTAGTTAAGAATCTGCCTTTCAATGCAGGGGCCACTGGTTTGATCCCTGGTCTGGAAAAATCCCACATGCCACGAAGCAACCAAGTCCAAGGGCCACAGCTACTGAAGCCTGTGTGCCCAGAGCCTGTGCTCTGCCATAAGAGAAGCCTCTGCTTATGAGAAGCCCACGCCCCACAACGAAGAGTAGCCCCCGATCAACTGCAACTAGAGAAAAGCCCACGCGCGGCAACGAAGACCCAGCACAGCCAAAAAATAAAATACGTAAATAAATCTTTAAAACAAACCAATCCTCATCACAAGAAAAACGCTTCTGTAACTATCAATGGTGAAAGATGTTAAGAAGATTCGTGGTGATTATTTTGCAAAATATACAACTATCAAATCAATATGTTGCACAAAATATACAACGAAACACAGTATGTTGTGTTTAGTTGCTCAGTCATGTCCGACTCCTTGTGACCCCACGGAGTGGAGCCCACCAGGCTCCTCTGTCCGTTGGATTTTCCAGGGAAGAATACTGGAGTGGGTTGCCATTTTCTCCTCCAGCGGATCTTCCCAACCCAGGGACTGAACCCAGGTCTCCTACATTGCAGGCAGGTTCTTTACCATCTGAGTCACCAGGGAAGTCCAATATGTTGTATACCTGACGCTAATGTTGTCTGTCAATTCTGCCTCAAAACGTTAAGTGATAAAGACTAATGACAAAAAGAAAGAGAGCACTCCCTGGAAAGCGCCAGCTGAGAGCCTGGCATGGAGTAGGTGGACAGAGACATGATCTCGCCTCCTGATGCCCCCCGCCTACCTCTGCCGCCCACAACCTGCCTTCCCTCATGGCCTCACCTCAGCATCTGCCCCAGGGCGCTCAGGACATGCTGCTCACAGACACACCTGCTCTCCCGAGTGTCCTGGCTGCTCCCTGAATTCCCACTGGCCTTTCCCAATTCCTGGTAAAACACCTGTGACAAGAGAGTCTCCACACACCCTACAACATGCTTACAGCTTACAGCAGTAATGTTTCAGGGACTCACCAAGTTGCGGACAATAATCTCCGAGCCTGCCTGGACAGCAAGGTGCAAAGGGGTCAACTTGGATGCATCCTGGACTCTGGAATTGACGTTAGCCTGGACGCTGATCAGAAACAGGACGCTTTCAATATCAGAGTTCTGAACTGCCACGTGCAGAAAATTCCGGCCCTTGTTATCCACCTAAGGCAACAAGTGGGAAGCAAAATGTTAGTGGGTGCCCCCCGCAAGAATGCCTCCTGAGCACCTGTGAGCTGCACTGACCACCAGAGAGGCCGCACTGCAGTCCTCCCAACCCCAACCCCCAAATTACAGACTCACTCTGCCTATTTGTCCAGAGGACTGTGTGTGCATGGCCACATTCATGTGGTCAGAAAAAGGGAGCTAAGCCAGCTGCCCCGGCATCCTCTGCAGCAGGAGTGGACCTGGAGGGCCAAGCAAGAGACCACCTGAAGGACAGGGAGAGGAGGCCGGCAGAAGACTGGGCTGCACGGGGCAAGGCACAGGTGACGCTGGCCATGGGCGTCTCCTGCTTTGGCCGAAACAAACACCCAGCGCTCGAACACCACAGCCGCAAGGCCAGCCTGACCCGAGAGCCGCCAAATGAGCCTTCAGAACCTCCAGCAGAGTCTCCTCTTTCAGTGAGCTACAGGACATCAACAGTACATCTCAAACTTTGTTCCACTGATGTACAGAGGACAGTGGGTCATTCAAATCCAACCACAGAGGGTATGCCAGATACCAGGGCTGTCATGCCAGTGTGAGGGCTGGGCAAGAAGCAAGGGAGACACACATGCTACACACACAACACATTCCTTCACGTCACACACACCCCCGTCCATGCCCGACACACACACACACCCATCCACCCCCGACACACACACACCCCGATCCACCCCCCGACACACACACACACCCATCCACCCCCCGACACACACACACACCCATCCACCCCCCGACACACACACCCATCCACCCCCCGACACACACACACCCCCATCCACCCCCCGACACACACACACCCCCATCCACCCCCCGACACACACACACCCCCATCCACCCCCGACACACAACACACACACACACCCATCCACCCCCCGACACACACACACCCATCCACCCCCGACACACACACACCCCCATCCACGCCCGACACACACACACCCCCATCCACGCCCGACACACACACCCCCATCCACGCCCGACACACACACACCCCCATACTCCCCCGACACACACACACACCCCCATCCACGCCCGACACACACACACCCCCATACTCCCCCGACACACACACACCCCCGTCCACCCCCCGACACACACATACAACCATCCACCCCTCGACACACACCCCCATCCACCCCCGACACACACACACACCCCCATCCACCCCCGACACACACACACACCCCCATCCACCCCCGACACACACACACCCCCATCCACCCCCTACACACACACACCCCCATCCACCCCCCGACACACACACACCCCCATCCACCCCCCGACACACACACACCCCCATCCACCCCCGACACACACACACCCCCATCCACCCCCGACACACACACACCCCCATCCACCCCCGACACACACACACACCCATCCACCCCCCGACACACACACACACACACACACCCATCCTCCCCCGACACACACACACCCCCATCCACCCCTCGACACACACACACCCCCATCCACGCCCAACACACACACCCCCATCCACCCCCCGACACACACACACCCCCATCCTCCCCCGACACACACACCCATCCACCCCTCGACACACACCCATACCCATCCACCCCCGACACACACACCCATCCACCCCCCAACACACACACACCCAGCATCCTGCACATCACACACACATCCACCCATCCACCCCTGACACACACACACACCCATCCACCCCCCGACACACACCCACACCCCCATCCACCCCCCGACACATACACACACCCATCCACCCCTCGACACACACACACACCCAGCATCCTGCACATCACACACACATCCACCCATCCACCCCCCGACACACACACACACCCAGCATTCTTCACATCACACACACATCCACCTATCCACCCCTGACACACACACACACACCCACCATCCTTCACATCACATACATATCCACCCATCCACCCCTCCGGACACACACATCCAACCATCCACCCCCCCCGGACACACACACACACACCCATCCACCCCCGACACACACACACCAAGCATCCTTCATATCACACACACACACACCCATCCACCCCCCGACACACACACACACACCCATCCACCCCCGACACATATACACACCCATTCACCCCCCGACACACACACACACCCATCCACCCCCGACACACACACACCCCCATCCACCCCCAACACACACACACCCATCCACCCCCGACACATACACACACACCCATCCACCCCCGACACACACACACAACCATCCTCTCCCCGACACACACACACCCCCATCCACCCCCCGACACACACACACACCCATCCACCCCCCGACACACACACACACCCATCCACCCCCGACACACACACCCATCCACCCCCGACACATACACACACACCCATCCACCCCCGACACACACACACAACCATCCTCTCCCCGACACACACACACCCCCATCCACCCCCGACACACACACACCCCCATCCACCCCCCGACACACATATACACTCAGCATTCTTCACATCACACCCATCCACCATCCACCCCCCGACACACACATCCACCCATCCACCCCCCGACACACACATCCACCCATCCACCCCTCGACACACATATACACTCAGCATTCTTCACATCACACCCATCCACCCATCCACCCCCCGACACACACATCCACCCATCCACCCCCCGACACACATATACACTCAGCATTCTTCACATCACACCCATCCACCCATCCACCCCCCGACACACACATCCACCCCTCCACCCCCGACACACACATCCACCCATCCACCCCCCGACACACATATACACTCAGCATTCTTCACATCACACCCATCCACCCATCCACCCTCCGACACACACATCCACCCAGGGTGTATCTGCGCTGGTTTCACACTACATGGGCAGGAAAAGGTGAAAGGACTGTCTCCATTCAAGAACATTTCACCCCGTGTGAGCAAGGGCAAGGTTAACACCTACACAATCAGTCACACCGAGGCAAATGCTCAAGAAAAGGGATGCATGGAAGCCTCAAGTACAAAGCCAAAGTCTTCATCCATGTTAAGACTTTTGCTCAGGTCCCAAATCTCCATTTCACCTTCATAAATGGCTACTCAGAGATCTCAGCAGTATTCTAAGAGCTGGATGGAGAGACACATATCTGAGGACTGACCTGACAAACCCACGTCAGCTCCCACCTCAGACCAGTTGCCACAGTCTCCTGGCCCAATCTGCTGCTGCAGGTCCACAGCTAATCGTCTAGAATGAGGACAACTGAAACTGCTAAGCTGAATCATGGCAGCTCCTCTAAAACCCAAAAGCTCCTCCAGGTCAGTTTAAGCCTTTCTAAGATATTCATTGCTAGGGCAAGTAAAACACCAAGAAAAAGCAAAGGGTGCCCGCAGTTCTGCAAGATGAGAATTCCTGTCACCTGGCCCCCTTCCTTGTACACGTGGCACCACTGGGTGGCTGACGTGCAGGATAGAGCAGGCGCATTCCATCCAGCAGTGACCAGGCACCTGAATGGCCAAAACTGAAGAAACACCTTTATACGGAAGAGACCTGTTTAGTTCGTGAGCTGTGTTTAGCCTGCATGTCGCTTGCTCACCTGCTCGGCAGCCCCGGACTCTCGTTTCAGGATGGCCTCAGCCGCCTTGTTGTTCTTGCAGGTCATGGCGCAGGCAAAGGGGGTCAGGCCCTGCCGGTCTCGCATGTTCAGGTGGATGTTGGGGTGAGAAATCAGCAGCTGAATGATGACGCCATGTTGGTTGCTGATGGCCACGTGGACAGGCGTTCTTCCTTCTGCATCCTTTGGGGACCAGGCACAGATTTCAACATCCAGGTGAAGATAAAATCCAGGAAAAATATGACATGGAAAAAGTTTTAAATCAAATTCAGTTCTGAGAATCAACACTGCCACTCTGAATCTGAAGTCATCTCTTCCAGAGGCCAAGCACAGGATGACTGACAGCCACTCTACCTCCATGCTCCAGTAACCCAGGGAAACAAACACATTTGGTTTAGAGAAGCTGCAGTCAACCTCACCTTTAGGTTAAACCACTACTCATCTGCCAGATGAGTAAAGCAGCGCACACAGGCTAGAATGCTGAAAAGCATCAAGGAACGTGACTCAGGGATGTCCCACTGAGCTACTGAACATTTTCTTAAATACAGTGCTCAGTTTGGGACTAGAACAAATTCTCAATGGAAATCTATAACTAATGGGGACAGGATAAGTTGACTGAACAAACCTTCTTCATTTTGTAGAAAGGACAAAGACACAGAGGAAAGAAGTTTTGACCTGGAATAATTACAATTATGAAACGGGCTGTGGGGGCTTCCTGGTGACTCAGTGGTGAAGAATCTGCCTGCAGTGCAGGAGATGCAGATTCAATCCCTGGATTCCCTGGGTCAGGAAGAGCCCCTGGAGAAGGAAATGGCCACCCACTCCAGTATTCTTGACTGGAAAATTCCATGGACAGAAGAGCCTGGTAGGCTACAGTCCACAGGGTTACAAAGAGTCAGACACCGCTGAGAAACTAAACAACAACAAGACATCTGTATGACCCAGGAGACAGTCACCTCCTGTGTCTGTCCATTTGGCCCCTTGATGGTAAAGCAGGGGCCCAGGACCGGAGACTGCAAGGTGTCCTGACATTAGAGGAGATTTCCCTGATTCTGGGGTGACCATCCCTCTACCCGGAAAAGAGAGACCCTCCATACCTGTGCATTTACATTGGCACCAAACTCCAAAAGACACTGGACCGTCTCTTCCAGCCCCCAGGAGGCTGCCAAATGCAGAGGGGTCTGCCCATCTCTGGCCTCTTCCTCTCCTTCCCCATTAGCACCAGGCTGTCTGGGACTATTCACGTCGCAGCCACTGAAAGGAAGGGGAAGTGAGAGGAAGGCATGCTGACAGGCATGGAGCAGCAGCCTCATCCAACCCCACAGAAAGCCTGCTGCCGCCAAGGACTGTAGTTCTTGGTCTCAAACACTGCTGTGTCCTGCTGCCATAGATTCTTCAGCAACTGGTCCTGGAGGCAACTTGGGTATCAGAACTCTTAAAAGCTCCCCAGGGGATCTGTGTGCATGTAAAGACCGAGAATCATGGCTTGAACGCTGTCCTGCACAACCTCACTCTGCACTCTCCCACACCCCCTGCACTCTGAGGCCGTGGAGGCCGTCATGGCTCCGGCATCGGGGTGGAGTCCGGCAGAGGCCATTCGGTCTCCTCCACACCAGCCTCTTGGTCTCACTGTGTGAACGGGTCTGATCTGATGACAGGGGCCAATATGGTTACCAAAGCAGGAAACTGGCTTAGTTTTTAGACTCTCTGATCTCGGCAAACAAACTCCTTTCTTCATCAGACAGTCAAGTCCCTGGCTGCCCTGACCTGACAGAACAGTGACCCTCTCTAGCCTTCAATATGAAGGTCAAGCCAGCTACAGGCACGTCAAGACTATAGTTGGAAAAAGAGAGAAGAGAGCCAGTGTGCAATAGTCCAAACAGGATCTGAAGGGATACCCAGGCCTCTCAGACCTGCGAATGAGAAAGCAGGCGATGGGCTCGTTGTTCTCATCGATGGCTCTGTGCAGCAGCGTCTGGAGGCAGCCGCTCGGCCCTGGGCCCCAGCACGTGGCGTCACAACCGTGCCTGACCTGCAGGGAAGCAAGCACAGGTCACTCTCAAACGCTGCCTGGCAAAGCTGAACATGCTTATTACCGTCTCTCAGCCCTAAGCTACCATTACGTACATTTTTCAGATAAGATCCAGCTGATAGTTAACCGGTAATTATTTTAATCTGTACCATTCACTCATTTTACAAACACTGATTAAAATCTGCTTTGGTGCAAGCTTGTGCACTAGGTTCTGCGCAAAGGATTTGAGCAATAGAAGAAAGATGTGTCTGATCAGCACCTTCTAAAGCTGTGTCCTAGAAGGGACAGAAAACACAGACAAGTGCCTGCACACACGCACGTGCACACACACATACACACACACTCTTACTTATAGCCCCCAGTAACATATACTCTGCAAAGAACTGGTAACCTCAGGAACAACTGGCTAAAACCCTCAGGTGCAAAATGTCTTAAAAATCACATTTCAAGCCCTTCAGAAAACTGAATGAGCTTTCGAGGTTACGTCTGCTTTTGGGCTCTGTCTTCCGAATAAGGGGGACACCCCTGAGGTTTGAGAACTTATCACTGTGGTGATAAGCCAGCTAAGCCACCTCAGGAGAAGACCCCAGAAGAGGGGCCTCAGCTCTCATACTTTTTGGTAGTTTTCTTGATAAAGACAGCCTGAGAAAAGACATGGGCCCCCAAGAAGTTGAACCCCAAGTTTCCTGAACACGACTTTCAAAAATGCTCATTCCTGACCCAATATGCTACTTGGCAGATCTCCTGCTCGTTATGATCACAGTAGAGGTGTCAAATCCATCTCTGACACAAATCACCCCCCATGTAAGTGGAGCGGAAGCTGAGCTTGTCTCACCAGAGTGGATGCTATGTCCTCCAGGTTATTTGCCAGTGCAAGCCACAGCGGGGGGTTCCCCTGCTCATCCGGCACAGACATGTCAGCTCCTCGGGTGCATATGGCATCCACGACGAGGGGAAGCTGATTCCTGATAGCCAGCTGGAGGGCTGTCTCCCCATCCTGAGTCCTGCTGGGACACGGACACCAAAACAAACGTGTGGAGCTGGGATCAAATGACAGAGGGTGCCCTTCTGGGCATCCTGGAGGCCAGAGTCCATTGTACCCCAAACACGCTTCACTTACACCCATCAGTATTCTTTCAGAGAAATTCAACCTGTCAATAGCATCTGTCCCTACTGCCTTTTAAAAAAAGAGTATCGCCATGCTATCCTGCTGCACCCAACTGCTCAGCACACTGAAGTCTTATAGCTGCTTCCACAGCCTCTGGATAAAACGCCACCCTGACCACCCTCTTGACAAACCACTTTCATCCATTCTGTCATTGCAGGTCAGCTGACACTGAAGATAAATTCGTTTAAAAACAAAAATGGTAA
Organism: Budorcas taxicolor; assembly: GCF_023091745.1. Classification (NCBI taxonomy): domain Eukaryota; kingdom Metazoa; phylum Chordata; class Mammalia; order Artiodactyla; family Bovidae; genus Budorcas; species Budorcas taxicolor. Next base: position 24,609,905 of record NC_068928.1, read on the forward strand.
AAAAAATTTTACCTGTGTATTTTTGCCCTGCAAGCCTTCCCTCCTGTTTTTTTTGTTTTTGTTTTTTGCCGCACTATGGATCTTAGCTCCCCAACCAGGGACTGAACCCAGGGCCCCTCAGTGGAAGTGTGGAGTCCTAACCACTGGACTTCTGGGAAATTCCTCCTTGAGCCTTTTGATAGCTCATTTGTTGGAATGTTCTTCATTATTAAGTGAAATCCCTACTTAAACAATTGATTTCTGGATTGTCCATTTTGGTAAGCTTTGTGCCATACTGTGACCTGGTCTCAAAATGTTCAATTAAGACCAAAGTACACAATTCCCCCTTTGAGTTCCCCTTCTCAACACTGTACCTGCACTTTTTGAGAATTACTGTTTCTCTTCCTTTATTTAACAAGGAACAAAAATTTTCGCTACAAGTGAGGCCATGCGTTTGAACCATGTCAATTAAATGTGACCTGGTGCAGTGGCGGATGCTACTCCAGCCCACCTGACGTTTATGTCCGCCTGGTGCTCCAGGAGGAAGAGGGCGCTCTTGCTGTCCTGCCTCTGCATGGCCATGTGCAGCAAGGTCTGCCCATCTGACATGGTGTCATTGATGCAAGCCCCGGAGCCCAGCAGCTGTGCTGCGATCGTGTGCATGCCTGCAAGAGACAAGCCCCGATTAATGCTGGCTCAGCTTCTCCCACTTTCTCAGCCTCTTACTACAGCAAACACGCCCTCTCGACTTCGCAAGGCCAGCAGTTTTCCACATTACTATAGGCTTAACCCAAACAGAAAGGCTAGTCTACACAAACCATTAGCTCCAACCCTTCCACCTCCCTCTCTCGCACACCCACCCTCTGGCACACGTCTGTCTGCAGCCACTGTCACTGCCTTACCAGTCCACAATGCCAGGCCCAGCACAGTCTGGTCTCGAGAATCCTTGAGACTGAAGTCCGGAATAATTTGCAAGTTGTTGGTGGCATGAAGAGCATTAGCTACATTTTTTTTAAGGAAAAAAACACCCGATTTCACCATCCCGTGGATCATATTCAAAGTACTCAAGAGAATGCAAGCTCAGTTTCAAACTGACTGACTGATCACTTCTATACAAAGAGAAGTGATAGACCTTGTTGTGGGAAGTGGAAGCCAAGACATTTGATAATTTGGAGCAAAGCTTATGAGGAAAATGAATGGCTGTAAAGGTTAAAACACTGGATGTTCACAAAAGGAAAACAGGCTCCACTATGGAAACACATTAATTTCTTGATTACCAAAAAGGGATCAAACAATGAACTGGCAACATTTTTTTAACACATAAGCCCTACCATCTTATACCTCCTGTGTGGGCAAAGAAGGCAAAGCCTACCTCCCACCCCACTTCCTTCCACAAGCACAGTGCTAAAGGATGCTGGCCTTAACAAGGATGCTACTACTGCTATTTAGTCGTTAAGCTGTGTCCGACTCTTTTGTGACCCCACAGACTGTAGCCCAGCGGGCTCCTCTGTCCGTGGGATTCCTCAGGCAAGAATACTGGAACGGGCTGCCACTTCCTTCTCCAGGGGATATTTTGGACCCAAGGATTGAACCCTCGTCTCCTGAAACAGGTGGTTTCTTCACCACTGAGCCACCAGGGAAGCTCCAACAAAGATGCAGGCAAGAGTAAACAAACTTCAGGGCAGGAAGGAGAAAAACTGGAAAACGACATTGAGGGAAACCAGCCTCCCACATGTCAGGGGCTTCCGTGGGCCCCATTTCTGGCTCCTCTCATGGTTCACTTGCCAGGGAGGCTCAGAGGTGGACGAAAGGGCTGACCGACTCGTGGAAGACCGGTGGTAAGAGTTCTCAGAGACAGTGCTCACAATGCGGCAAAGCTCTGCTTGACCTGCCCCTGAAGTATGTCCTGGGAAAACCCCCCAAAATAAGGGAGGGGAAGTACAAGGTTTTAACACCTTAACCCCACAGGTGAAGTGGGCAGGCCCCATTCTACAAATGTACACAGGAAAAAACTGTTGCCAGAACCAGACTATACACTTATCTGGTTGGACCTCGAAGGATTTTTCGGGTAAGAAAACTCACCAAAAGGAGAAACACCAACTGTGTCACTACTCTAACCACTGTTCGGAGGTCACAGTGATGGGTAGTGACCCCCATCTTCTGGGGACTAGGACCCCCAAATTCCCACCTTTTTGCTCCAGGATGACAGACACCACATCCGGATGATTATAGGCGATTGCCATGTGCAGGGGCGTCTGCAGGTAGACGCTGCTGTCCGCGGAGCTGGGCAGGGACACGGCCTCCTTCGGGGACGGCAGGGCCTCCTCCGTCTGCAGGTTTGGGTTGGCCCCCTGCTGCAGCAGCTCTGCAGTGAGGTTGGCCAGGCCATGCCGACAGGCTGTGTGCAGCGGGGTTTCTCCCTGAATGGAAACAAGTGGCCCTGGTCAGAGCACTTCAGACTGGGAGCCCCTTTGCAAAGGGATGAAGCCAGCCTGTGCGCTGTGACACAGGTCCCCAACGCCAGATGCAGCCCCGGGCTCATCCTGTCGCCGGTTCCATGACCTCTGTCCCACGTGCTCCTCAGGTCTCCTTTCCCTCCCCCACACTGTGCCATCGTCCCAGATTCCTCCAGTGTCCTCCCCAGCATCCTCCAAACACCCTGGATCCTCATCTTCTGCATTTCCACCCTTTACTTTGCTTTTATAATTATTTTGCTAATTATAAAAATAATACATGATTGTTATTAAAGAACTCTCACAGATGACCTCCAAGCGTCACTAATGTGGTGCTGTCTGTCGACCACCACACTAAGCCCTGCATCTCTGACCAGTTCATATTAACTTCATCTGTAACTCTGATGAAGAAAAGAGCCCCTTCTCCCACTTTTAAAAATTAGAAACATTGTAAACTGGCATTACAGGTACCTGATTCAATATTCAAAAGGTACAAGAGAATACAGTGAGAAGCAGCTTCCCCCCCTGCCTAGCCCCCATCACCCAGTTATCTTCCCCTGAAGGCAGTGTCACTGCCAGTTTCATATTTCTATCAAGTGACAGAATAGCCATAGGGAGACATACACACACGTATGTATGTGTGAATGAATATGCATACCTGTACACATGGAGACACACGTGCGGTTTTTCACCCAAATAAATGGAAACAACCATCAATACCCTGCTCTGCACCAGCTCCTGTTGAAGCTGCTGCTGCTGCTAAGTCACTTCAGTTGTGTCAGACTCTGTGCGACCCCATAGATGGCAGCCCACCAGGCTCTGCCGTCCCTGGGATTCTCCAGGCAAGAACACTGGAGTGTGTTGCCACTTCCTTCTCCAATGCGTGAAAGTGAAAAGTGAAAGTGAAGTCGCTCAGTCGTGTCCGACTCTTAGCGACCCCATGAACTGCAGCCTACCAGGCTCCTCCGTCCATGGGATTTTCCAGGCAAGAGTACTGGAGTGGGGTGCCACTGCCTTCTCCAAATTGAAGCTACACATACTTATTGAACAAGTCGAGTCCAAGAACTTTACTTACAAGGTTTGCTGTGAAAAATAGCAAGAACCCACCTTCTTTTTCCTAAAAAAGAAAATTTTCTTTTCCCAAAGGGGAAAAAAAAAAGTGAAGTAGCTCAGTCGTGTCCGACTCTTTGCGACCCCCATGGACTGTAGCCTACCAGGCTCCTCTGTCCATGGGATTCTCCAGGCAAGGATACTTGAGTGGGTTGCCATTTCCTTCTCCAGGGATCTTCCTGACCCAGGGATCGCCGCGTTGCAGGCAGACGCTTTACCGTCTGAGGCACCAGGGAAGTTGCTTCCCAAAGGGAACCACTTTGAACTCTCTGAGCTGGGTTTTGTAATTTCCTTATTTCTACCTAACGACTTTTATTTCTGCCTCTTGATTTTCTGGGTCCTAGATTTCCTGTAGGATCTCACTGGGTGACAAGGATTTGGCTCCCTCCCCCAACCAGCCCCAGGGGGCTCCCCTCTCCCCATAGAGCCTCCTTCCCGGGGCAGCCCTCTGCTCCAGCCCTCTCCCCTACACAGCCTTCCTGGGTTCGCTTAGCTACCCCCATGGCTTCTACCAGGACCTACAAGTAGGAGACTCTCAAACCCAGCTCCCCAGCCCTGTGTGTATACCCAATTTTCCCACTGCTTACAGAATACTCCCACCTGAATGTTTAAAAAGGAGTTCTACAATCACAAAATGGAATTTGCCCTCCCCACAACAATTCCTCCCCTGGTCAGTTCCCTCCTTCTCTTCTCAGGTCCAACAACTCTCCAACCCTTGCCCCTGAGAGCCACAGAGGTCCCATGGACCATCACACTTCAGTTCCCACTGAGGCCCATCCTGTTGGGTCCAAACCCAGTATGAGAGGTTGGGATAAGCCATTGCTTATCCAGATGATTCCCTCCTGGCTCCAGCCTGGACCTCCACTCTGCCAGCCAAAGGTGAGAAGGTATAGCTGGGAGACATTGTGGGCCTACGGGAGGAGGTTTTTCAAGTTTGAGAAGCAGCAGAGCATGTCTGTAGCTATTAGAAATGAACAGTGGGTGGAAGGGACGATACAGCAGAGAGACAGACAGAGGCAGAGACACATGATGGCAGGAACAAATCCAAGAAACCAGTCACTGGCGCCTACAGGCCATGCCATCATTCTCGATGGAGAGCAGGCCAGCCGCGGGTTTAGGAGCGGACGGATCAGTAGGTATTTAACGGTGAGAAAAAAGCGGCTCTGCCCTCTCTCCTGTGCTTCCATGACACACTGGATTGTCTTCTACACCAAGCTTACCGTTTACTGCCCTGCCCAGCACTGTTGAGAGAAGTGCAACTGCGTGTCCTAGGGCCTGCATCATAATACTGACCCTGTTACTGACAAAGTACGTAACTTATGGTTAAGCCACTTAACCTCCCAGAGTCTCAAGGCTCTTGACTCTGAAACGAGGGATTTAAAGATGGTGTTAGTGTCTCTTCAATACATGCTGCTTCTAGATCCACTGTGAGAACTGAAAGGGATAATAACCTTAAGGCTCCTGGCACAAAGTAGTTATAAAATGAACATGATCTTAAAGATGAGCACATCCTCCCTGTCTGAAAATTATAGAGTAAAAATAACTATCATGTAGTTTCTAAAGTCCCAGATGCTACACTAATAAACACTTAAATTTATTTTTTATCTTATATTAAAGAAATAAACATTTCATCATATATTAAAGTATGATTTTTAATTATACTTCCTGAAATCAATACTAAGCTCACTTTACAGATGAGAACTGAAGCTCAGAAAGGTCAAGCAATTTGCCTGAGACCACATACAGCAGAAAGGGAAGTGGGAAATCTGGTAAAGCCAGAAACATCTGACTCAATCCACCACCCTTTAACACTGCAACATCTGCCTTAGCGTAAGACGCAGACTAAATAAACATGCACACAGGAAAACCTTCAGTTCAGTCGCTCAGTTGTGTCCGACTCTTTGTGACCCCATGGACTGCAGCATACCAGGTTTCCCTGTACATCACCAACTCGCACCCATCCATTTTGCATTTGCTAAGGAAAACCTGAAAACCTTAGCAAATGCAAAATGTGATAAAAAAATTAAGATGCTAACATGATAGGTTTGTGTCCATGTCTGCTAATCTATAGTAGCTGTGAAGTCCACAGTGTATTGTTTAGGACCTGACATCACAAATGCTTAAGAAGTGGTTGTGAATGAATGAACCAACCAATATTTGAAGACAAAAGCATCTGATACATGCTGGTTTTTAACAATGTCCACGTAGTCTTCCGCTTTGCCTGGCTGCCCTGTCACACTTACCCACTTGTTCCTGTGGTTGACGTGGGCACCACTGGTTGCCAGGAAAAGAGCTGCTGCCTCATTTCCTGCTTCAGCTGCCCGCTGTAGTAAGCAATTTCCTAGGAGAAAATGGGCATATTCATTCTTCTATTTGCATAAAAATCAGGTCAAGTTCACATTGCAACACACCCTGCCTTCCCCACCACCTTTCACAGCTTACCAGCCCACACCAGAAGTGGGTACCACTGAAGTCCACACAGGCCCTCTCTGTGTGTGGACCCACAGACTAAGATGAGCCTGGGTGGGGAGCAAACACTTGGTCTAGAAGTCAGAAGATAGGCACTCCTTCCTGGATTTGCCACTAGCCACCGCCCAGGACCAGAGGGAAGTTACATCTCCTTACCCGGGTTGGTAAGAACATTTCTCAGCAGCAGTGTTACTGACTTCTTGGGCCAGCTAATTCTTTGCTGTGAGGAGCTGTCCTGTACACGGTGTGATGTTTAGAAGTATCCCTGGCTTCTGCCCAAGAGATACCAGTAGCCCTCTCAACCTTACTGTGACAATCAAACTGCCAACAGGTGTTGCCAAATGTTACTTAGACAGTGAGGGCTGGGAAGTCATCTCTGAGAACCCCTGGGGTAGATAACCATTCTGAAGACACTGTGAGCTGAAATTCTATCAGAAAATGCTCCTTAAACACTTGTTTTACTCCTATAGCCTTAAATATGTTTATTCTTGGCCTAGAAATGTTTTAGGTAGCACTGCTTTCTAAATAAAAGTCTTAGAAAAAAAAATTAATTTTTTTTTCTCCCTTTCCTCGCGAAGTGGTTTTAGTCCCAAAACACTGTCTCTTCCTATTAAAATTTATGCCCTTTTTGGATAAACACGAAGTCTCGTGTTCTACAGCTGTTATTTACAAGTCAAATTAAATTAAATACCAGTACTAAAAACAAGGTAAAGCAGTGAGACAAAATACTGCTATGTTATTACATGTACGTGAAAACTGCAACAAGGAAAAAATAATATTCCTGAATTTCTATTAATACTCAAAGTATATAATGTAAAGTTGACAAAACTGGCAAGAAATGTTAACAATCTTGCCTGCAGCACAGTGCGGACAAAAATAAATGAATTAAATAAAATTCTGTGTGACAAGTAAGAAGTATGCATGAAGTATGTTACAACAGCTATCACAAAGGAAAGCCATTATTTTAACTGAAAACTGAACAGTTTTTTTTTCATGGAGCACCATTTTTACTTGAAAGAATGACAACTAATAAGCTAGGTTATTCAAAAATGGTTATTCAAAAATGTCTTTAAGACATTTTCTTAAAGTGAGCCTCTTTAAGAAATGTGATTCTAAATAAACGATCATTTTGAAGATCTGCACAAGCCAGTAAAACAAGATTTTCCAAACCACTAAAGCATGATGTCACAAAATCATGTATGGAGAAAAGATCCATTCCAAGCACATACAGGCCACGGATTTTAATATAACAGAGTACAAGAAGTTCATGATATAGCTTCAGACTCCATACTGCAACTAACTTTAATCCTTTGATAAATTGTTTGCTACAGTATCAAACAAATACATCCACAATTATCTGAAAAGGCTCTCAAAATATGCCTCACTTTTCCCACTACTAAGTGTGTGATGGCATATTTTTTTTAACCAAACAATGTAGCTCAGAAGACTAAATATAGCTGCAGGTATTAGAAACCAGGTCACTCTTCCAACTAAATTTTGTTTTGAAAGTGATTTTTCATAAAAAATGTTATACATTAACATAAAATGGTTTGTTATTATTATTAATACATATTTTAAAAATTTCTCAGTTTAAATTTCTAATATGGTAAATACCAAGGATATCCACTTAAACAAAAGCCCTTTGGGATATAACTTTTAAGAGGGTAAAAAGAGTTCTGAGTCCAGAAAGACTGAATCTCACTGCATTAAACAAACAGAAGTGTTTCAACTTAACAGACTTAACTTAGGGTCTGGCTCAATTTTTTGAAGCCCAAGATAAAGACTTTTTACTACAGTTAAAATTAAATACAAAATAATTCCCGTAACAGCATTCCTCTCAGTTTCTCAAGTTTTGGTAAAAACACTGACAAGTATTTCATGGAGTCTCAGACTCGAGCACCAGCTCTTAGGGGCCTTCTGTGCTTTACCTGTTACTGTATCAGGGGCATTGGTGTTGCTGCCACGCTGAATGAGCCTGGCTGCAAAGCTGTTTTCATCAAATGAAGTCCCGTTCACCACAGGGAGGTCTTCGAAGGGGTTTACGGACTGGTCGGAAGACACAGTGATGTACTGCACGGCAAGCCATAGAGCTGTGCTGCCCTCGTGGTCTTTCAGCTCTAAATCTAACCTGAAATGAGGAAGCAATGTGAACACCAAGTACAACTGTCTTCAGACACTTTGTACTGTCAACAGTCTCATTCTGAAGGACTTTTTTAAATCTTACTTTTATTTCTTAAAATTGATAATGCTAAAAGACATTTTAAGAGCATTATCTTTCACTCACAATCCCACCCTCCCAACAGCTCTTTCATCGCTCCAGGGCTCCCTACGTACTGTTTACACTGCAGCAGCTGATTGAACACGTATTCATTCCTGGCCATGATAGACAAGTGTAAGGGAGTCCTATGGGATGAAAAAGAAGAGGTGTCAATTCTGGACATGCCCAGTTCAGGACTACTCACAGCAGGAGGTGATTAGAATCCACAGGAAATTCCACATTTCTGCCACAGTCTTTTTCTACCCTGGTAAACAATTTTCCAAAGCCATGACCAAGCATCAAAGGATGAAAATGGATTTGATTATATGTTACAATTTATTCAGTAGCCAAGAATACAAGAATGAAAGGAAAAGACATAAAAAATGCTGACTCAATGAATGTGTATATACTCATGTTTTTAAAACAGCAGTTTCTGCCATAGGTATGTCTACTTTCACCTACCTATCCTCCACAATTTTGAAAGTTTTTTTCTTCCACACTTCTCTGTTAGACTCAAACACATTCTGAGTGGCAACAGGCAGGAACTGACTAAAATGGCATTTTATCACTTGTCACTGCTTTTATTTAGCCCTCATGTGCCCTGAGGAAGACACCACCACAGAGCACAGGGACTCCCGGGCTGGCATCTATCTCAGAGCTACAGAACATCACAGTTTATTGCAGCTGGGAGGAAAAAAATTAAGGACAATCATCAGAAGGAGAAAAAAAAAAGGATGCAATTATCTTGAGAAATGAGATAATTATGACATTATATTGAGTCCATGGAGAGCCACCTTATGTAAGTACCTTAGCCATCACACAAATCTGTTTTCCTATTCCAGCAACCTCACGGCTATCTTTTTAGAGGGTTTTTTGAAGGTATAAAATACTGAGCTGCTAGGATAAAAATTGGGTCCTCTATTGATGATTCAGGTGGCTTAACTCCCCTTCAATGCCTCCCGCACTACTGTTCCAAAGACAAGCAGCCCTTTCTCAGATTCTAAAGTATAAGGAATCCTCAATCAAATATTTCTGGGAAGGGACGAAAGGAACACAACACAGCTGTCAGTGCGGAAAGGGACGTGCTGTGGAAGACAGCAAATTATGCACATAGAGATGTCTAAAGTGGCAGTATTTACAAGAAGGTGGAACTGGGATTAATACAATTAGACCTCACAGAAATGAAACAGATTGCTTTGCGACAGTGGTATCCGATTAGCTCTAAAAAAGATGAAGGAAGAAAGTTCCCTGGAGGAGACGGACTGGATGACCACTCTGGAGATGCCAAAAACTGCTTAAAAACCCAAGGACCGTAGTTACCCAAGAGGGAAACAGCTTCCCCCTGTGCCTCTGACCTTAGTTTTCTCTCATTTGCAAAACAAATCAATGTTTGTGACTTCAACAGAATTCAGACTGAGTAATGCTGGACTAAAAACCACGAAGTCCCCATCTGCCAGTAATGTGCCAGAAAATAACACTCTGGACACCGTGCTCAGGGCAGCCGACCTGCACCCCAGCTTACCTGCCCTTGCTGTCCTGCATGTTGGGGTTCGCGCCAGCCTGCAGGAGGGCCTCTGTGAGCTGTGCCATCTCAGACATCACAGCTGCCGAGTGTTTCTTTGAATTGTACGATGCGACAAGATGCAACGGTGTCTCCTGGGCACCCAATGTGGCAGCATTGACCAAGGCCCCATTCTTAATGAGGAAAGTGGCAGCAAAGAGATCTCCTTGAAAGGAAACAAGAGAAGAAATGGTCACAGATGACAACAGTCAGGGCGAGCTATTCTGACCAGTGCTTCCTCAAAGGTACTGGTCAGTAAGTGTGGACAGAGAACATCTCACCATTGCGATCATGGACTTAACATACTCGAATTCAGCCACCGACTGCCTGCTGTCATCTGTCCCAGGCCCTCGCTGCAGCACCACATTACAGTCTTAGTATACCAGGCTTCTATCCTTCAAATCCTTCTGGTCATCAGCTCTCCTAAAGAGTTCCGAAGATTCCTCCCCAATGCAACTTACCTCCCTGCCTCATTCCTGACCACAGTCTGTCCCCAAGCAGTACCTGCCTGCCTTTAACCTGTTATACTTGCAGTGGCTCTTACAAAGGCATTTATGAGAAGTTTTCTTTTGTATCTTGCAATATCATTTCATCTTCTTCGACCACACTTCTGTGCTCTGAGCATTGAGAAGGGGGTTAGAATTTCAGGAGTGACCAACCTCTCAAGTCTGTTATCTGGATTCCTGTGCTCATTTGCATCTGCATGAGTTTTATCTAGTTTTCTTAAACATGGAATTTCAAAATCAACTGGAATTTCTCACCCACTCTAATCCAAGGGACTACCTTGCTACTGGAGTGTGTAAGCTCTGGCAGTGAGGGTGGCTAGTTCTGGTAGGACCGGGTCTGATTTCCTTTCTTTTTTTATAGCTTAAAAAAATTTTTTTTGGCTGTGCTGGGTCTTCATTACTGTGCAGGCTTTCCTCCAGTTGTGGTGAGCAACGCTTGGGTTTCTCATTGCAGTGGCTTCTCTTGTTGTAAAGCATGGGCTCTCGGGCATGCAGGCTTCAGCAGTTGCAGCGCATGGGCTGAGCAGCTGCGGCTCCCAGGCTCTAGAGCTCAGGCTCAGTAGTCGCGATGTGTGGGTTTAGCCGCTCTGCAGCACACAGGATCTTTCCGGATGAGGAATCAAACCTGTGTCTCCTACACTGGCAGGTGGATTCTTTACCACGAAGCCACCTGGGAAACCCTGATTTATTTTTTTATCCATCCACTGTCTTATATGTAACAGACATCAGGGAAATGTTTGGGAGGAAAATGGATTAACAGGTTGAGGCTATAAGGTTCCACTTTAACTGAATGGCCCCAATTCCAATCAGTTATGATCTTGGGTAACTGAAGAGCTCTCTAACCAGCCTGTTCTGAAATATTTTCATTTGTCCCTGATTCTTTTCTTGGGGAGGGCAGGGGAAAATACAATCTTTACCAGAATTGTGTGCAAAGGACCAAAGCTTAGATTTCTTTACAAAAAGATGTCGATAGAGCTCTGAAAGCAACAGGTAACATGTATATCTGGGGACTAGGCTGGTCACCCTTTGCTGTCCATATGCACATAGACATTTTGGGGTTCTCATCTGTAATATGGACAAATCCCACAGAGATTCAGTCTAGGAGAGAATATATAAAAACTATACATCAGCAACAAAGTAAACTATCTTAGAGAAAGCCACCTACATTCTGGAAGTGGAAAGAAAATTTAGAATTATGAGGACACAGAGCCTTAAAATGACAAGCCTGATATATAATGTACTGGAGGAGAGGTGAAATATGATTTCATTACCTGTAAGCTTGGCATATATTCCAAACTAAATAGTTAACAGACAGTAAAGCTAAAGTAAGATGTGTCAGTGAAACACTTATAATACACTATACACACAGAAGATAAACTGGGGCAAGACTGCGTACAGAAACAAGGGTACAGCATCAATGGCCGGATTCAGGTGGATGGCATAATAAATTTTTTATATATCTTAAGCCCTTTTAAAAAGAATCATAGTTTTTAGATTAGCTTTACTCTATTAGTAAGAGCCAAAGTTTTTTTAAAAGTTTATACATATATGAAAATGAAGTCACTCAATCGTGTCTGGCTCTTTGCTATACACTATAGCCTACCAGGCTTCTCCATTCATGGGATTTTCCAGGCAAGAGTACCGGAGTGGGTTGCCATTTCCTGCTCCAGGGGATCTTCCTGACCCAGGGGTCGAACCTGGGTCTCCCACATTGCCAGCAGACACTCTAGCCTCTGACCCACCAGCGAAGCCCTTATACATATATACATATATACAATATATGCACCCCACACAAAGAATTATTTAGGAATTATTGGAAAACTGAAAATTGACACTGTTTTACATTAACAGAAAGTCAGCCCATGGATATAAAACCTACAGGAAATAAACAACTGACATCAAACAAGCAGAACGAAGGGAGGGAATAGAAAATGCCCAAAGCACCATTTATAAAGTGTTTTGACAGTAAGATAACTTCTAATACATTTTAGAACAGTTTCCCTCAGAAAATCGTTAAGAAAAAAATTGCTTGGTGCTTAACAGTTCTGGTTACTTCATCACTTCACTCCTCAACACTGCCAAGGAAATGAGGCATTACTATAATGACCTGTCCATGTAAAAATATTCCTAACAATGCAGTTAATGTTTTAAAAAATATCCACACGCAATTTTTCTTTCAATGAAGCTCTCTAACTGAAGTTTCATTCAGGGACCAGGCAGTAACTTTCATTAAATTAAATAATTAAATTTCATTAAATTAAATAAATCCAGTGGCTTAAAGCAATACAAATTTATTATCTTGCAGTTTTATAGGTTGAAAGTCTGGTATAGGCACCCCCCATCTAAAAGTTTTTCTGCTGTCAAAAACCAGATCCAGCTAATCAAAGGAGATTGCGTCTCTCTGGTCACATGAACATCCCCTGTAGGCTCACTCACAGACTCATTCTTTTTTCTTTTTTATAACAATCTCCCTCTTTTATAGACACATTCTTGATATAAACTGATCAGTACACTTGGTTATTAGGATGATCACTGATTCTTCCGGTGAGAGATTCTAATGTGTGCCCACAACCAGAGCAAAATCTCATGTATTAAAGAGCTTCACTTATATGATAATGAACTTAAAGTAAGGTTAACAGTCACATTTTAAGAATATTACTCAATTCAGTCATGTGGGCAGGTCAACAGACTGACAGCTCAAGCTGAAGAAGGAAAAGTGAAAAAAGATCCCTGCAGAAAATGAAGTTGGTGATGGCATTTCACACAGGGAAGGGATGAGCCTGCCACACGGCAGCCACTGGGTGAGTGTTACCGACTCACAGGCTCCCAACAACCAGTAAAGCGAGATAAATTCTCACTTTACAGGTGAGGAAAAGGAGACTCAGGAATGCTTATGTGATTTGTCCAAGAGCACAGAGTACGTGGACAAGCCAGGATTCAAACTGTGGTCCCTCAGGCTCCAAGGCCAGTGCTCTGTCCTCCACACCATGCCACACTCTGCCAACTGAGCAACAATCAAGCTTATTATGCCCACACTGCAACCCCCATGCTTGCAAGCAACTCATAAATTCAGAGAGGAAGACTGAATCATCTGAAAATAAGCATCAAAAATGCATCACCAATTCTTGGCAATTCTTGTAACCAAGCAATCATCAAAATATTTAATAACTCATCAAAGATGTTTTTTCATCACACATAAGAAGTTAAGTCCCTAAGAGGAAATTCTGGTACATGATTCTGAGATTGTTTTTTTAGAAACAAGTGTATCTGTTTCCAAAATAAACATCTCAGACACTGAACAGTATGGGAAAGAATAGTTCCCGATGCAGTGGAAACTTTTCCCACTGCACACACACTCAGTGCTAAGCACCCAGTGGCTTTGTGCAGTGCAGAGGGATGCTTGGGAAAAAGGCATCTGCTCTTGACACTCACATACTCTAAGGATTTCCTTCTCAAGGATGAACAAAATTTTCCTCTTCATCAGCCAGCACGCTTAACACTCTAACACATGACTTAGAGGGAGATTTATATTAAAACTTGCCCCGAAAGGGCAAAGCCACAGCTGCAACAGGACCATATTTGAAGTAACTACACCCCACCAGCTAGGAGCAACTTGTGAACAGCAAAAGCACAGCAGAGATAATAATAGAATAATAATGCACAACTGGAAGGTTAAATACACATTATTAAGATGTGGAGAAACCAGTGTGTCCTATTCTTGATGTCCACGTGTAAACAAAATGGGGCCATGGCCAAGTACCTCAATCAAGTCATCCATCCCTCTACAGAATGAAGGCTCTGAGTCATCTGAAAGCTTTTAGGCCATATTGGAACTCTACCCCTATATGGCTTCTCACTTTCTGTCAAAAAAATGACTACTGCAGGGGCTTCCCTGGCAGTCCAGTGGTTAAGACTCCACACTGCCAATTCAAGGGATGTGAGTTTGATCCCTGGTTGGGGAACTAAGATTCCACATGCTGTGTAGCAGGGCCAAAAAAAAAAGACTACTGCAAAGTAGAGTCAGGCAGGATCCATTTGGGACTTAAGAATTAAGGCCATGGGAAAGACTAGTACTTTCCCCCCTTTAATTCAGTAAGATGAAAATGCTTTGATTGTAATTCTGCCCCTTACATAACTTCCCACTATTAATGACAAAGTACTCGAACAGAGCTATAATTTCAAATAACTTTCCTAGAACAAAATGAAATATTATCACTTTGCCATGCTAGATGAGAAATCCAGTTTGTAAAAGTGAAAATTCTGAATCCCAGAATAGGTTGTAATATTTGTGTTCCCGGAACTTTCCTTCTCTTGCAGTAACTGATACCAGTAAAGCCTTCCTTGCACAATTTCTGAAAAAAGTAGTATATTGGATGAGCAAGTAACACATTGACTGCTTACAAGTAGATGGTGCTTTTTTCTCTAAGTGCCATCTCTCTAATCTTCTGGGGGTCCTGATGGCACTCTGAAGAGCCTAACCAACAAGGCATGAGGCAGCAGGTCTTCCATCTCTCCTCTGACCCACTGACCACAAATTCTAAGTTTGCTGCCTGCCCAGTACAGACTCAAGAAGGCTTTGAGAGTCTATGGAACAGGATCAGAGAGTCTTTGAAAGTTACTTGGCTAAAAGTAAAACTGCCCACAGAGAAAAATATAAAATACATTTCTTCCTACCTCTTTGGATTCCTTTATGTAACAAGCTCCAGCCGTTCTTGTCCACCATGTCCACGTCAGCTTTGTGATTAACCAGCGTGGTGGCGATACTCTCCAGACGTCGGGAAAGGGCTAGATCTAATGCAAGGTCTCCGTTACGATCCAACTCATTCAGTTTCCCAGGGAGCTGCATAGAGAAATTCCTACATCAGCACATAGTCAGTAGAGAAGACAACTGACTCTCGGGCCTTGACTCTTCAATATCATCTCACACAATATCAGATTTTAGTCCTAAAACTTACTACAGCTTATGCTCCGAATTCAACTGAACTCACAAACTTCTCTTGGGCCTCCTCAGGGCACATGCCTTTCCGGGAGCCCAGGACTAGCAGGGATCACAGAGCAGGTGCAAACACCATGGAAGATGACACAAGAGGGACACGCAGAGGCTGCTGCGGGAACACAAGTGCCAGGATGGAGGGTCAGACAGCCTGATGGGGCCCAGCTCACATCTTCATGGAAGACTGTGGCTTAACTACCTAATTCCTCCTGGCAGTTTAAGGTCTCCCCCAACTCTGGACACCCAGGATAAAACACACGACACAGCCACCTGTCTAGAGCAGCCCCATTTCCCCTAAGGCAGTGCAGTGAGCAGGACCGTTTCCAAATATGTCCATGTCCTAACCCTTAGAACCCGAGACTATGTCACCTCACATAATGAAAGGCCCTCTGCAGATGTGATTAAGGTTAACGACCCCATAATGGGGAGAGGACCCCGGACCTGCAAGGAGGGCCCAATCTATCTACTCACGTGAGTCCTTAAAAGCGAAAGAGGGAAGCAGAAGAGTAGATCAGACAGATGTGACATGAGAAAGACCGGATCCGACATCTTGGCTTTCCAGAGGGAGGAAAGGGGCCCTGGGTGAAGGAACATGCTGGCCGCTGGAAGCTGAGAATGGCCCTGACTCAGCTCACAGCCAGGAAGATAATGCGCATGCTGGTCCTACAGTCACCAGAAACTGAATTCTGCCAACAACCCAAACAAGCAGTCTTCCCTACAGCCACCAGAAAGGAACACAGCCTGCCAACAACCGGACTTCCAACCTATAAAACCACAAGGTAATAAATTTGCATTGCTCTAAGCCACTGGGTTTGTGGTAAATTTTTCAAAAATATCTATTTATTAATTTGGCTGCTCTGTGTCTCAGCTGCGGTACACAGGATCTTCAGTTGTGGCATGTAGACTCTTAGTTTGGCATGTGGGATCTAATTCCCTGATCAGAGATCAAACCCAAGCCCCACTGGGAGCAGAGAGTCTTAAGTCACTTGGCCACCAGGGAAATTCCGGTTGGTGGTAATTTCTTCTGTGTGTGTGTGTGTGTGTGTATTTATTTATTTTTATGGTAATTTCTAACAGTGGCAAAAGAAAAACTAAAACAGGTATTAGTACTTGAAAGTTAAGTACTGCTGAAATGACTACCTAAAAATGTGGAAAGTGTCTTTGGAAGTGGGTGACGAGCAGAGGCTGGAAGAATGTTAAGAAGTATGAGGGGAAAAGCTCAGGTGGCTTTGAACAAACCACTGGTAAAAACATGTACATTAAAGACCAGGAATGGTTCAGAGGAAGTGAGAAGCATTACAGAGAAGAACAAGCGAAGCGCAGTCTGGGGAAAAGGCAGAGTACCTGTGAGTCCATTTCGATCAGATAAAGAAAGACCACGTCTTCTCTCTCCACTTTGATAGCTTTATGCAATGGGTACTCGGTCTTGGACTTGATCATTTTGTATAACAACTGAGCACTCATGCTGCTGAAGTCCTCCTTCCGTAAGTCATCCTGCGGATTAAGAAGACAGCGAAAAGCAGAGCAGAACCAACATGTCAACAATAATGACAATGCACATTTCTTAGGAAGCACTTGGAAAGTGTCTGGGCCTACTTTAACATTTCCCAGCTCACTGAATTCTCACAAATCCCTGATGTAGGTACTGTTATTATCCCCATTCCCAGATGATGAAAGTAAAGCAAAAAGAGGCCGATTAACTGCACAGAGAGTGAACAGCTGAGCGGGGATCTGGAGCCAAGAGCCTGCCCCATTTCCCGTCCCCCACCCCACTCCCGAGCATGGATTCTTCACCACAGCACCACCCGGCCTCCAGGTAAGATGGTAAAGCATGAGCAACGCTGACATCCCACGGGACACAGCCGCAAGGAGCCCTCTACATGAGAGCAGACTCCTCCCCGCTTAGCCCCACAAAGACGGTAACAGAATTAATCAGAACTTCCACAAACAGTTATCGGTTTCTACTGCTACAGATCTCTCAATCTCTACCTATTTGAGCAGAAAGGTTCCTGTTTCAATTCTTCAAAATCCAGTAAGATACTTTTTCTCATAGTGTTGCTGAATACCAAACAATTTACAGAAACTAAGTTATAAAACAGCACTAGCCATGATTCTCTTAAAAAATGCAAAACAGACAACCAAGAACTGCAAAACCTCTTCTTTATGATGAAAGCTAC
Source organism: Budorcas taxicolor (assembly GCF_023091745.1). Lineage (NCBI taxonomy): Eukaryota > Metazoa > Chordata > Mammalia > Artiodactyla > Bovidae > Budorcas > Budorcas taxicolor. The sequence continues at coordinate 24,627,410 of NC_068928.1, forward strand.
CTAAGCGAGCAGATCTAATTTAACAATTCTCTCCAGACACCGAGAAGGCAGAGAAAGCCCGGAGGGGGCGCTGCTGAGCACACAGGCCTGCTGGCCCCACAGCAGCACTTGCTTGTGAGGCTCGGCCACGGCTCCCGCAGATGGAGGACGAGGGAGGCGTGTGTCCCTTCGTTCCAAGCCTGCTTCTTGGCCTGGGCTATCTTCTGCCCCTCAACTCCGAAACCAAAACTAGGAGGCTTTCAGAGCCAAAAAGAATCTAACAGATCATCTAACGCAACTACTTAGCCTTCAATTTTGTTATAAAAGGAAACAAGGGGCCAGAGAGGTAACTTTCTATGGAACCAGGTCCCACGCCCTGGTCTCCTGACTTTCAGCAAAGGTGCTTTTTTCCCCATACTCCTCAGCCTCACACTCACCCAGTGACTTGCAATAATTTCTGCACAGTAGTTCATCAATGTGCTGGCATTCAGCTCCTCTGCAGTCTGATAGAAGCGAATACAGTTCCTGACGTTCACCAGAGACATCACACCCTTCTCACATCTACGAGAGAGTATCAGTGATCAACAGGATTGTTAGGATCAATATATTCATAAATGAACAAACCAAAGCAACAATCTGTGTACTGGCTGGCTATGTCCAATAACAAGTGTAAGGTTTAAGCAACGCAGCTATGAATAAACTGTAGCTGAATTACTCTAAGTACCAGAATTTCATTATTGTATTGCTCATTCTGGTCAGAATCCAAATAATCTTTAAATAAACATGTTAAGCATAACACCCCAACTGCCTTCAAAATAACCACATGAAACTCACTGATCATACACACAGGCGATTGTAAAGTCAAACATGAAATGCATCAAATTCAGTCCTTCAGTATTTAATCGTATGGGACACACTTGCAGTTCCCACTAGCACAATTCTATCATGCCACAAGTGTGGCTTAGAAATAGCTTCAAATATGAGGCTCCATGCCTCAAAATGAATACCTCCTTAAAAGTCTTCCCATATGGTGATCTATATGGTATGTGAATTGTAACTCAATAAAGCTGACTTTAGAAAGCCCACTTTAAAAATCCATCATGTACAGAAACAACTGAGTTAAGAGACAAACTACAGAACACCAAGATAGAGAAGAATTGGCTACAATGGTGTCCCACAGAGCCTGGGAACAGTAACAATAATAACAAGATTCTGAGAATCATTAATGAGAGAGCCCCAACTAGGTCAGGGAAGACAGGGCTGCACACAGGTCTCTGGTAGCACAAAGCAGGCACACACCCTAGACTACAAGATGCAGAACAGGGAAGCCCCAAGTTTCCACTACCCTGGGATTCCCAGAAACCTTGGTGAGCCTCCACAGCACCGGGCCTGGGAGGAAGGAGGCGGTGACACAGTCCTCCCACCTCCCTTGCCTGCACATCTCCCTACAAGTCAAATTCACCTCCAAGGGCATCCAAGAGGCCTCATGTGGTCTCAGGGAATACCCCGACACCCCACTGCTGCTTCTGTCCCACAGTGCCCACAAAAACCAAGTTCTCATCACAAGGGAAGGTAGTGATGGACACAAAGAGAATCATCAGCTAAGTGAGAAAGACCACAGCTGACGTCCACTGCATTTGAGGGGCCCAACTACATGGGCTCCCTGGGCTCCCCCTCTCCTCCTCTGTGAAATAAGGATAACGCTCTCTTTCAGAGGTTCAGAGGATCTGTGAGTGCTTTTCAAGATAAAGGAAAATTATGTACAATCTGCACAGTCTGAGGTACATAGTAGGTATGCTTGCTTACTAGTTGAGGTCTTCCTCAAGGAAGATGCATAATTTAATAACTAATACAAAAGAGATTCAGTCCTACTATAAATGAGAATAACTGGCTAACAGATAACTCCCAACTTTAACAGGTGAGGTTTGAATACCAAGAGGGCAGGGGAAGATGGGGGAAGAAAGGAGGAAAGTCACAAGACAGACCTGAGAAGGAGGAGGAACACATTTTCTAAGCCTCACAAATGAGACTTCAGCCAGGAGCAAGAATAACCTTGCAGCCATTTCTCCACCTAGCAGTAAATGCACGCCCTCGTTTAATTCCAAGACCTGTGCTTATGTACTCTGTGTTTCAGCAACATAGCTTGGTGTAAAGAAGCACCTCCCCCAGGGCACTTTTAAATCAAACTGGCAACATATCTAAGTCAGTCACTACAATAACGAGCAAGGATGCTCTCTACTTCTCAGCCCCTGCTGCCTGCACACTAGTCTCCCCAGACTCTAGCATGCTGGCTGCAATGTCTGATGAAGTCATTCTGACCCTGGCTAGGAAATCAGAGCATTCCAGGAGAGATGTCCTCTTTTCGGATACGTGAAACTTTTACCACTTTTACACTGACAAATATCCTAACGTCCTAAAACATGGTGTGATCTCAGGGAGTACTGACTCATCTGCAGAGCACCTCACAAAGCATTTTTATAGACAAATGCTGAGTGTGAAAATGCCATTCTCTTCCTTACTACCACCAAGAGACACTGCACCAAGACACTCGATGCTTCACGAGGACAGATGTTTTGTTACAACTGGCAAACACTTCATTTTCACTAAACTCTGGGATCCCCAAAGTGCCATTCACAATGTGGATAGCCTATAAATAGTCACTGGCATGACTTAAACAACTGAAGGACATGTAATCGTATTTAAAAATTCAGATTCTCAGTTCACATCTTCTCTTTGAAAAGCAGCAAGGCACACTGACTTTTCTCTAAAGGGATTTTTGTTGCTGTTAATACAGGTTTTTCATTTTAGAGTATAAAAAAATACAGATGCACAAAAGAGTACATCTAATTTTTAAAGTCAAGTGTATGATTAAGCGTCCCACAAACTCCTGTCCAGTTTTGTGTCATCTGTGCCTCTGAATATAAGGCAGAAAAATTACTGAAAGGATAAACAGTAAAAGGTTCAGTTCAGTTCAGTTGCTCAGTCGTGTCTAACTCTTTGCGACCCCATGAATTGCAGCATGCCAGGCCTCCCTGTCCATCACCAACTCCTGGAGTTCACCCAAACCCATGTCCATCGAGTTGGTGATGCCATCCAGCCATCTCATCCTCTGTCGTCCCCTTCTCCTCCTGACCCCAATCCCTCCCAGCATCACAGTCTTTTCCAGTGAGTCAACGCTTCACATCAGGTGGCCAAAGTACTGGAGTTTCAGCTTTAGCGTCAGTCCTTTCAAAGAACACCCAGGACTGATCTCCTTTAGAATGAACTGGTTGGATCTCCTTGCAGTCCAAGGGACTCTCAAGGGTCTTCTCCAACACCACAGTTCAAAAGCATCAATTCTTCTGCACTCAGCTTTCTTCACAGTCCAACTCTCACATCCATACATGACTACTGGAAAAAACCATAGCCTTGACTAGACGGACCTTTGTTGGCAAAGTAATGTCTCTGCTTTTCAATATGCTATCTAGGTTGGTCATAACTTTCCTTCCAAGGAGTAAGCGTCTTTTAATTTCATGGCTGCAATCACCATTTGCACTGATTTTGGAGCCCAAAAAAATAAAGTCTGACACTGTTTCCATTGTTTCCCCATCTATTTCCCATGAAGTGATGGGACCAGATGCCATGATCTTCGTTTTCCGAATGTTGAGCTTTAAGCCAACTTTTTCACTCTCCTCTTTCACTTTCATCAAGAGGCTTTTTAGTTCCTCTTCACTTTCTGCCATAAGGGTGGTGTCATCTGCATATCTGAGGTTAAATCACAGATGATTTACTTTTGTTATTTGTATAATTCCATACTTCCTAAATACCACACACTGAACATGTAGCTAACAATCAGGAGAACAAAAATTATTTAAACTGTCAGTTGTTAGCATACACTATTAATTATCTCTTTTTTAAGACTATTTTCCTGATAATACTTACACCCAAAACTTCCCTTTCCCTTTTCATCAACCTGGTGACCGCATTCCCAAACCAAGATCCCTATATGATAAACATCGGCAACACCTGCTTCACATTGAACTGAATACATCCATGTGTCAGAGCCCTTTCACTTACTATTTCAAATGTGTAATTCCTTCTGCAAACAGCAGTGGGCACTCTGTGACCATTCAAAAGCCAACATTTGACTCCATGGCTGGGTCTCTTCCATCCCAGCCCTTAACAAAGTCTTGACAGATAAACTTAATACCCACATCCAATAATAAAACACTGAGCATCTGGTAATGTTGATAGTTATGAAGCCGAATCAGTTAATAAACAATAAACACTTTAATTAAAGAATCCATTACACAGATTACAGCTATCTAAACTACTCCTAACTGCAGGGCATTTTTATCAAAGCGATTCAATTTATAAGCAAGAAAATCAATCTGAGAAAGCTCAGGAAGTCTGAGGGGGGGGGGTGTAGATATCAATCACATTCAATCTAATTAAAATCATGCTCTGATTTCACTCTGAGATGATTCAAAAACTCACCCAAAGAAAGATCTTTACAGTAAAGCTATCCTGGCTAACCTAATACTGTATGTACCTACAAATCCTAGACCCGGTTTGGTTTTTAGGTTATTGGATTTAGGTATTAATATGGCCTCAAGCCCACATCAATCACAGATAATTAGGAGTAACCTGTGTACTGACTCATGTGGGGCACAGTGGGCTATCTCAGGGGAAGCAGCCAGCCTCAATGAAAACAGAACAAGCGGCTCTAGGTAGTCAGGTCTCTCTTGACTCTGCTGCTGTGCCTATTTAGTTGCTATGTCATGTCCGACTCTTTTGCTACACATGTCCATGTGACCCCATGGACTGTAGCCTGCCAGGCTCCTCTGTCAATGGGATTTCCCAGGCAAGAATACTGGAGTGGCTTGTCATCTCCTTCTCCAGGGGATCTTCTGGACCCAAGGACCAAAACTGAGTCTCCTGCTTGGCAGGCAGATTCTTTACCGCTGAACCACCTGGGAAGCCCTCTTGATGCTGAGGGCAACACAACAGATGGAATGCTATCCCTCCGCCCACCTAGGAGCAACGCCATTCTTTCACACACACAGAACACAAAAGACCACTAAGTGATGTAAAAAGCACTCCCTCTAAAAAGCTGACTTCCAGGGGCTAAATCACCAACAAAAAATAAGGGCATTTTGTCTGCTATCACCTGGTGAACACTGTTCTCACTGTGTTCTGTAGGGAGAGCAACAGAGAAAGTGCAATATAAAAAACACAGCAGGCTCTCTCCTTGGAACCTAAAAAGCAGTAACAAATGAAGTGAGGCCTCAGAAACACTAGGAAATTTACTGAGACAGACTCTCATGTACTAATTTAGTCATTAATGTGTTTGTAACAAGAGAATATGACCTTCTTCCATGGTCAGAAGAACTTCTTCCAAGCAGACAGAAAGTAGAAGTGAAAGGAAATGATACAGGAGGGAAAGTTGAGGGGCTGGACACTGGATTATATTATTTCACATTCAGTTCATCAGTTCACACATCTATGTAATCACAGGTAGTAAATCAGTGAAAGAAGAGAGAAGACCCAAAAGCTTCAGCAAAGTTTAGCTTACAAGACAACAAAAAGCAAGGGAGACAAAATTCTCTCCCCACTATTGCCTTTAAAAGAACACCTTGCAAAAGTTATTTACATTAGCAGAAGCAGCTGTTTTCCCAGAGCTTGGCATAATTAAAGCTCAGCCACCACCATCTGAGGTGCTTGACTGTATCTGCTGTGACTTGCCTCTCCCTAAGGAGCTGTAGCTGAAACCGATTAGCTAGTTTCATCAGCTCAGTCAGGAACACATCGTCTTCTCTGAACTCCAACTCATCCGTATAGATCCAGCGAAGCATTGTCATCGTCACCTCAGGGTTAGCATCTGGTTAAAGAAAGAAAGCAGAAAAACTGAAGACAAAGCACAGATGACACAGTCAAGGCCCTCCCGAGGACCCTGAAAAGCTAAGGCTACAGAGAAACTTGTGGTAGATCCAGCTCAAAGAAATATCACACAGCCATTAAAAAGGGTAGTTAAGCATTCTGGGTACCATCTGATTCCAGAAAAGTGTTAAAAGTTTTGCAAGGGGTAGTACATGGGGGAAATGAACCTATTAAATATGTAACTCGAATAAACTGCAGGAAAATATTTTAAATATATGACAAAGAGTTTACATTCTTTTTTTGGGCACCTGTACCACATCTGTACAGGCAAACCTTTCACTTCACTGCACTTTGCAGGTATTGTGTTTTTTCTCCACAAATTGAAGGGTTATAGCAACCCTGTGTTACAAAATGATGGTTAGAAATTTTTAGCCATTAAGTATTTTTAAATTAAGGTATGTACATTGTTTTTTCTAGACATAATATTAATACACACGTAACAGGCTACAATATTGTGTAAACATAACATTCATATGTACTAGGAAAGCTAAAAATTCACATGACACACTATTATGAGTTTTGCTCTTTACGGCTGTGGACTGGAATTGAACCCAAAATCTGTCCGAGGTCTGTCCATATACCACAACTCGGTTCATTCAGCCTTATGCTGGGAAGATAACTTACTCCTAACAATGAGGGCATCGCAACATCACCACCGTCAAACATCTTCTCTGTGGTGGTTTCTTTTAATTTTATTTTAAAATTTCGCTTGGTTTCCTTTAATAATCCTACGCAAATTGTCCAAACCAACAAACTTGTATGATGAATAAACCCAAATCTGAACAGTTTTTAAAAAGTTTCTAAAAAATGACATTAGCAGAGATGCCCCATAACCCTCAAAATTTCAAATAAAGATTTGAATAAAAATCTTCACATAAGATTCAAGTGATCACCAAACTTTCCCACTCCTGCCTTGATTCGTCCCTTAATCTCCAAACAATAAACTGAGAGTGATCCACTCTGAGTCTCATACTAAGCAGTGGGCAGAGAACAATGAACCAGAAGGTTAGGTGCTTCTGTGTCAGTCAGCTCAGTCGCTCAGTTGTGTCTGACTCTGCGACCCCAGGGACTGCAGCACACCAGGCCTCCCTGTCCATCACAACTCCCAGAGTTTATACAAATTCATGTCCATTGAGTCAGTGATGCCATCCAACCATCTCATCCTCTGTCATCCCCTTTTCCTCCTACCTTCAATCTTTCCCAGCATGAGGGTCTTTTCCAATGAGTCAGTTCTTTGCATTAGGTGGCCAAAGTATTGGAGTTTCAGCATCAGCATCAGTCCTTCCAATGAATACTCAGGACTGATTTCCTTTAGGATGGACTGGTTGGATCTCCTTGCAGTCCAAGGGACTCTCAAGAGTCTTCTCCAACACCACAGTTCAAAAGCATCAATTCTTCAGTGCTCAGCTTTCTTTGTAGTCCAACTCTCACATCCACACATGACTACTGGAAAAACCATAGCCTTGACTAGATGGACCTTTGTTGCCAAAGTAATGTCTCTGCTTTTTAATATGCTGTCTAGGTTGATCGTAGCTTTCCTTCCAAGGAGCAAGCGTCTTTTAATTTCATGGCTGGAGTCACCATCTGCAGTGATTTTGGAGCCCCCAAAAACAAAGTCAGTGTTTTCACTGTTTCCGCATCTCTTTGTCATGAAATGATGGGACCGGATGCCATGATCCTAGTTTTCTGAATGTTGAGTTTTAAGCCAACTTTTTCACTCTCCTCTTTCACTTTCATCAAGAGGCTCTTTAGTTCTTCGCTTTCTGCCATAAGGGTGGTGTCATCTGCATATCTGAGGTGACTGATATCCTCCCGGCAATCTTGATTTCAGCTTGTGCTTCATTCAGCCCAGCATTTCGTATGATGTATTCTGCATGTAAGTTAAATAAGCAGGGTGACAATATGCAGCCTTGAAGTACTCCTTTCCCAATTTGGAACCAGTCTGTTGTTCCATGTCCAGTTCTAACTGTTGCTTCCTGACCTGCATACAGATTTCTCAGGAGGCAGGTCAGGTGGTCTGGTATTCCCATTTCTTTAAGAATTTTCCACAGTTTGTTGTGATCCACACAGTCAAAGGCTTTGGCACAGTCAATAAAGCAGAAGTAAATGTTTTTCTGGAATTCTCTTGCTTTTTCCATGATCCAATGGATGTTGGCAATTTGATCTCTGGTTCCTCTGCTTCTTCTAAATCCAGCTTGAACATCTGGAAGTTCAAGGTAAACATACTGTTGAAGCCTGGCTTGGAGAATTTTGAGCATTACTTTGCTAGCATGTAAGAAGAGTACAATTGTGCAGTAGTTTGAGCATTCTTTGGCATTGCCTTTCTTTGGGATTGGAACAAAAACTGACCTTTTTTCCAGTCTGTGGCCACTGCTGAATTTTCCAAATTTGCTGGCATATTGAGTGCAGCACTTTCACAGCATCATCTTCCAGGATTTGAAATAGCTCAGCTGGAATTCCATCTTCCAGCTTTGTTCATAGTGATGCTTCCTCAGGCCCACTTGACTTTGCATTCTAGGATGTCTGGCTCTAGGTGAGTGATCACACCATCGTGGTTATCTGGGTCATGAGGATATTCGTTGTACAGTTCTTCTGTGTATTCTTGCCACCTTTTCTTAACATCTTCTGCTTCTGTTAGGTCCATACCATTCCTGTCCTTTACTGTGCCCATCTGTGCTTGTGTATATCTTTTGGCAAATGATGGCAGTCTACCCGCCCCCAATCTATTAAGCAAGTGGCCATAAAAGTCAGATGACCCAATAAACCAGAAACTACTTTTAAAAGGAGTAGACTCTGAGAAGTGAAACCAGCTGGCATTCATCCTGCCTGTTGTATCTGCTTCTAGAAGCCATCACCCCTTCACCAGGCCCAGCACACAAGCTGGTAAAAATCCATGACTGTGAGGATGAAAAGTCACACCCAACCTTTCAACTTCACTGTGGTCCAAGATGTGTGTAGTCATGCTTTGGAGAACTTGGAATTTTCTATGTGAGCTAGTTTTTTTGTTTGTGTGTTTGACTGGCTTTACATAAATGTTTTTGGAAAACATTTGGAAAGAATGGGAATAAATTCATCCTTTTGCAATCAACCAACCATTAAATGAAGCATACTGAGGAAATTAACTTTGTTACTTAAATCCCCAATCTGTGAAAACTGAGAAAGAGGACTTCTCTGGTGGCACACTGGATAGGAATCCACATGCCAAAGTAGGGGACACAGGCTTGATCCCTGGTTGTGGAACGAAGACCTCGTATGCTGAGGAGCAAGTAAGCCCACTCCCACATTTTTCGTCACATAACTAAGATCCAACATAGCAAATAAATATAGTAAATCAAAACAAAACTGAGAAAGGTGTTTTGAATCTCCTACTATGACTCTGGTTTGTCCTCAAGTTTCCAACTATTTTTTATCTACCTTACATAAGTTTTTCACTCATAAAATTTCAAAATCATTATAGGCTATACTTTTTGTTGTTGTTGTTCTGTGCCTCAGGATTTGTGGGGTCTTTGTTCTCCAACCAGGGCCCCAGCAGCGAAAGCGCCAAGGCCTAACCACTAGACCATCCCCACAGACTTCATCTTTCATCAGTGAAAACATACTCTTCGGTCAGTTTAAGGATGTACCCTTAAATATAACTTCTAGAAATAAAAATAAACCCCATATCGTACTTCTAAATAATCCCAGTGTCAAAAGAGAACAGAGGGTCTAGTTCTGTTATGGGAGTGTGACAACCCACACTATTTTAACTGATTACCGCTAAAAACTGTCGACAGAGGGCCAAAAGCAACTACTAGAGGATTCCGAGAGTCAACAAAACCACCTGAAGTGCTCTGGGAGGCACCCTTGAAGAAGCAATGGCACTGTATCAGTTTCTCGAGTGTTTTTTTCCTCTTTATGGCTTTGCGCTGAGGGTAGATCTGTCCAGGAGGAACACGGCTGTCCTGACCATAAGGATGCCTAAAATTCCAATAAGAGCACCATCTTTCTGGCCAGATGAACCAGAAGATGAAGCCTAAAGAGCACTGAAGGGTAAGGGGAGAATTCCAGAGAAAAGAGTCAGAGAAGGACATTTCTTAATTCTGTGTACGAAGCCACACAGGCCTCAGCCTCGCCTCTGAGCCATTCATGCATGGAACAGTCCTAGCCCAAATTTAAAAATCGAAGTGAGGGGGTTTCCCTGGTGGCTCAGTGGTAAAGAATCTGCCTGCCAATGCAGGAGACACAGGTTCGATCCCTGGTCCCAGAAGGTCCCACATACCGTGGAGCAACTGAGCCTGTGTGTCACAATTATTGAGCCTCTGCTCTAGAGCCTGGGAGCCACAACTACTGAGCCCACGGGCTGAAACTACTGAAGCCCGTGCGCCCTAGAGCCCGAGCTCTGCAATGAGAGAAGACACTGCAACGGCTTCTAGAGGCCAGAAGACTAGAGCCTGGCCCCCTCGCACCACAGCCAGCGAAAAGCCCACACAGCGACGAGGACCCGGGACAGCCAAAAACAGACAAATGAGACTGCCTCAAAGAAAAAGCTGTAGTGATATGTGAATCACTATCCACAGAAGGTGAAACAGAACCTGTGATTTGCACCTGAAGAGATTCAACATCTTCCAGAGGATGGCACACAGGACCAGAGTCGACAGAACATAATGGCAATGTCCAGGACCCAGTCTAAAATCATTTGTTATGGAAAAAAAAACTGGAGAATATGACCATTTTTCAAGGGAAAGGACAACCAAAATATGCTAACTTCAAAATGACCCAGATATTGAACTTATCAAAGAACTGAAAACACTGAATATAACTATGCTCCAGAAGGTAAAGGAAAACACACCGGAAATTAAAAGATAAAAATGCTCAGCATATAAACTGCAAGAAAGAACAAACAGAAATTATAGAAATGAAAAATACAATACATGGAATAAAAACTTACTCAGTGGGCTCAAGAGCAGGCTCAAGTGCAAAAAGTTAGTAAACTTGAAGATAGATCAATAAATTTATCCTATCTGAAGAATAGACCAAAAAAAAAAAAAACGTCAGGAGGAAAAACAAACCAAAAAAAGCCTCAAACAGACCTGCTGGATAGTAACAAAGGGTCTAGTATATATGTGACTGGAGTCTCGGAAGGCAAGAAGAGACCAAGGAAGAAAAGTATTTAAGAAATGATGGTTAGCAGCTTTCTGAATATGGTGACAGACCTAAATCTTTATAGATTCAAGATTAGAGCATCTCAAACCTCTAGCAAAACAGACCAAACCACAGTAAACAACCAGTACGAGTGAGTACGTGGTGAAGCTGGAACCCTAGTGCACTGCTGGGGAAAATGCAAAATGGTGCAGACCCTATGGAAAACAGTGGCTCAAAAATTTAAAAATAGAAATTCCATGTGACCCAGCAATTCCACTTCTGGTATACTTGAACTGAAAGCAGGATCTTGAAGAGAGATCTATTCACTGCAAAGATTATTTACAGTAGCCACTAGATAGAAGCATATATGGTTAACCAATAAGATGGGAATAAACAGTAGTTACCGCAAAGTGTTATCCTAAAGATAAAAGAGTTAACACTGTAAACTACCACCACATGGTAACCGCTACAGAAAAATTTGCTATGATTATTATCAGAACAGACTCTTTAAACTAACACACAAGATGAATTTAGCATAACCAGAGATTAGAGGGAAAAACACAAAAGCCATGTTAGGATGGAGTAAGGGGACATGACCACAGATAAAACAGATCACCTGAAGCTCTAAGATAATCTCAGGGTGGGGGGCAGATCTCAGCTGTTAGCAGGAGGCCACAAGGCCGTCTGAGTGTCCTCATGACACAGCAGCTAACCTCTCCCAGAGTGAGCAATCCACAAGGCAGAGCAAGGAAGAAGTCACAATGCCTTCTAAGATGTATCTCTGAAGTAACATGTTATTATTTACAAGCTCAGTCGGCCTGTACCTAAGAGGAGGGGAATCAGGATCCACCTGGGAAGGGAGGAATATCAGATAATTTAAACTACCATGGATATCAACAAAATACTGAAACCAAACAACCTAGAACCAGGAGTTTTCACTCTCTCTAACAGATATTGCTGAATTTCTCTTGAAAACGGGAACTACCACTGTCCCGTGAGTTTGCTTGAGCACCTTAGTGTGCCTGAGCACAGAGTCTGGGACCCTAAGCTCCTTTCACAACACAGTGCGACCCCCCAGGTCCGTGTTCAGTGTGCAGTTTTCCTGACTGGACTGAAAAGGAGGGACGATGCTTTCTGGTTTTGGAACAGCTTGACAGGACCCAGAACACATTCCAGGAAAGCTGAATGACTCACCATAAACACTCATGCCAGGGAACCATAAGATCTCTGCTGGAGGAGGCATGCAAGAAACTCAAGCTTCACAACAGCTATTCTATGGCACTGGAACTGCTCAGTGTCAGCTGCTACTGCTGAAGTGACAGAGGGAGGCTATCAACAAACCACTGAGCCTGAAGCAGACTGCTTTACTTCCTAAAGAAGTAAATAGCGTGCATCAAGATTTGCTGTACCGTGTCGCGCTAATGGTTATATCCTTTCTCTTCGCACCTGATCAGTCAGTGTCTTTATAAATAAAATAATCAAGAAATAAAAGCAAATTCATACCTTTTAAAGCTTCATATTTTGAAACAATGTGAGACTTACAGAACAGGTGTAGAGTTCCCATGTACCCTCCACTGATCCTCCCCTAACATCAGTATCTAGCATAACCAGGGCACAATGATTACAACCAGGTGGTTAGGACTGATACAATACTATTAACCAATTACAGACCTTTACAAACTTTGCCAATTATCCCAATAATGTCCTTTTATGGTCCAGAATCCAATTGAGGGTTCCACCTTGAATTTTATTATATCTCCTAAATCTCCTCCAAAATATAACAATTTCTAAGTCTTATCTTGTCTTTCATGACCTTGCCAGTAATTCTGCGCAATGTTCCTCAACTTGGGTTAATCTGATGCTTTCTCACAATTAGATTGAGGTCATGCATTTCTGGCAAGAATCTTACAGAAGTGACTGTGACTTTGTCACTGGGTCAGATCAAGCACACATTTTACTTCTTTTAACAAGGTATGATTTAAGAAAATTTTCTTTATGTCCAAATACCTTTTAAATACTTGGTATATAATGCCTATTGTATATTCCTCAACATGGGCTAAAATTCTTAAAACAATTAACAGAATTAAAGTTGTGCTGGGACTTCCTTGGTGGTCCAGTGGCTAAGACTCTGTGCTCCCAATGCAAGGGGCATGGTTTGGATCCCTGGTCAGGGAACCAGATCCCACATGCTACATACAACTATAGATCCTGTAGGCCACAACTAAGACCTGGTACGATAAGGTAAACAAATTAATTAATTAAAAAAATTAGGTGGTGCTTATTTTGAATTTTAAGAAATATTAATTACAAAAGAATTTCAAACGAAAATGTGAGGCTTAGGATGTCAATCTAAGAATGTAAGTACCATGCAAACAGGAATTTAACTTTATTCACTGTTATATCCCTAGTACCTCGCAAAGTGCCTGCCACTGAGCATTTGTGATATTAATGGAATAATTATGAAGAAACAGAACATCAGTAGATCCATAAGATGATTTTACCAAACCCACGAGAGGGGACAAGGTTCAACCATTTAAAACACAGCTTTTACCCTATTTATACACTTGTTTACAAGAGCCTATTTCCAACCTCCCTCAGTTGCAGGTGGCCACGGGCAGTAGTGCTTCCAGGTGTCACCTAACACACAGGCTTGTTAGGCAGTTTCAGCTGCTGTGAGTCCAACTTTAGGCAATCACACCCATGCCCATCCAGGCAACTCCGCAGGGCTCGGGGCGAGACACACAAACCTGAGCAGGTCCACGGGTGCCGCCACCTCCTTGGAGCCCTTTAAGTGAAGTGAAAGTCGCTCAGCCGTGTCCAACTCTTTGCAACCCCATGGATTATACAGTCCATGGAATTCTCCAGGTCAGAATATTGGAGTGGGTAGCCTTTCCCATCTCCAGGGGATCTTCCCAACTCAGGGATCAAACCCAGGTCTCCCACATTGCAGGCGGATTCTTTACGAGCTAAGCCACAAGGGAAGCCCAAGAATACTGGAGTGGGAAGCCTATCCCTTCTCCAGCAGATCTTCCTGACCCAAGAATCAAACCAGGGTTTCCTGCACTGCAGGTGTATTCTTTACCAACTGAGCTATCAGGGAAGCCCTCGAACCCTTCAAAGATAAACTTTATAAAGGAAAGTAAAGATGCCGTAAGTTCTACCATAGATATCTTAGTAGGTGCCTGATTTACCAAAGCCACCAAAAATTTTGGCTCTGCAGCTGCTCATTCCTCAAAGCAAACCTTACAGCAGGGATCAACCATGGCAACGAATTTTTTGAACAAAGACATAATTCAGCAGACTTTTCACACAGCCAATCACTTCTGCAAGTAACTCATATCTTAATGTGTGGGTATGCTCCTTACCATATGGTATCAGTCTTTTGATTATTATTTTCTTTAAATATGAAAGTATAACACATTTCAGAGAAGGCAATGACAACCCACACCAGTACTCTTGCCTGGAAAATCCCATGGACGGAGGAGCCTGGTAGGCTGCAGTCCATGGGGTCGCGAAGAGTCGGACACGACTGAGTGACTTCACTTTCACTTTTCACTTTCATGCATTGGAGAAGGAAATGGCAACCTACTCCACTGTTCTTGCCTGGAGAATCCCAGGGATGGCAGAGACTGGTGGGCTGCCGTCTCTGGGGTCGCACAGAGTTGGACACAACTGAAGCGACTTAGCAGCAGCAGCAGCAGCAGCATAACACATTTACAGGAGACTTGTAATTCTCTTGATTATTAACAGCAGAATTGAATTTAAAATTTGCTCTTTTGTAGCAGCAGTTAGGCAAATACTAAGTGAAAATGCAATTTTGAAGTGAACTTTTGAAAATGATGTTTTTAGGTTTACTTAACCACCATATTTACCCAAATTCTACAAAATATATGTGCCACAAAAACAATAACATTAAACAGTTTAAGCACTTAAATTCTGAAGATAGCTGGTCATCCTTTGATTGTAAAGAAAGAATATTCTTATTTTTTGCAGTAACTGTTACTTCTGAATTCAGTTCTTACAGACCAGGAAAAGTATTTTGGCAGCTAGGGTTAAATTGTAACCAGCTGAACAACAGCAGGACTTTCTCTTATTGGAAACAAATTTTTTTTCTACATATGCTCTCATATTTATAACATACTACTATATGAAAAGTTATATGGAGAGATATTATTTTATAAATTATAAGAATACTGTAGTTCCTCAAATATTTATGATTTTTTAGCCAGATATTAAACAGAAGTGTCCACAAAGTACTACCTAATGACTCACTATTTAACTAGTTTATGGTTACCACCAATTCGTGAGAGAAGCAGTCTATTTCCGCTAAGCCACAAATATCTCAAAGTGGCACATCATAACCTCCTGCCAAGTGCTCATGTGCCGGGAGTTTTGAGTCCCCAGCCGCTCAGAGGCTCACCTGACAGGTCCAACTCCTCGGTGGAAGACAAACTGGCCAGACTCCAGCTGTCACTCCGGGCCGCCAGGACAAACTTGTGGGCGTTGATGTGCCTGCTCCCAACCTTTATCTTCAAGTCACTGATGAAGAAAAATACCCACAGGTATAAAAAGAAAGACTATCATTATAACTAGGTATAGCTGGAATCCACAGCTAATCAGTATGTGAGTACTGACTGACCAACATTCATCTGTGAAAGAAAGAAAAAAAAAATCACAGCAAAATATATGTCTATGCTAGCACTGATAGGTCATATTTATAATGCATTGCTAGACATGTTTACCAGAGAAGGCAATGGCACCCCACTCCAGTACTCTTCCTTGGAAAATCCCATGGACGGAGGAGCCTGGTAGGCTGCAGTCCATGGGGTCGCTAAGAGTCAGGCATGACTGAGCGACTTCACTTTCACTTTTCACTTTCATGCACTGGAGAAGGAAATGGCAACCTACTCCAGTATTCTTGCCTGGAGAATCCCAGGGACAGAGGAGCCTAGTGGGCTGCCGTCTGTGGAGTCGGACACGACTGAAGCGACTTAGCAGCAGCAGCAGCAGACATGTTTCCTATTTCTAACTTCTAGCTTTTAGTTCACATGGGATACTATGCTTTCAAAGACATTCCCTAATGTCACCCCCATGATGGTGCAGCCTCCAAGTTACAAAGGATGACTAATATTCATATAAAGAGTAGAAGAGGTTTTATGTAGAAAAAATCAAGATAAATCGTCAGGGAGAAATAGACTAAAAGACTAAAGACTGTGATAAGAGCTCTCAGCCTACCGTGCTATGAAGCTCCACACCGTATTAATGTTTAGGCAAGGTTAATCCAAAAACTATAAATAAATTAGCTTTGATAAAACAATCAAGAATATGAAACATGAAACCCAATATCTGGACTCCTGTTCTCATCAGAAACACTCAGACCTAGTATTGGCCATTTTTTAACTCAACCATTTATAAAGAAAAGGGGTGAGGTATCTTTTCTTCAAACATGTTTCCATATATATGACATACCATTTTATGAAAAGAGCTTTCCAAATAGTTATTCATACTTAACTCTGAAATGTCAGATGTCAAGGTAGCAGAGCATCTGGGCAGTTAACAAACACCTAAGGATGACCCACCAGGCTGACAGAAGCATGTGCCATATGGCTAGCTGGCAGCAATCCACAGTCACCCATCGTCATCTCCTTGCTTGTATTCGTAAGGCTTTTCACTTGCATATTTCCCTTGAAAATAACTTGTTAGGTTGGAAAGCCTTTAGAAACTAAATACATAAAAACTATTATGTATGAGAAAAGGAAGAAGAAAGAAATTTTTACACAGATTAACTCATGCGCTTAAAAGGAGACACAAACAAGAATATGGTTTCAATACGATGCTTGATGCAGACACATTCTGCTCCACAAAAGCAACCTCTAGAACATACATTATAATTATGTGAGCATATCAACAATTCCAGTTCTATTAAACAACTAACCAAGCTGCAACGAATTATCTTAGATTAAAGGAATAGGGTATTTATTAATACTGTTAACACGGAACACTATTCATAAAGAACAGAATTGATATTCTATTTAAAGCAGAACATAAAACTGTCTCATATCATATCCTGTGATAGTTTAAAAAATATAACGAAAACAAAGCACAAATAACTTTTAAACTCTGAATGTATTTACGAAGTATTACATTCTAAGAATGTAAATGAACAGTCACTGCTTACTATTTCTACCACGTATCTTGTTTAGCCACAAAATTATAAAAATGAATGTTTCTATAAAATTCCTACTATTACTCATGAATGTCAAGTCAAAGTTTTTTCTTTTATAGTCTAATATCCCAAAGAGATGGAGAAGGAAATGGCAACCCACTCCAGTACTGCTGCCTGGGAAATCCCATGGTCAGAGAGGAGACTGGTGAGCTATAGTCCATGAGGGTTGCAAGAGTCAGACACTAAACAACAATCCCAAAGAGAAATAAATATAAGAATTTCACTAATAATCTCTAATAGTAATAATTTTTAAAAATATAATTCAAAAATGGAAACTTGGGACAGGTCAAGTCTTTGAAGACTCTATGCAGAAACAACTGGGAGGCTAGCAATTTTGTAAGGTTTTCATTCTAGTCATTTAAAGGCATTTCCTTTTAAAATGTGGATGCAAGGATGTTGTCACTGGAGAGGAAGCATAAAGAGCTTGTTGCTAGAGTGTCTTAAACACTTAGACAGGAAAAATTATGTTTGGTTGTAAATAACTACAAAGCAACTAACACTTTCACTTTCAACCATCATTTTTAAGTATCTTATGGGACAAAGCCTTCTCCCCTGAACTTTAGCTAAGAAGTGCACCAATTTCTTCCACATTGCTCAATTTGAAAATTTAACACTAACTCTCCAATTACTCTACTAAAATGCACATAAAAACACTATTTAAACTCTTCAACAAAACACATGTTCATGGGACAAAAGGTTTTTTTTTATCCCTTATCTTGGTAAAAGAGAATCTGCTTTAGAAATTTATATTCTACTTTCAGTTATTCCATTTCAAAAGCTCAGTCCTCTTCAAAGTCTCCATTCCCCATCTGATCACTGTTTGTAGATAACAAAGGCATTCAGCCTTCTTTTGATAAAAGGACAGGTTTTAGAAGCGGAAGAGAGACCCACTAGAACCCTGGGACCATTCCACAGCTGACCAGGTAAAAAGTTGCCAGAAGAGGAAACTGCCCAGTCTCATTCCCACTGTCTCCTAGAAGGACTACAGTGCAACTGTAAGAGTGCAGTCAACTGTTACGTAATAGGGAAAGTAAATGATGGGAATTCTAATGGGAAAGAGCCCTGGACAGTGAGAGAGCTGTGTTGGCTTCCTGGAGCCAGGGAGAACAAAGTTTTCACTTATCCATGGGAAAAAGAGAAGGAAAAAAAGAGAGAGAGACAGTGACCTATATTTTACAAGTAGCTACATCCATTAGATTTAAAGAAAGGGCTGTCCTTTACTCAGAGTGTGTAATTCTCATTTTTTGGTATTCAGTTTTTCTTTTCTTTTAGAAATGATTAAGATGGTAGATGGCAGTTCTGGATTTTGATCTATTTTAAATGTCGTATTTCCACATTTTACTAAATCATCTATTCCATCTTGCCTCTCTGGTAGGCAAATCCTTCCCGGCACATTCATGTCCTTGTCTCTTTCCCACAACTGCAGCCATCATCCCAGGTCAGTCCTTCATCACTTCCGGCCTGATTCTGCTCTTGTTCTCTCTATAATCTTGCCTACATGATGTTACCAGGCTAATCTGCCTGAAACACCACTTTATGACATCCCTGTAAACTTGGAAACCCTGTTTCACACTTCTAAAGGATCAAGTCCGATATCCTCACCTTGGCATCCCAATGCAACCCACCCTACCGTTCCCACCACTCCAGGGCTCCTCTGCATGGATATGTACCCTAAAATGCCCCCTCCTCTAAATCCTCCACACATTCCCATCTGTGAGTCTGTTCTCAGCCACTCCCTCTACTAGTGACATTACTGTCTTTATTAAATCCTACTCAGCCTTTAACACTTACCATAAAACTCACTTAAAACAGTAGCTTAAAAACTGAGCACATACCAAATGCCAGACACTGTTTATCTAAGTGCTCAAACAGTATTTATTAATTTAATCAACACAATAACTCTAGCTCAGTTCAGTCGCTCAGTCGTGTCCAACTCTGTGTGACCCCATGGACTGCAGCACACCAGGCCTCCCTGACCATCACCAACTCCTGGAGTTTACTCATATTCTTTGAAGTCAGTGATGCCATCCAACCATCTCATCTCAATAACCCTGAGGTAAATAGTATTCTTATCCCCATTTTACAGATTAGGAGCCTAAGGCACATCACATAGCTCCAGTTCACATAGCCAGTAAGTGGCCAGCTGAATTGTGTGACCCCAAAGTCCACCCTCAACCATCATGCTACACTAACCAGTAGCTCCAAGGTGCCTTCTTGACCAGCCCAAGAGAAGGTGACTTCTCCCCCCCAGAATCCCTGAACTTGCAAGCTAATTCCTATCTGTACGAGGGATGCAATCACCAGGACACCCATAATCTGTGCTGAAGATAAGCAGAAAACAAGAGAGAAAGCCAAAGGATTTGCTTCCCCAAACTGGCCCCATGTCAGCTCACCTATACTGCTCCTGCTCGTACAGGTCGGCCACGATCGTCAGCAGGCGGCTGATGAAGGACTCATTGCTGCTTTCTTTCTTTGCTTGTGCAGCTAGAAGAGTGCATCTCTTCTCTGTCTCTGCCAATTTCCTCTGCAGCTTGACATACTCTTGTCGGAGAAGCATCAAGTGCTTCTCCAACTTGGCCACCTCCTCTGCAAGGAAGACAAAGAATCAAGTTTACCACGCTAGGTGTAAAGAGACAGCACGCACTCATCCCTCATCCCACAGCCAGGATGGGATGACCAAAATGACCACAGCTGACGCTTGAACAACACGGTTTGAACTGCGTGGGTTTACTTAACACACGGATATTTTCCAGTAGTAAATACTATACAGCAGGGGCCCCAAAGCAACTCCATCTGAGGTGGAGCTGATGTAATAATAGAAATAAAGTGCACAATAAATGTAATGCGCTTGAATCATCTGGAAACTCTCCTCCACCCCTCAGTCCATGGAGAAGCTGTTATCCTTGAAACTGGTCCCTGGTGCCAAAAAGGTTGGGGACAGCTGCGACACCATCTGCAGTTGGTTGAATCCGAAGAATCAAGGTCACGGAGGGCTCTAAGTTACGTGCGGATTTTCCACTCTGCCGGAAGGTAAGGCAGAGTTCCTAGCCACTGATATTGTTCAAGGGCCAACTGTAGTCACATGATGTTCCTATTATTTCTTACTGATACTCCTACAAGACCAAGAATGGTGTTGTTCAGGGTGCCATCACAGTGCCGGGATTTCTTCTCAATTTCCCTGAAGATCAGTTTCCAAACCGCTAGTAGGGATTAGTAACTTCTACATGTCACATGCTGTTTTACAAGTTTTCTGTGAATTCTCACGGTGACCCCATGGGGCAGGTACTATTATGACTAGCCACTTTACAGAGGAGGGCACGGGGTACAGAGAAGTTAAGAATTTGTCCAAGGTCACGAAGCTGGTGAGACGTGTGGGGCTGGGACAACAGCCCAGGCATTCAGTGGCTTATCAGCCACTATCCCACACTACCTGACACCTGCCCTCCCTCGGGAAGGCTCAGGGCAGTCAATAACCATTCAGATGGAAGAAGGTCATATCCCACAGGTGTGCTGGGGGAGATCCTAAAGGTTGAAAACCACTGTTTTTGACTCATTCAACATTTACCGAGTATCTGTGAGGGGCCTGATAGTACAGTACTTAAGCAAAATCAGACATATCTTTCCTCAGAGCTTTTAGTTACTGGGGAAGTAAACGTTTATAATTATAACAACTGCAACAACTAAATGAAAAACTACAACTCAGATCAGTACTAGAAAGAACAGAGCTCTGAGAACCTATAATGAAATTTTTTTAAAAAAGAAATTTAACTTAGGACATTAGGGAAGGCTTCTCTGAGGAAGCAAAGTCCGGAAACTTCTCTCTTACCTGCAGTTTTGGTGGGGATTCAGGCAATCATGCATAAATCATATCCGTGGAACCACAATGCTGCTGTGGTCATCCTCTGGGCCACAGAACATTCACTCCTCTACTCCCCACCACAAAAACTCCAAATCTGGACACAGCCCTCAGGGCCATCTCCTACCTTCCTGGACAACGTCTTGAGAAAACTGAGCAACTACCAACAATCCCCACTGTACCAAAAGCGACTCCCATCTACCCCTGCCTTCTCAGAGACTGCAGCTCCCTCCCATGGAAGCTTACGCTCCCTCCCATGGAAGCCTCCTCTGCTCCCAACCCTTCACTCTCCCCAGGTCCTTTGCTTTATCATCAACCGCTCCAGCTCCAGCAACTTCAATCTCTTTCAGCGGGAACCCTCTCATCAGCACGAACACAGGCCTAGGTCTCTATCAACAGCAAAACAAAACTCTCCTTTCACACATCTGATCACCTCTGCCCTTCCATCTCTAGCTACCACACACATTTCCTCACACACTATCACCCTGCCATTCCCTCCGTCTCCACTGCCCCCTTGAAGCCCCTCTCACCGATGACTTCCTAATTGCCAAATCTAAGACACTTGCCAGTGGTTCTCCTCTCAGCACAGGACACTGCTGTCCATCCTGCCTTTTCCTTCTTTCAACAACCACCGTGCCACCTTCCCTCCAATCCCGGTGCTCTGTCACTTTCACACACTTCTCTGCACATCCCTCCAAACCCTCCACCACTGATCCTCCCCAGGAGGTCTACCCTTGGCCTTCTCAACTGTGCCACCTTCCAAGGCAGCTGTATCAGAGCCTTGGTCTGTGGTTAAAACCAAAATCTACCATCAGTGATCCGTAGACCCTTCTCTCTATGCAGATCTCTCTTCTTAGCTTCAAGGAAATTGCTCCTCTTTGTATGGTCCCTGTATTAATAAATGACACACCATCTATTCCAGTTATCTGCATAAGAAATGTGGGAGTCACCTTGGATGTCTCCCACTCACTCGTATGGCTCCAACCCTAAGCCAGCTCAAAAAGAGATGTTTCCATTCAAAAAACAGGAATCAGTGGCACATAAGAGTGAAGTTATTATGCAACTATTAATGTTTTCCAAGACATATGTAATACTAAATACACACATTCAAATTATAGGTAACAGAAAAAATGAAGCTGTGAAACTAAATATATTTTATAATTTCAATTTTATTATAAACATTCAAATATATGAGGAACAGAACAACAAATACCACAAAATATCAGGTTTGTTTTCTTCTCTGCACTTTCTTGCGTATTTCAGGTATTCTATAACAAATGTGTTCTGCCTTCATAGTTCAGAGAAGACAGTGGCAGCCCACTCCAGTGCTCTTGCCTGGAAAACCCCATGGACGGAGGAGCCTGGTAGGCTGCAGTCCACGGGGTCACAAACAGTGGGGACATGACTGAGCGACTTCACTTTCGCTTTTCACTTTCATGCACTGAAGAAAGAAATGGCAACCCACTCCAGTATTATTGCCTGGAGAATCCCAGAGACAGGAGCCTAATGGGCTGCCATCTATGGGGTCGCACAGAGTCGGACACAACTGAAGCGACTTAGCAGCAGCAGAAGTCAAAAAACTAGATATTATCTCAGGTGTAAATCAGCATTCCTGGGCAAATAAAGTAGAAGGCACTTGCAAGATGAAAATTTGCTTACAGCTGCTGATCACTGTGCTTATGAGTTATGTATCAGATGAGAATTCCTATAACTAATCTTTTTGAAAATACTGCAATTTATTTAGCCTACTAATATTTAAGCCAAATATTGCTTAAAAAAAAAAAAACACCCACTGGCTTAAAGAAAACAGTACTTACAATGATCCTATTGTAATATTTTTCAAATCTTAGCATTTATAACCACAAAATTCCTTTGGCAGGACTCATATCTACACTTCTACTCTGGTATGACAAATTTACAGGTCACTGGTTTTGAAGAGTTATTTATAGGTACTCAGACTAAAGAGCCAAGAAATTGCAATTATTTACCTGAAACGGAGATGCACAAAGCAGTAAGTTCATGTGATTTTATAAAATGTATACTTATTTTTCCTACAGACAAAGATATGAAGTTGATGGCCTCTTTAAAGAAAAACTGGCACTGATTTTCTAGATGTGGTTAACAGAAAATGTTAAAGGACATATGAATTTAGGAGTAACATTAAATTTTGTCTAAAAGTTGCTGTCACTCGGAGCAAAATGAATCTATGGAGTCATGATAATGCTTCTCTTGGGAGGAACGGCAGGAGAGTGGTAACTGGGACAGCACAGCAGGGGTGCCCTCTAGGAGGTAAGATTATTTTTTTGTTATTAACTCAGTGGTGGTTACATTTTAAATATGCACATTCAAATTATAAATAATTTTTATTTTGGTAATTCATTGGGCTCATGCTTTGAACTTCTTTGCATGTATCTTATGCATCAATTAAGTTTAAAAAAACTGATACATACACTTGTAGTAGCTTCTGGAGTTGCAAGTGATGGGAATATAAATCCGTTTAGTAACTAGCTATGGGGACCATGGGCTCAGACCACCTCTCTCAGCTTCAGTTTCTTTATATGTAAAATAAGAGGGGGGATCTTCTACTCGGTGCTGCTGTGAAAATTAAATAAAATTACTATAACTGGCACATGCGTGCAAAATTGTCAGCATTTCCTCCACACCCCTTTTATGCTTTCCACAATTACATAATTATTGGTTAAATAATTTAAACTACTGTAACTATTTACACAACATTTTTTTGAGTCATGAAAAACAGAATGAGTTTCAAATTTTTATTGACCAAGGAATTAAGACTGATCAATTAAAATCACAGCAAATCAATAGGACATCATCAGAAAGATAAGGTGATGAACAAAAGGAAAAACAGGAATGGAAAAACACTGCTAAATAATGAACGAGCTATCAAGGCTTTAAATACTTCATCACCTCATATAACAAGTCTGCACTGACAATTCCCAAACCAAAGAGTAAAGCCTAACATGCTTTTAAAACTCGTCATTAGGGAATTCCCTTGTGGTCCTGTGGTTAGGACTTAGTACTTTCGCTGCCATGGCCTGGGTTCAATCCCTGATCAGGGAACCAAGATCCTGCAAGCCAAACAAGGCAAAAAAAACACACAAAAACCTTCATTATTATTAATTTGGAAGAAGTGCAAGTTAGTTAGGCTGTATCTCAAAAAAAAAAAGCTCTCCAGGAGGCAACTCCTAACCTGCCACAGGAAAAAGTCAGTCAATGTCTATCACTGATCCATCTAGAAATGGCAATATTACCCCTTAGAGGTCAACAGAGAAGAGGGGAAAGTAGTCTGGGACGTGGGTTCTGAGGGATGGCAAAATTTTATTTCTTAAGCCTTGTAATATTACTGGAGTTTTAAATCGATGTGCACTTAGAAAGCAAATATATTATTTTATACAAATTTTAAAGATTATGGAAAACAATTAAACTATGAGGGAAAGTAAATAATTTTCTAATACCCAAGTGTAAGGGTTTTTACACATCACGAAACTTTAGGAAAGGAAGGAACCTACAGACCACTTCTTCTGGCTCAATTCCCAGACAATGAACTGAGGAGCACAAAGGGGACAGGCCCGTGACCCCTACCCACTTCCAGCCTCAGACTGCTCCTGAGGACATTACTCCCAGACTGGCTGCGTAAGAATCACATGGGCAATCTGAACTAGAGAGAGAGCACCCAAATTCAGCAGATCTGGAGCGGGATCACAGGAAATGTACAGTGCTTTCAGATGACCCCAGGTATGGGGAAGACTGGCCTGGAGAAAAAGCTCAGCCCCCAGGTCACACACAGTTAGACTGCTCTGGGAATACTACTGTTTAGATAGAAGATCAACAGTACTGCAATTTTTTGTGTGTTCATTCATCAGCTTATCCAGAGATTTGCAACTCTTAAGAAGGCAACTGTATAACCTAGCAGTTCATTGAAAATTTATAAAGTGCCAGTGTGAAAGTAAAAAAAACCATCTTGGCACACGTTTTTCACAAAGTTGCTGGGTAATGGAGAAGACAGGCAATTAAAAAAGACAAGCTGAAACCTGAAAGCACTCTGACAAGGGATACAAACACAGCAAGACCACCTGGCCTTAAGGCAGTGCAAGGAAAGACATCTCAGACATGGCGTTTCACCCCCAAAAATTTAAATAAAGCCTGTCAGTGTCTGCAGCATACTACGACCAGAAAATATAAGGGAAAGGCTTCAGTGATTTACCTTCTCAGTCAGATTTTCCTTTTAAATTAGTATCAGTCAACAGGTTTGTGGGCTAGGCACAACACTAGGCTCCAGGAGAAAAACAAATCATTAGAAAGCAAGACCTACCCTTGCCCTCCATAAAAGTCACCGGCAAGAAGGCCTGCAAGTCACCTGCCTCTGCCTAAGTCAATTTAATGGATAACAAGAGGACACCTTATCTTGCTAGTTGAAACAGGTGGCTATAGTCACATCTTACTTGCCCAAGAGACAGCTGCTAAGTTTTCACAGGGGTTGCCTGTGGCTATGGATTGCAGATTTTTCTTCCCTGAAGCAAACTGAACCTATTAACCTTGGTTTCAACTACACCTTATTCTAGCCAACCTTTTGCTCTAGAGTCCCAAAATCCACCGACACTATAGCAACCGTAAATATTCTGCATTTCCGCTTCACTTAAACTATCATTCTTATGGAAGATCAGCAGTTGCCCCTTGAAGTTTTTTAAAAAGGGCAGTTTAATTTGTACATTTTCCAAATAATATAGCACCAAAGTAGTGCCAATGGAGAAGGAAATGGCACCCCACTTCAGTACTCTTGCCTGGAAAATCCCATGGACAGAGGAGCCTGGTAGGCTGCAGTCCATTGGGTCGCTAAGAGTTGGACACGACTGAGCAACTTTCACTTTTCACTTTCATGCACTGGAGAAGGAAAGAGCAACCCACTCCAGTGCTTTTGCCTGGAGAATCCCAGGGACAGGGGAGCCTGGTGGGCTAACGTCTATGGGGTCGCACAGAGTCGGACACGGCTCTGTGTCCGACTTAGCAGCAGCAGCAGTGCCAAATATAGAATCTATATAAAATATAGAAGTAGTGTCTACAGGAACTCACAAACAGGAGGGACAAGAATGAAACTAACAGTCACAAAGAATCTGGATATTGATTCATGTGGGGGGAACTATGAGGACATTTGCCTCAGAGAGTAGAAAGTTACAAATTCCAGATCATAAAAGTTCTATTTCAAAAATGTTAAGGAATCTTTGTAAATTCCTCTGGATACCAGTTCAGTTCAGTCGCTCAGTCGTGACCGACTCTTTGCGACCCCATGAATTGCAGCATGCCAGGCCTCCCTGTCCATCACCAACTCCCGGAGTTCACTCAAACTCATGTCCATCAAGTCGGTGATGCCATCCAGCCATCCTGTCGTCCCCCTCTCCTCCTGCCCCCAATCCCTCCAGCATCACAGTCTTTTCAATGAGTCAACTCTTCACATGAGGTGGCCAAAGTATTGGAGTTTCAGCTTTGGCATCATTCCTTCCAAAGAACACCCAGGACTGATCTCCTTTAGAATGGACTGGTTGGATCTCCTTGCAGTCCAAGGGACTCTCAAGAGTCTTCTCCAACACCACAGTTCAAAAGCATCAATTCTTCGGCGCTCAGCTTTCTTCACAGTCCAACTCTCACATCCATACATGACCACTGGGAAAAACCATAGCCTTGACTAGACGGACCTTTGTTGGCAAAGTAATGTCTCTGCTTTTGAATATGCTATCTAGGTTGGTCAGTTACAAACAGGTAAATCCAAAATCTACAGCAATATCCCTAGTAGCTCTCAGAATTACTGACACAAATTTCTACCTGCAGCCTTGACCCTAACACTAGTTTTAGTCAACAGTTCCCTAACAATGTGTGTGTGTGTGTGTGTGTGAAGTTGCTCAGTCGTGTCCGACTCCTTGTAACCCCATGGACTGCAGCCCACCTGGCTCCTCTGTCCAAGGGATTCTCCAGGCAAGAATACTGGAGTGGGTTGCCATTTCCTTCTCCAGGGGATCTTCCCGACCCAGGGATTGAACCCAGGTCTCCCGCATTGTAGGCAGATGCTTTACCGTTTGAGCCACCAGGGAAGTCTGAGACATAAACTACAAAGGTTATGATCAGAGAAGAGGTGAGACAAAAGGAAGGTGTTTGGATACAGGTTCTCATTCATGAAATCACAGCTGCTCCCTGTCTTGCGTCTTTTGCAGGAGAAAACTCTGATCACAAGTGCACTGAACTGCAACTGCCTCGCCGCCTCCTGATATAACAAAGCAGTACCCATGGCTGAGATAGTATTCTGTGGCATCGTGTCTGCTTGCAAATAGCAAGCAAATGTGTCCTTGAAGTACCAGCAAGCTGTAAAGCTCTTACAGGAAGAAGTATACAATTATCATTCTGAATAATAATGGAGAACCTACAGCTCAGTGCCGTGGTGAGGGGGCACAGGCTCTGGAGTCAGATCCCAGCCCCAGCACTTACTAGTTGTCATTCCTCAGGCAAACGCCTCCTTCTCCACCTAGGTTAAGTATGTAAACATAAACAAGGACCTTAGAAGCACACCAGCCCTGCAGTAAGAGGTCAGTACATGTGCGCTATTGTTCTGAGTCTGAGAAAGGCAACATGATTTGCCCTTAAGACAGTGTGCTCTGGAGCCTCACTCGCCTGGACTGCAACCCAGGCCCGCGCAGTGGATTTCCTAGCAGTGTGACCTTAGCAAGTCACTTCTTTCTGCGCTTCGGTTTTCACAGGTGGAAAGTAGCAATAATAACAGTATCTGAGAATCCTGTCGAGGAGTAATTAAGATATATTAAACTACTCACAACAGTGTCTAGTTTAAAGGTTTACTAGGACAGGGAGGCCTGGCGTGCTGCAATTCATGGGGTCGCAAAGAGACGGACACGACTGAGCGACTGAACTGAACTGAAACACTTATCAAGTGACTAATTTTCAGCTGTGGCTTCTTTTTTCTCTTTCTCCAACTTTCCCTGTGAAAAATAAGCCTAGACATTTAAATAATACATAAACCTACAGTTTCACCAGAAGAGCTATACTAAGTATCAGTGAAGAATATCAGTACTTGCACCACAATTTCATTGTTTTTTTTTTCCCAAATAATACCCATTTACTCTTCACCAGTGCAGTTGGAGGTCAGATATTTTGATGCGTTCTCTGGTAATTCATCACTCCTCACCTAACCAAAGATGCCTGGGACAAAAAGAAAATCTACATTCACTAGGAGTACCCTAAAAAAAGAGACCAACATCAATTGCTATACATACATATATATATATATAATTTAATCAGCAAGTCACAGGACAGAAAAGGAACCAACCAAGCTTCTTATAAGACTCCTCCTTCTAGGTCAGGAGTTGGCAAACTTTTTCAGTGAAGGGCCAGGTAGTAAATATTTCAGGCTTCAGGGTTAAAGCACATCAGTGGTTGCCAGAGGTCAGGGGAATGGGAATGCAAGGGAGTTCGAGGAAATTATTTTAACATTATAAAAATGTTCTACATCATGATTTAAGATCTTAAGCCAACAAAGCTCATGCTCATCCCACTGTGCCATTCTACCTATTTTCAGTCTCAACGTCAGGACATCAAACAAAAAGTTATTATTAATTCACTGACTTAGGAATTGAATGTTCTTCCCATTCCCTACCTTAAATGTGACTTCTACTCCCTGCCTACTCCAATTCTAACCCACAGTGTATTCATTAAATCCTTTTAGATGAACAAAACCCTAATATTTCCTTTGTCTACATTTCTATAGTTCTTTCCAGCCCCCAATTTTCACACTGAATTAGTGTTCTTTGTGTAATTCTGTAATTACTAAATGACTTTCTCCCTACTCTGCTTTAACTATGTCCATTAGATAAAAGAAAAACGACTGTAAAACTGGTAACATCTCATTTTGAGAACTACAAAAATAATTTTGTTTCAGTCTTCTACATAACAATATTTCATTAAAGCACATATCATATTCCCAGAGAAAACTATCTTCCTTGCTGGCATCATAAGGAACATAAGGTCCTCGCAGGTAATGAATTACTACCACAACTACTTTCCTAATCGTGTCATATTACAGATGTAATTTTTCTTTCACTAGGATTACTAGCACTAACTATAGTGCTAATTCTAAGAGAACTGTTTAACAGAAAAGAAGTAAGTGGATGTATTTACTGTTGAAATTCACGTTCACAAAATACCCTAATGAAAAGAGGAAGGGAGGGAGTTCCCTAGTGGCCTAGTGGTTAGGATTCCAGCCTTTCACCACCGTACCGGGGTTCAACCTCTGGTCAGGGAAGTGAGATCCTGTAAGCCACAAGGCACGTGCGAGAAAAAAGAAAAGAGGAAGGGTTAGACAGCAATAGCATCTGGAGGAGAGTACAAAGGAATAGCAAGATACCTCTGCCAGTCTGTATCCTCCCAGTTCGCACACACAGACACAGACAAAAAGTTTGGACATAATAAAAACAGGGTGGTGCTAAAAGATATTTCATATTTTGACTTTTCACCCTTTAAAAAGTCTAGCAATTCTGTTACAACTCAAATGCTTTAACAAAGTCGAAAAGCCATTATTTAACAAAAGTTGATTTTAAAAAATCCTTTTACTTCATTTACAAATAACACCTACTACTGAAGACTTCTTAGTTAGGAAAGATGACCTAATTTTATGTATGTATATGTGTACATATTATATACATGCACAGTTATAGTTGTTTTAAAAAATGATTTAGTAAAATCCTCTTCTATTCAATAGTGATTCAGATTGAAGAAAAATTGTTTGCGGGATATACTGATTTTCACTGAAGGTGACGCATAAATCTTGAGTTTTTAGAAGCTTCCCAGGTGATTCTAATATGCAGGGTTCTCCAGGTTGAGAACCACTAGCCCGAACTACCAGAATGACAGCAGAAAGGAAACATATGTGAGAGCTTTATAAGACCCACAGGATTTGGTGCTGACTACAGAGTTAGAGGGACTTCCCAGGTGATGTGAGTGGTAAAGAAGCCGCCTGTCAATGCAGGAGATGAAAAGAGACGTGGGTTGGATCCCTGGGTTGGGACGATCCCCCCGGAGAAGGGCATGGCAACCCACGCCAATATTCTTGCCTGGAGAATCCCATGGACAGAGGAGCCTGGCAGGCTATAGTCCATAGGGTCACAAAGTCAGATACAACTGAAGTGACTTAGTACAAACACACACATGCACAGAGCTGGGGGAAGTCAAAAGTAGAGACATAACTTTCAAAGCAATGATTTTTCCAGTAGCCATGTATGGATGTGAGAGCTGGACCATAAAGAAGTCTGAGCGCTGATGAACTGATGCTTTGGAACTGTGGTGTTGGAGAAGACTCGAGAGTCCCTTGGATTGGAAGATCAAGCCAGTCAATCCTAAAGGAAATCAACACTGAATATTCACTGGAAGGACTTATGCTGAAGCTCCAATACTTTGGCCACCTGATGCAAAGAACTGACTCACTGGAAAAGACCCTGATGCTGGGAAAGACTGAGGGCAGGAGAAGGGGATGGCAGAGAATGAGATGGTTGGATGGCATCACCGACTTGACTTTGAGCAAGCTCCGGGAGTTGGTAAGGGACTGGAATGCTGCAGTCAGGCTTGCTGCAGTCCATGGAGTTGCAAAGAGTCGGACACAACTGAGTGACTGAACAACAACAGGGATGATCACTAGGTTACTGACCTTCAGCGTTCAGCTGGACAGTGGTACGACTCATCATCAGTGCAAAGGAGAAAACTCAGTAAACTATAAAGTACAATGTGAGAAACTTTGCCTTCCCCTCTTGGCTGCACTGACTGTGTGTTGCTCACTCTGTCATCCCCAGCATAGCTGCCTGTGTGTGTGTGTGTGTGTGTGTGCTGTGTGTTCAGTCATGTCTGATTCTTTGCAAACACCAGGGTCCTCTGTCCATGGAATTTTCCATAAAATACTTTTTTCCTGATTGTGATTCAACTGATGAGACTTGTCTACAAGTCAGTGGTGTGACTTACACATTTTTCAAAACCTCACTCTGCAGCACTGATCAGAGGTAGAGCTGGCTGCATAGGAAATACTCAACAAATACTAGCTCATTTGCTAATTTTCACACAAACACCAGTCTGACTGGAAATACTTCCAACTGCTTACTAAGCCATAATCCTCTAAAGGTATACTGGGCATGGCGAAATCTGTCCACAACTGAGGTAAAGATATTTGTTCTCAAATCTGTTCCTTCTCTTCCTGTCAACAGCCCAGCCATTATCTGAGTCACCCAGACAAGAACCCTTGAGTCATCTTTGATTTCACCCTCTTGTCAACATGCAAACAGGTTTCAACAGCCCTATGTTTCATGCCATCTATAGTGAATGTCTCTCATATCAGTCCTCACCAATGACCCTTCTTACCAAAGGACTCGTCATCAATTACTACAGTCTCTGTTCCAACCTCCCTCCCTCCCAAATCCATCCTCTACATTATAGCCTTGTTCACTTGCCTCAGACAATTCTAGTCATGTCACTACCTTGGCAGATACCTTTTAGCAGCCTTACCCCATGGCCCACAGAGTAAAATCTAAATACTTATTTAACCAATCCCTTCCTAATCTGGCCTGTCACATACTTTTCCAACCTCAGATCCTGCTATTTCTTCCACTGAGAACTGTGACCTCTTCCCAACCCATGTCCAAAAGAGGCCTATTTTCCAAAGCCCAGCCCAGAGAAGCCCAGCTTATCTCCTGCAGTACAGGCTCCCCTCGACACCCCAAACACTGCCCCCACCACTTTTCTAAAACATCTCTTCCCAGCCTGAGTATCATAAGCATTTTTCACGTTCTATCCTACAATGCAATTTCTAGCACACATACTCTTCATCTTCTTTCCTGGACTGCTGCATTCCCTATGAAAAGGCTCTAGGTCTGGCTCTTCTTTTGTACTTCTCCCTCCACCCCCACTCCATGCTCCTCCCATCCTCCACCCTACAGTGTCTTACTTACTAGGTGGAGTTCAATAAATACCAGAAGTCTCAGGCCTACTAAGATTTAACGAGAGAGAGACTGTGTGGCAGGTCAAAATGTCTGGGACTGTGATAAAAGGGTTCTTGAGACACTATTTCTTTTGAGATAGAGATGATCCCCCTTTCAAAGCTGAGGAGACCAAGACTGAGAGCAATTCACTAGCTTGCCTGTGATCACAGCTTAGTAAAACTAGGATTCAAACCCATGTCCACCTGCAGAGATTGAGGTCTTAAATACTGCGCGACTGCTAAGACTAAACTGGGCTGGATGAAAAGTGGGTTAGGTAGCTCCCAGCAGCCTGATATTAGTATCAGATAATAATATCAGAGCACATTAATACCTGGACCAGGCAGCTTACCAGACAAGAGACTAAGGATGTAGCCAGACAACTTTTCATTTTTTAGATTTTATGTATTTATTCATTTTGGCCAAGGCACACAGCTTGTAGGATCTCAGTTCCCCAACGAGGGACTGAACCATGACCCTCAACAATGAAAGTGAACAGTCCTAACCACCAGACCGCCAGGGAATCCCCAGCAACTCTTCTTGATGTCTGGTAAATGACACTCAATAATTTATCCATTCCTTCAACCACAGGCATGATTCTAAGTTGGGAGATACCGCAGTGAACAAAATAGAAAAAGTCTCTGCCCTTGTAGAGGTTCATATTCCAGCAAGGGAATTAAAAGACAAACAAAATCTAGGGACTATCTCTAAAGAGGTGAGAACTGAACAGACACCTGAGTGAATAAAAGTCGACTGGCTATATGGAGAAACTGAGGAAGACTGTTTAAGGCCAAGGGAACTGCAGGACAAAGATACTGCAGTAGAAGCATGCTAGGAATGTACGGAGAATAGCAAGGACGTTAGTGTGGCAAAAGCCTCGTGAATAAATTAAGAAATAAGACTGCTGGGACCTGAAGGTCACTGGAAGGCTTTGGAATAAGATCGCTGAGAGCCACAGAAGTGGGGAGAGCATGGGGAAGGTAGGTGTACTGGAAAGAATGAGAGAGACATGATCTGATTTATGTTTTAAAGGGAACCCTGGAAACAGTAAAAATAGGTTGTGGGGAAGCAAAATGAGGGAGCAAAAGTAAAAGCAGGAAGACCAAGTTGGAGGGACTTTTCCAGGTGATGAAGGACACTTTCATTAGCAGTATAGCTTCAGGGAAGTAGAGTGGAAATTGAAATTAATTTTAGGACTTTACTTAAATATATACAGTAAAAGCAATATCCACGGATGGATGGAAGGAAAGAAGCTTGGTTTCTACACGAGTCCCACTAAGAAGTTACTGTATAGGTCAGTCTAGGCAGGTTGTGTTTACTATTTCTAAGTGCCATTTCCCACAGGCTCACACACTTGCATCACCAAACGAAAACCATTATCAGGGAGGTTCCCATAGAGTGTGCTTACAGAGCATCCAATTATTACATGACATGGATTTTTTGCTATTTGCTTATATTTAAATGAGTATTTCTAAACAAGCATAGCCAGCTGGATAAATTCTGATTAAAGTACAAGCAGCATTAGACAAGTTAACACCGGGGCAAAACACTGTCCAGCTAATCTTTCCTTCCTGAACATAACAAGCACCCTCAGTTTAAAGAGGTAACTGGATTAGAATGATCCACTCAGAATCTTCCCAAAATTTGCAACACTGTTTCCAAAAAGCTTAAATCAGAACACAGAGAAGGAAACTGGAACACAGAAAAGACAATAAAAACTGTCAAGTCAGAACCTCCTGACTATGCCTACCTATCTGTACTCCCTTGCCAATGTAACCCTGAAAGGATGCTTTGTTTAAGGTGTGTTCTCCAGGAGCTGGATGTCTCTCAAGGTTACCCTAACACAAATCTCAAGGCACCTGCAGGATTACGGATCAGCATATTCAGCTAGTAGGAGCTCCTCAAGCTGGAATCAGACTGACAGACACAGCAGGTGCTCAGGAAAACTACTGAATGAAAAACCAGCTGCTCTCTACAACTTCAATCTCAGTAATGTACTCCCAAAACATTCAACTTCTGTAACTGATGTAAAGGCGCTGGACAACATCACCCCACCTAAAGCCTTCCTGAACCTTTCCACTCCAACTCACTGCTCTGGGCAACAAGCTCCATTTCACTGGCTGCTGCCCACTGTGTTAAAACAATATTAAACAACACTCTGATTTATCCAAAAAACTAGCTTCAAGGGATGCCTTAGCTTTCTTTCTATTCCTCTTAATCCTCCTCTGTTTTCATACAATATTTATCTGATGTTTCCCCTACAGCAGGTATAGCTTGGCAGAAAGAGCAGACCAACAGTGGGTACTGGTCCTGGGTATCTCTAAAACTCTGGCCTCAATTCCTTTATCTGTAAAGTGCAAATGACACCCATGTCAGGCCTCCTTCACAAGGCTGTTTCCAAGTCTAATCAAATGAGAAAAGGCTGCAAACTGTCAGGTGCTGCCCAAAGAGAAGATTCAAGTAAAGATGGGTTCAGACAAAGCTTAGCTCAAAATCAATAGGCGAGGCGGGAGCACCAGCCTATTGCATCCATACGCAATCATTTAGTCAAAGAAGCAGTCTTTTCCTCCAATAATGGGATGAACATGAGGAGCACACTAGCCAGGTCCGACAGCATCACTTTAGGGTCCCTGGCAGGTAACTCCCATCTCTGGGTCTTCTTTCCCCCCAGCTGTACAAGGCTTTGACAACGAAGGATTCTAATTCTCCTACGTTAAGGCAGACAGAATGGGAGAGGCCAAACTGCCTTTACCTGCAGCGTCATAAAGAAAGCAGCAGAAAGCAGGTAAGGATAAGACTGAGAGGCAAAGGAGCCGAGGTCTAGTTTAGCACATCTTTTAGGAGCAGTGTGACCTTGGCCAACTACTCTACCTAGCAAACCCCCTCCTCCTGTCCACATCTCTAAACCTGGGGAAAGAACCCCAGCCGACCCGAATCTCTCGGGGCTGCTGGGAAGCCCAGAGCCTACAGCGCCCGCCCGTCTGGCGCGTCGGCCAGTGACAGCCCTGGCTCACCCCCACCCTCACGCCGGGAAGAGTCCCAGGCTCTTCCACAGGCAAGGGATGTACCCCTTCCGGATGCGGGACCTGCCAGGGCAGCAGTTTCGATTTCCTTAGAAGTGTTACTTCCCCAGCCGTCCCAGCGCCGCTGGTAATCAAAGGAGCCTCCCCGAAGGCCCTCGGGATCCCAGCAGCTGCACTCAGTCCCGGCACGCGACCTAGTGACCGGCTCCGGACCCCGCAGCGGTCCCCTGGGGTCGGGGACGCCGGGAGGGGCGTTGCCATAGTAATAGCGCTCGAGACCCCCGCCCGAGGCGCCCGGCAGAGGCTGGACAGGAAGGCTCGCGAGACCCGCTGTGCCCCATGCGACCATGCCCGGTCTTTCCCTCTCAGGGCTGCTTGGCCCAGCCAGCAGCGCCCCCACAGCTCCGCGCCTTCCCGCGCGCTTCCACAAAAACCCTACCTTCCGCCATGTCGGGCCCGGCCCTGCCTCAGGCTCGCGAGATGTGCACCGCTCAACTGGAGCGGCGCGTAACGGAGGCCCTCAAGTCTCGCGAGAGTCATGGAGGCCAGACAGGGGGAGGAGTCGAGACGAGGTAAGAGCAGTGAATGAAAGTAGAGGGGGTAGTTGCGTAGGAACTGAAATTCTGGCTCTCTGCTCCTAGTGGTTTTGAGGCTTTGGACTTATCACATCCTGACTAGGCTCTATCATATTCCACACCCTAGGGAGGGGACTGAAAAAGATGAGCGCAGCGAGCATGGACTACCCTTTGGGAACATATGGCCGTGAGAGAGTCGAGAAAGGGGTTTTCTTTGGTTTTAGGTGTTTGTAAAGATGTGAGAGGCTGAGAGAAAACCAAAAGAGACGGAAAAGCTAATGAAGTTCAAGGTCCTTGGGGAGGCAGGATGCCCTGCAGGAATTTAGGGGAAGTGATATCTGTAGATTTCAGGCAAGTCCCTGTTTTCTACCAAGACATTAGAATACAAGAATGTACTTGTGGATAGATGTGAAAGAGGGAAGAGATAAGGAGATTGCTTGATGCCATCGATTTTATGGTTGAAGTTCTTAGACAAGGGAACCAAAAAAGAGTGAAGAAAAAGAAGTTGGAAGGCCTGGTTTCAGGCCTCTCAGAAGACACCTGTCTGCAGAAGCAGAGAATAAGGGGGAAAGGGGGAGGATCTGAAGATAAATTTTCGGTGCTGCTTAGGTTAAGCATTACTGGATGTGAGATGGAATGGAGAAGGAATTTGGAAACAATAGTCATGGGGTTAAATTTTTGAGGAAGGAGGAGGAATTCTGGATGAGGGATACCAAGGCAATGAAAGGGGAGAGGGTATTGAAATGTGTGGGAACAGTGGTGTGCTCAGGGAAGTGGTGTCCTCGTTGTGACAAGACACTGAAGATGTGGGAGGAGGAATGGACAGGGAGGTATGTAGAGCTGCACTAAGCAAGCAGCCCTTAGACTAAGGCGGGCAGGGGAGTACTTGCCAGACCCAAAAGAGGTGCCATAGCTCAGTGCTTCCATGTCAAGAATGGTGAGCCCTTGGGGCCATTAGGGTAGCCAAGCAGAGGCAGCCTCATCTGTTATCCTAAGCTGCTGCTGCCAAGTCGCGTCAGTCGTGTCCGACTCTGCGACTCCATAGACGGCAGCCCCCCAGGCTCCTCTGTCAGAGTGCCCTACAAATATATTCTAGGTCATAACCTAAAAGTGGTCAGGAAGTAATGCCATAGCTGATGGCTGGGTTTATATCATACGACTTATTTTTGCCCCTTCACCAGCACTAGCCTAGTGTCTGGCATACAGCAGGTGCTCAGAATATTTGATGAGCTGTTGCTGTGAGCTATACCAGGAGTCAGGAGAACTAAGTTCAGACTTGGCTTTGCTGCTGATTTGTAGTGTTGATCATGGGCAAATCTCTGCAAGGTCTAGGCTGTTTCATCAGATTCTCCATCGATTTCAAGAGGGAGTTAGACTAGGGGGATTGTGACTTCCTTTTAGAATCTGATGAAAACCAGGGATCCTCTGCTTTAGAGTAGTACACAAGTAGGAGCAAACAAATTTTGCTTGGACTAGATGCCCACAGTCAAACAAGAACTCATCTTAAGGGATTTAATCAACTCAAGGGCTTTACTACCTTATCACAGCCTAACTTCAAGAAACCCTCTAACAGAAGTGAAAGCACTCTTAGTGATATCTGTAATATTAATACAGCCCTGTCTCTGGGCCCTTGTGTTCTGAGTAGACTTACTGGCATAAAAACTCTGGACTTAATACATCCTGTGAAACTAAACATCTGGAGGACTCAGTGAATTACACCCTATAGGCTTGGATGGAGCTACATTAGATGTGATCTAAAATATAGACATTTTAGACCTAATTCACATCTTGTCTGATATGGAAGAACGTTGTGTGGAGTTGTCTCCGACAGGGAGCATGAAGTGCATGAATAGTTAAATGCTGCCTGCCTTAAGAGCACAGGAGAACAGACTCTTTCTAGGGAGGCAGTGTCATTTCACGGTAGAACGGGAGGGAGGCAATCACTAGCCTGGTAGTCCCATGATTTGGGTTCAAGTACTGGCCTCAACACATTAACTCTCTATGTGACCTTGGAAAAACTGTTCCAAAGCTAAGAGGTAAAGCACCAAGTAAGGGAGTTCGTGAAACTGAATCCCGGCCATCAAACTTACTTGCTCCAGTCTTCATAAATTACTCTGAACCTGTTTATGCCTGTGGATCCTTCTTAGGATTTGACTAGATCCCTTACAAAAAGAACATCTAGCACAAGCCTGCCACAAAGTGGAGGCTCAGTGAAGAGGAACTTGACTTCTGGTGCTCGTTAGGAATAAGGGGAAGTCACTATGCTATTACAGTTCCTTACACACACACTACTATTATAGTTGTTCCTAAGGAAGACTGCTGGTAAGGGAAAACCAAGTACCTGTCTGTGACCTTCTGTGCAGCTCCTGTGTCCAGGATGTGTCTGGTTGCCTTTTGTGAAAGCCTTTCCCTTCACCTTCAGTTTATTTCACTTATGTGAATAGGATTCAAATTCCTTCTTAATCGTTTCAGTGCAGCTCAGTGGGGTGTGCAGACTCAGTGGAACAGGAAGCCTTGTCCTACCTTGGCAGCCAGGTTACACCATCTGAAACTGAGCAACCAAAAGTTCCTTATCCTGGAAATACTTAGCTGTGAGAATTGAATCCTGTTGAGGTTTGCAGTCCTCCAGAAAATGAAAATTTTTAATTTGGTGAAGTGTTACCAACTCTAGAGAGAGATGGAAAATCAACGGGTCCTTCCTCAAAGCCTAGGGCATTGCACACAGTAGGCACAGTCAAGAACTGGTTCATTTGCATTGGAAATGGCATCCAAATAAAACTTTATTGCTATGTACCTTGAATAGATCATTATGCTTAAAACTGACATTTAAAGTTTAGGAACATCATCTAGACCTTTCTATAACAGTTTTATTTCAAATATATTTTTCAGAAAAATTAAAACTGAAAAACGAGCCACCATTTTCCCCAAACTACCCTGAAGGAGGATTTTCTTCTTGTGATTAAGAGATCTGGCTCCTTGTTCTTTTCTGAAGAGGCCTTTAAACCACTGGCAGCTTCTATCAAGAAAGACAAACTTTCAACACCTCCAAACCCATACAAAACTATATTTAAGGATGCAGGATAAAAAGCTGAATATTCACATCCTGAATCCTGTTGGAGTTTGCAATCCTTCAGAAAAAAATGTTAATTTGGAAAAATTAAGGGGAAAAAAGTACGCAGGTCTTGCCGCATTTGCCACTAACTTACTGATCCTGGGCAGGTATCTGGGTCAGGTTTGCCCATCTGTTTAGAGAAGGGAAGGTGGTGACTGAGATGGTGCCTCTGGGTCTCTTCCAGTTCACTCACATCTGAGTCTGGGTTCTTTACCTTTTAGCTTATTTTCATGGTTGAGCCAGTTTAGGCTACAGACAAAATCCCCAATAATGCTCTAACAGGTGCTCTTTTTATTTTACTTAAGGTTCTAAATCAGCATGCATGAAATTCTGATGATGAATGGTGGCTGGCCCCATACTGGAAATTTTAAGACTATTATATGAGATTGGAAGTCAAGTGAACTTCCTACCTTCTGGTTCCTTCTTTAAATGAAGTTTTAAAAATTATTTATCAAGATTCCCCTGTGGACCCTTTGGTATCATGTGCTGTTTATATAGAAAGAATACCATAACTTACTTTGGAGACCTGCACCCTAAAACCAAAACAGCTCATGATACAGCCTCTAAGTCATCATTTATTGATTCATAGAGCACCCATCACATGATCCAGGTGCTTTACAATACAGTAAACATCACAACAGAACTCTCATATAAATACAATCAACAAATTACATGAAAAAAAAACTGGAATGAAGCAACATTAGGTCAAATTTCAAAGATGCTGAGAAGTGGCAGTACACAAAAGGTAATTCCACCAACTGGAGACCAGATGGGCAAAGATACACAGGCATGACAATCCCAAATGGGCAGATTTGTAGAGGGTGAATGAGCATATAAAATAAAATTTCACAACCAACAATGAAGGCCATTAAAGATACTATGACACCCGAGTGACCACAGAACTAGTCGGAAAACCTCACAAAGATATTACCTTGTAATGACAAGGAAACCAACCTCATTTGGATTTTAAGCTCACCAAAAGAGGCCAGAAAGCCACGGAAATCGTCCATCTCATTATGAGCCCAGACTGAAATCGATAAGCCTTTACAAGAAATTGGAGTAAATTTAG
This sequence comes from Budorcas taxicolor, assembly GCF_023091745.1. Lineage (NCBI taxonomy): Eukaryota > Metazoa > Chordata > Mammalia > Artiodactyla > Bovidae > Budorcas > Budorcas taxicolor. Next base: position 24,667,323 of record NC_068928.1, read on the forward strand.
GAAACAGCCAACAGTTCTACAATCCATAAGACTATACAGGTGTTGTTGATAGTTGGCACGTGGTCAGGGAGAAAAATCCTTTCCCTAAAGCAGAGGACTCACCTCACACAAAATGATGAGGCATTGCTGGGACAAAAGCCACCGGAATTAGTGTCACCTGAGTATGGTTTAATATCAAATGTAGAGCCATTTAGATTCACACTGTCAGATGAACGCTGGGAAAGGCACAGATGACATCTCTGACAGAGGAAGCTGAAACATCTCTGGAGGTTTGTGTTTCCATATGTAGCATGGTCAGGGCACCAGGTGGTAAAGGGCATCAAGAAGTTTGCTCATTTCTGGCTCTCCAACTCCTCAAGATCTAGCCCTAAAAAACATACGATTACACCAAAGTAACTGCAAAAAGTGGCACTTAAGAGTTTAAGAATAGTTGTCCCTGAGTTACTTGGTCCTTTGCTCCTCCCTGAAGAGTCAAATCCCAGGTTTTAACTCAAGAGATTGCTAGGAGAATTACAGCCACAAGAGAGCAAAATTCAGACTCCATCTTGCCACGAACCACCATCACGCGGGAATTTAAGAATAAAAGGGATGGCATTCAAAGTCCCAGGTAGGTATGCAGTACTGGTACTTCGGGGAAATAGTGCTGACAGAGTCTTTGAAAAAGTAAAGTCACAAGCGAAGTTCTCGGAGAAAACTGGCTGCAGTGACTCAAAACAGTTTCACATTCAGCCATCACACATTTACAGGCTTGCTTTTTGTTTTTTAATGCTTCAGAGTGAAGAAGAGGCTGAGATTTAGAAAAATCACTCTCTACTCTGACTACATCCTCAATTATTTCACTTTAAAAAGGACACACAAAGTTTTTAAAGGACTGGCTACTTGCAGGAATCCTTTCATTCTGTCAAATAATTTCTCCAAACCCCACAAAGGAGAGATGTACCAGTTCTCACTGATTCTCACAGTTAAACACCATGTCTCATCAGGTACTGTCTCAAGTTCTGCCCCTTCTATGCCAAACACTGTCCCAGTCCCAACTTCACACCAAACACAGAAACCTGGGCCCATCTTTAACACTGCACATGCTTATTTTACCACTTCCTGAAAACTGTTTTAGAAAACTTATAGTATGAAATATATTTATGCTCAAACAGTAAGAAAAACCCAAGTGGACTATGTCAGTGACAGAATCTGTATGTCAAACAGCAAAGCATTTATAGCCCTGTAATGCTTTGAGATTCATATAAGAATCCACAGAGAGTCCAATACATATACTGCCATGGCCGTGTGATTTTCAAGTATTAAGTTTGTTTGCATAAGGAATCAACCTGAGATTTTTCTAAACTGCACTTCTCTGACACATTATTATAACCTTCATTCAATACAATAAAAGCCAACAACTTGACAAATTATTGGAAAAAAATTATATTTTGGAAGAACTCACTACATAAGGTGACAGAATTCCAAAATCAAATTACATGAAAATATACATCGCAATTTCTTTGTACAATAGGTGAGAAAATTCTGCAGTATTAGAAGAATAGAGGCAAAGAAATATGAAGGGCTAAGGGGAAGGGTATGAGGGTAAACAGCATTTTTAATGGCAAACCCAGAAGTTAAGTAGAAAGCCTGTAGCTGTGCATGCTTTATTCATCCAACCTTCACATTAGGTAACTGAGGGCAAAAATAAAACCAAATCAGAGTTTTGTGTTGTTGGGAGTAAATTTCAATCATTTAAAATCTGAATTGAGTTCAGAACTAACTCTTGTTAGTTCCTAGGGATAATGACTGAATTCAAGAGCTCTCAACGACAGAAAAATGTTATTGCTGTATCCAATCTGAGAGATGGGTGCAGGTACAATACAAAAGGGAGAAAGCACCTCGTGATGACCGCTCCTCTGAAGTCATCATTAAAAATCAAGTAGTTGCTTACTGAGTACTTCGGTATTTGAACTAAATGATTTGAAAACTTTCTGGCAGACAGAAGAGATAAAAGCAAAGGGGAGTGTGTCAAAACAAAGAAGATACAAAAGTTTAGTAAGTGGAAAGAGTTTAATGAAGCCTCAATGGTTTAAAGGAAATTAAATGGAAACTTTTAATCCTAATTGCTGTTTATCTGACATGCTTTAAGGAGTCTTTTAAAACTGATAAGAAACAATGAATAGGGAAGAAAACCTGCTAAATTTTTTAGAATTTACACGATTCTTATTCCACTACGAGAAAGCATTATTTGGTACAAGGTGTATTTGTGGATGTACATGAACAGTATATATATTATCCGGGTCATGTTGTGCTATGTACAGGTCTTTACAATTCTTCCTGAAGGTTAAAACAGTTCATTAGAATTCAAAATGCGTAATCATCTGTAAGTTGGCACTTGTTAGGCTCTTGTCAGCACTGATACTGGCATGTTTTATTGCAGCCCAGTTCCAGCCAGTGTTTGCCAACTTGTTACAACAGAAGTCCAGCAATAGGTGGGTAGAGTGCAGGAAAAACAGTGCCATGTTTCTCAATTGGAGACCTACAAGAAAGCAAACAGCATTATATAATGAATTTTAAAATTATAAAAGGATTAATTGGTTAGCAGTTTTTATTTGTATTCCACTTCTTGGGAAACAAATTCTTCATTTCACTTTAAGCTCACTTTTGCCCATGTCCAATATGGTAGCCACATCCAACCATTTCATTTTAAATTCAAATAATAGTTCATAAAGTTTTAAATTTAGTTCCTCAGTCACACTACCCACATATCAAGTGCTCAGTATGCCTAGTGACTACCATACTGGATACTGCAAATATAGATTATATCTACTGGTGAAGAAGGTTCTATCACACAGACTTAACTTACAGACTTCTGCAAGTTTGGTCCAAACCTATTTTATCCATCTAGCCTCCAACAACTGATCTTCTCTCCCAATTAGAGTTTTCTATCGTTTTGTATCTGCTGATCCCATGTCTTCAATTAGACTAGAAGAACCACAGCTAAATAAAAACACCCGTCACCTTATGGAGTGCTTATTATGTGCCAAGCAGTATACAAAGTGCCTTAAAAACTCATCTCATGTAATGTGCATAATCACCATATAACGGGTTTTCCCCCATTTTACAGAGAAAAGAAAGACAAGGTCACAGAGCTAACAAATGGCAGTTCTCTGTTCAAAAGGTTAACAAAACACTTGTTTCAGTTAAAACAAAATCCAGTGAAATGATTAAACTTTTTAGAGCTTTTATTATATGAATGTGTCCTTTGAAATATGTAAGGGGAGCACAAGAAAGGGGCAAGGGAGAAAAATGCCTATTACTGTTAGATCAGATCAAGCGCTTCAGAAACTCAGGAGTCTGTATCACCTGCCAAGCCATTGTTGGTCACAAAGAAGACTCATACATAATGACTAGGAATCCAAGGGATAGAATTTTAAACTAACAAAGAAGCCAAATGTACTTATTAGAGCCAGCATGGCAAATATTTAACTTATACCAGACATATGAAAAGTTCAATGTGTCTTCTAAATCCCCAAATGAAGTTATCAATATTACAGTCACCCAAATTCAACCATACCAAAGCTCTGCAGTGGGCAGGAAGAAAGCTGTGGGATATCTATGGCCAAATAGGTGCCTGTTTCTAGAATCTAGACTACCTCCTAAGACAGCTCCTGAGAAGTAGAATGACTGCTAAATTTCTCCCCAAAGGGCTCGTACCAACCAGTGTAAATGATCCCCCGCAAAGCTCTGAATCCACCAAACCTTTCGCCAGCACCAGGTTCTATCCTTTGCACACAGATACACATATACGTACATATTTTATTAGAAAATCTAAAGGCACAGACTGACCCTCAAGAACAATTGTAATGAACAGGATTGTAATTTCCAGGTTATGTTACTTAAAACATTTTTCCAAAGATTATATACCACACTCAAATTAATCCCTGGCCAGTTAACTTCTCAGGGCTGAAAAAGAACTGGGTATAGAACTTAGGCATTCAGTAATCATTCTCTTATTATATGAACAAGAAATTTCAGGGCCACAAAACAATCATTTAAAAACCATTTCCAGGTGAGGTTTTAAAGAAAAATACTCCAGAGAAGACTGACTACAGAAAGTCATTAATTACCTAATATCAGACATTCAAGCCGTTTAATAGTGAGGAACCAGCTTTAAATAGCTTTAGCTTCTTCAGCAGGAAGAGGAAAAAATCTATTTCCTCTCCTTTGAATAAAATATATTCTAAACAGAAAAAAAGCCTTGGTACAGCACAAAGCAAGTTTGTTGTTCTTTTCTCTAGAAAGAAAAATTCTAGAAGCTAAATTTACCTAATACTCAAATAAATGGTGTTGATCTAAAATAGTCATTTTAAATATATAAGCAGATCCTATTTCTGGTTTAAAATAAATCTGTGTGGTGGTGTTAAAAATCACACTATTTTTATATCAACTTTATGAAATAAGTATCTATTTTTTGCCTTAAACCTAAGTCTTAACTATTCTTGATTCCTAACCTACAAATCTGGAGATGGTTTAGCTTCAAAGTGTCTTATTCCATTTATTTCTAAAACTAGAATCATATCATTAATTTTCCATGTGGCTACACATTTTAATCTTTTAAAAGGCCTAAAAAATAAAAAGCAGACATGCATGCTGTAAAAAAACAACACACAAAAAAACACTTTTTGATGTTAAAAGACAATAATGAAAGTCATTTCTCACTCAAGGGTAAGTGTCCCAATAATCTCAACCATTCTTAAGTGAAAGCAGTCCATAATTTAAACAGGTTTATATCAAGGCATTACCTTTCTTCCAGAAGTTCCAGTTCATTCTACACTGCCACCAAGTGTGGTGGCACTAAACAACTCTCCCCCACCACCAACCCATCCTCCCCCAAACTGAACTATTCTTACTCTTTCCCTTATGTCATCCACTTTGGACCATTCACACACATTTCCTTTCTGAAGTCTGTAATAGCTCACTCTCCTAGCTCTTCTGGTGACGACCCAGCCCACATATTTCTGTCCCCAGCGTCTGAAGGATGCTGTCCTTGCCCTAGTAAGTACTGCTCTCTGTACCAAATGAACATCTCTACTCTGGAGACTTCTAATCTCACTCACAGCCCTACGTTTAACCTCCATCCTAACCATTCAGTATTAGCCATGTGCTGACTTAAAGCCATGCTCTGCTATTACTCCCACTAAAGCTCTCCATGTGGTTTGACATTTCTGTGCCTGGTCTAACTGGCCAGGTGAACAGTTCTTTATTGGCCTGGATACTATCTATGGTACTCTAGAGAACCCCTTCTTTCCCAAGAGAACAGTGCCTTTGGAAATATTCATTAACAAGAAATGAAATGAGCTCAGGGTGTGCTGTTCTTGGTGTTACCTCTCATTCCAAGATATAAATCTTAAACCTTAATAACATGCAACTGTTAAAAGGGAAGCAGATATATATTACTGACATTTGATATTAATAAAATATCAAAAGACAACTGGAAAGCACAGAGTGGACACTATGCATACACGTGTGTTATAGACACAGACAAATAAAATCACACTTGTATGTACATGGGTGGTGTTGGTGGGGGAGATTAGATTTCTGAGAGATTAAACTGGTTACTTCTGAGAACTGGTGCGCTGAGATGGGAAAGAGGTTTACTTTTCCTTACATACAGCTGCAGCTCTAAAGGTAGCAGTCAGATTCAGAGGAAACCAAGCGACAGCCATGATATTTATGGGTATGAGAAGATGTTTCTAGAAGGGAGATCAATAGTCAATTCAGTTCAAATGCTACAGAAATTAAAAAACCGAAAACCTTTCCTAGAGGTCCAATGGTTAAGACTCCACGCTTCCGCTGCAGGGGACACAGGTTCATTCCTGGTTGGGGAACTAAACCCCTCATGCCACAGCCAAAATACAAACAACAACAAAAATACGCTCATCAAAACTGAAATTAAGCCTTTGAATGTGGCAAACAGGCAGCCCCTGGTCTCCTTACTACTTTAGTATTCTATGGAGAAGGAAGATAAGCACAACATGCTGGAAGACGGACAGTTAAGAAAAAAACAAGGCAAAGTTCTTTTGTTTCCCAGGTCCCTCTCTTCCTCCCTAAAGTACTACTGCAAAATTTAAGAATTTTATGTATTTCTTCTGGTCCTTTCTTTATAAAAAACTTTCATTCTGTCAGATAGCTACAACAGAATGGTGGGTTTTACTTTATAATATATGTAAATGGTATCATTCTTTTTTCTTTTTATCACATTGCTTCTCCTATTCAAGACTCTGTTAACTATGTGATTACATATAACTAAGTCTACATTATGTATTTTCATTGATTAACAATATTGTAACTGATTAAGTGATTAATTCTGATGGGCCTTTTAAAAATTACGCACAGTACTATAAGCAGTATCTTTGTATCATGTCTCTCTGTATACAGTTTCTCTTAACCTATACACCTAAATTGCAGGATAGGTGTTTTCAAATTGACTAGATATTACCAAATCACTCTCCAGTGTTGACAGAACAGCCTCACTTATGCCAGGAGTTCAAGTATATGCCATTTCCTGAAATCCTCACCAACACATGGGTTTCTTGGACCTTTTGATTTTGACAACCTGATGAATTTGATGTCATCCCCTGCAGCTTTGTATTTCTGCTTATAAATGCAGCTGAATTACTTGTGGCATGCCGAACAATTATCAGCTTTCTTTTTGCTTCTATTATCTATTCATATCATTTTCTTTTGTGCTGATATTCTCATTGATTTTCAAAATTTTGTTGTAGACAGTAGATAGAAATCCTAAATATTAGATTAGAGAAATATTTTCCCAGTTTGCCACTTATTTTTCTTTTGCCTTGTCATAATATTTAAGTTTTGGGTTTTGATGTAGCTAAATTTATCATTTTTCCCTTTTATGGGTATTATTTGTGCCTAATAAATCCTTCTCTACTTTGATATTCTCCTGTATTTTGTTTCAGTAGTTTTGTTTTTCATATCTGTCTTAAGTTTTAAAACTTATTGGAGATAGCTTAGCCTCCTCCCTTTCTCAGTCAGCAAGACCACTACGGATCACCTGTATCAGTGGCCGTGAGATGGGTGTGTCCTAAAGCCCACTGAGGAGAGTTTTCACTTTTCTTCATAATGTTACTGTAGCAAAGGAGATAAGAAAGGCTCAGCATTTCAGGAGCCTTAATTTTTAAGGAGATATGGGTGAGATGTGGAGGCCAATCCTTAAATGATCCGAATATGAAACCCATCAAGGGTGTGGTCCTATTGAGATAACCACATACTGTGAATGTGGTCTCAAATAAGCAGGGGAGAAAAGACAGCTGCTTAGGACAAACAGAAGCCATATACAGATCCATATGTACTTCTACTTGTGAGCAATGGCTCTAGATTCACATGTACACACATGCAACTAGGTAAAGCAGTGAGTCTTCTGTCCTGCTGTCTTGGGCACAGTTCAGTTCAGCTCAATTGCTCAGTTGTGTCTGACTCTTTGCGACCCTGTAGACTGCAGCACACCAGACTTCCCTGTCCATCCCCAACTCCTGGAGTTTACTCAAACTCATGTCCATTGAGTCAGTGATGCCATGCAACCATCTCATCCTCTGTCGCCCCCTTCTCCTCCCACCTTCAATCTTTCCCAGCATCGGTCTTTTCAAATGAGTCAGTTCTTTGCATCAGGTGGCCGAAGTATTGGAGTTTCAGCTTCAGCATCAGTCCTTACTCTCAAGAATCTTCTCCAACACCATGGTTCAAAACCATCAGTTCTTTGGCACTCAGTTTTCTTTATAGTCCAACTCTCACATCCATACATGACCACTGGAAAAACCATAGATTTAACTATATGGACCTTTGTTGCCAAAGTAATGTCTCTGCTTTTTAATATGCTATCTAGGTTGGTCATAACTTTTCCTCCAAGGAGCAAGAGTCTTTTAATTTCATGGCTGCAGTCACCATCTGCAGTGATTTTGGAGCCCAAAAAAATAAAGTCTGTCATTGTTTCCCCATCTCTTTGCCATGAAGTGATGGGACCAGATGCCATGATCCTAGTTTTCTGAATGTTGAGTTTTAAGCCAACTTTTTCATTCTCTTCTTTCACTTTCATCAAGAGGCTCTTTAGTTCTTCTTCGCTTTCTGCCATAAGTGTGGTGTCATCTGCATATCTGAGGTTATTGATATTCCTCCCAGCAATCTTGATTCCAGCTTGTGCTTCATCCAGTCCATCATTTCTCATGATGTACTCTGCATATAAGTTAAATAAGCAGGGTGACAATATACAGCCTTGAAGTACTCCTTTCCCGATTCGGAACCAGACTGTTGTTCCATGTCCAGTTCTAACTGTTGCTTCTTGACCTGCATACAGATTTCTCAGGAGGCAGGTCAGGTGGTCTGGTATTCCCATTTCTTTAAGAATTTTCCACAGTTTGTTGTGATCCACACAGTCAAAGGCTTTGGCATAGTCAATAAGGCAGAAGTAAATGTTTTTCTAGAACTCTCTTGCCTTTTCGACGATCCAATGGATGTTGGCAATTTGATTTCTGGTTCTTCTGCCTCTTCTAAATCCAGCTTGAACATCTAGAAATTCACGGTTCACATACTGTTGAAGCCTCACTTGGAGAATTTTGAGCATCACTTTGCTAACGTGTAAATGAGTGCAATTGTGCAGTAATTTGAACATTCTTTGGGACTGGAATGAAAATTGACCTTTTCCAGTCCTGTGGCCACTGCTGAATTTTCCAAATTTGCTGGCATATTGAGTGCAACACTTTTACAGCACCATCTTTTAGGATTTGAAATAGCTCAACTGGAATTCCATCACCTCCACTAGCTTTGTTCATAGTAATGCCTCCTCAGGCCCACTTGACTTCGCATTCCAGGATGTCTGGCTCTAGGTGAGTGATCACACCATCGTGGTTATCTGGATCATGAAGATCTTTTCTGTACAGTTCTTCTGTGTATTCTTGCCACCTCTTCTTAATATCTTCTGCTTCTGTTAGGTCCATACCATTTCTGTCCTTTATTGTGCCCATCTCTGCATGAAATATTCCCTTGGTATCTCTAGTTTTCTTGAAGAGATCTCTAGTCTTTCCCATTCTATTGTTTTCCTCTTATTTCTTTGCACTGATCACTGAGGAAGGCTTTCTTATCTCTCCTTGCTATTCTTTAGAACTCTCCATTCAAATGGGTGTATCTTTCCTTTTCTCCTTTGCTTTTCACTTCTCTTCTTTTCACAGCTATTTTTAAGGCCTCCTCAGACAACCATTTTGCCTTTTTGTATTTCTTCTCTTGGGGATGGTCTTGATCACTGCCTCTTGTACAATGTCACGAACCTCCGTCCATATTTCTTCAGGCACTCTATCAGATCTAATCCCTTGAATCTATTTGTCACTTCCACTGTGTAAAGGTAAGGGATTTGATTTAGGTCATACCTGAATGGTCTAGTGGTTTTCCCTACCTTCTTCAATTTGAGTCTGAATTTGGCAATAAGGAGTTCATGATCTGAGCCGCAGTCAGCTCCCGGTCTTGTTTTTGCTGACTGTATAGAGTTCTCCATCTTTGGATGCAAAGAATAGAATCAATCTGATTTTGGTACTGACCATCTGTCTGGTGATGTCCATGTGTAGTCTTCTCTTGTGCTGTTGGAAGAGGGTGTTTGCCATGACCAGTGCGTTCTCTTGGCAAAACTCTATTAGCCTTTGTCCTGCTTCATTCTGTACTCCAAGGTCAAATTTGCCTGTTACTCCAGGTATTTCTTGACTTCCTACTTTTGCATTCCAGTCCCCTATAACGAAAAGAACATCTTTTGGGGGTGTTAGTTCTAGAAGGTCTTATAGGTCTTCATAGAACCGTTCAACTTCAGCTTCTTCAGCATTACTGTCTTGGGTTACACAGTGCCTTGTGTCCTAGTCAGGTTGCCTAGGAAATAGATTCTGAGACAGGTGTTTGTGTAAGGTTTACTGCGAAGTGCTTTGAAGAGCAACAGTGAGGGAAACAGGTCTAAGCAGATCTAGCGCAGCTCAAATACAGGCTTCAGTCAATCCCACACTGGAATGGCCTTTCAGATAATCCCCAAATTCAGAAAAAAACCCAAGTCTTTGTACCAACCCATTCTTTCTCCAAACCAAACAGTCCATGGATGCAAGTGGCTTCTGAGGAAAGGGACTAACTTGGGCAATTGATCTCTTAACTCCTAGAAAGCAAGTCAGCTATGAGTTATCAGCAGGCAACATTCCCAACAGGCTGGAGTATGATTATTTCCCTCTGGACAGGCAGTAACATCCACCACACCCAGAGCTTATCTTCTCTTACCATCTTATTTATTCCCTGGTGAAGCCAACCAATATATTGTGAGCTGACCTATGAAGAGGCCCATGTGACAAAACTTAGGAAGAACCCAGTCAACAGCCTGTGAGGAACAGAAACCTGCCGACAACCACATGACTGAACTTGGAAGCAGATCCACCCACAGCTGAACCCTGAGATAGATGGCTGCAGTGCCAGCCAGCACCTTGACTGCAGCATCATGACGAACACAGAGCCCGAAGATTCGACATGGATCCCTGGCCTGTGCAAAGCATGAGATAACAGATGTTGTTTTAGGTCACTGAACGGGGTAATTTGTAAAATAGCAAGGAAATTAATACAGTCCCTCTACCCTTGATTGGAGAAGGCAATGGCACCCCACTCCAGTACTCTTGCCTGGAAAATCCCATGGACGGAGGAGCCTGGTAGGCTGCAGTCCATGGGGTCGCCAAGAGTCGGACACGACTGAGTGACTTCCCTTTCACTTTTCACTTTCATGCATTGGAGAAGGAAATGGGAACCCATTCCAGTATTCTTGCTTGGAGAATGCCAGGGACGGGGGAGCCTGGTGGGCTGCCGTCTATGGGGTCGCACAGAGTCGGACACGACTGAAGCGACTTAGCAGCAGCTACCCTTGATACAGAACCTAAAGAGAGAATCCTTTTGCCTGGTGGTACAGAATGTGGCCATGTAGCTAATCTATGGGAGAGGGAAGATTTTGTTTCTCCCTTTGTCCCCTTACTTCATCCTACAATAATAACTTTTTGGTAGCAGGGAAGAATCTAAGACACAGAAAGTAAAATCCACACAGGAAAAAATTAAAATTCCACTGCATTACAATTAAGCACCTCTGTTCACCCAAAGATACTATAAAGAAAGTAAACTGACAAGGATAGAAATCAATAACCCAACTGAAAAATAGGAAAGACCAAAAAAAGCACTTCACAGAGGAAGTATCAATGGTCAAACACATTATAGTATGCAACTGCACTGGCAACTAGGGCAACACACGTCAAGTCTATAATGACATCTCATTTGACACTAGATCAAAAACTTTGGGAAAGGACCTCCCTGCTGGTCCAGTGGTTAAGAATCTGCCTTCCAATTCAAGGAACGCAGGTCTGACCCCTGGTTACAGGAAGATCCCACATGCTGCAGGGCAACTAAGCCTGCACACTACAACTAGGGAAAGCCCATCCATCGCAGCGAAGACCCAAAAGAAAAAACTTTGGGAAAACAAACAAGACTTTCAAGAAGTCTGATAATACCAAATGTTAAAGAGAATATGGAGCAAATAGAACCCTTGTCCTTGCCAACAGGAGTATAAATAGATCCAATATTTTTAAAAACAATTTGGCATTATCTAGTCAAAGTGATGTGTATACACCTTTAACTTAATTCCACCCGTAGGTATACCCCCAAGAGAAACTATTTTAGTACATCTACAAGAAACAAGGATAGCTACATTCTCTGTAATAGAGAAAACAAAGCAAAATAGGGAAATTCCCTGGTGGTCAGTGTATTCACTGCCCTAGGCCCAGGCTGAATCCCTGATTGGGGAACTGAGATCCTAGGAATCAGGCAGTACAGCCAAAAACAGGAAACAGCCTCCCCCAAATAAACACAAAACAAAAACAGAAACAAGAATAAGCAAAGACAACAATAACAAAAAACAAAAACCCCACTCCAGAGAAATAATGAAATGAGAACCAAGAGTAAATTTATCTAATGAAATAGTGAACATGGAATATAACTGTATATAACAAAGGACAATTTCAACAATATAATGTTGAGCAACAAAGTCACAAAAGAACATGATCAAAAAAAGACATTATAATTCCACATATATTCGGCTCAGAAACATGCAGTATGTTGTTTAGGAATACAAATTGATGAAATTGTGAAGAAAAACAATGGCAAACATACAATTGGGAATATGAAAAAAGTACTGGTAGAGGAGGGGAATGTAGGAGATGTAACAGTTAATAATAAAGCTCTTTTTCTTAAAATAGGTGGCCGGTACAAAGATATAGCATGTACTCCGACTTTTTTAGATGCTACGTTTCATAAGTAGGTTTTATCACCTCAATATTTAATTTAAAGCAAGAAAAACCAAAGAACTTAAATATCACACATTTGGTCAATTCATCAACACCGTGTCTTCTTCTAAGCCAGATGGGTGCCTACTATCTTTGGCTCCTTGATAGACTTAAAGCAGACTTGTGGACAGATGGTATACAAGAAAAAGAAAAATTTTCCTACTGGCCCTGTAAGTAATGAGCAAGGAGATAAAGATCAGCTAAAACAAGAAAGGTAGATATTTAATGGTCTTATCAATATATTACAATCTATGGTCTTTCTTTTTTAAAAAAAACTAGGAAAAACTTAAGTCAATCTTTACCACATATAGCACAGTATGAGAAAATGTAAGAAATTTTAATGCCTAGTTTAGTCAAAGATGGCAGACCAAAAGGTAAAACACAGAAAATGTAGCAAAAACAAAAGAAAAAACAAAAAAGCCCTCTATAATGAGAAATTTTACCAACAGTGAACTACTACCATACTAAATCAGTTTAACACGGAATATCTAGTTAAAAACAGCTGGATTTACTGAAGGAAAAAGCAAGCAGATGACACTAATCTGCTGAGAAACAGCAGATTACTGGATAGTACCACTGAAAAATGAAGCCAATGAAAACAAGCAATTCAAATACCCAAAATCACACATTTTCTAAAAACACTTATGTCATGTATAAAAACGGCAAAAGAGTAGGACAATTTTTTTAAATGAACTTACCCTGAAATAAGTGAAGTTACAGCTGTTGAATAAATGTCACTCAAAAGCAGTCTCTTGGCTTTTTCTTACACAGCGGGCAACTTTCCTTTTGAATTCTCCATTTCTGTCTTCCCTCCATTCTTTCTGTAAGTACAAAAGTAATAGCAAGTGATTTTATGCAAACTCCTCTTACAATCTCAAATACCTACTTTAATTTTGAATGTAATGCTTTAGCAATGTGAACACGTTTAAAATGTTAAACAGTTGATAAGGTAGAAAACACTTTTGCAAGGCACTCTGCCAGGATACATACAAATCACTTCTATAGGCAAAGTCTCTTTGAAAACGGAAAGGGCCATAAAAAGCTTTAGCAATTTTGTATTACACTGAAAAAAAGGCTACAACTTACAAATAAGATATCCAGGCTATCTGAACGATCACCAACTCTACTGGAAGCAACCAGAAAATAACGTAGACAGAACTGTGCCTCCTATGTCAAGTAGATGGGTGTAATGCATCATATTGAGATGATACTGAGTAGTATTTCTAGTAGGGGAGGGGCCAGGACATGACAGTAACAAAAACACTATGACTGCCAGGCACATGGAAATGGAACACAAAACAGCACCAGCATCCTTTCACATGAGAATAGAGCTGATTTTTACTTAGCATGTGAGCAGCAGGGAATTCGCACTAAAATGCCCGGCCTATTTTTTTTCTCCTGTATCGTCCATGTAGGGACAGCAAAGACTGTAGAAACCTTCAACACTTGTTCCTGCAGAGGAAGAGATCTGAACAATTTTCTCCCTCAAAGCAAGGCACCCCAGTAAGCCAATCATTATAGTAAATTATGAGGTAAACTATAATGTGGAAATGCAGAGAGATTTGTAGATATTTGATGAAGTCTTTGTGAATAAAATGTTATTGTCTCTAATTACGTCATTATCATTTCTAAGATATTTTAAGAAACAGCAATTCCAGTAAAGAGGCGAAGTCAATACCAAGGAGAAAAAAAATCACCTAAAAAGCACACTTAGCAGAGGGAATTAAGACTGAGAGCAAGGGAGATCAGGCAGAAAAGTATTAAAAAGACCACACTGGAATTATTATTATTTGAGTGCACCATGCAGCATGTGGGATCCTAGTTCTAGAACCTGTGCTCCCTGCATTGGGAGCGTGAAATCTTAACCACTGGGGCCATTAGGGAAGTCCCTGCAATTACTTTTGTAAGATATAAATCCTCACTACCAAAGAAAATGACAGTGAAGTCGTCTAATAATGGGGGGAAATTTTCCCTGGAAGACCAAAAGTAGATGAAAGAACAATGAAACATGCAGCAGAGCAGAGAAAGCAGTAGCCCAGGGAAGTCTCAGTGGGACCCAGCAAAGAGAACCCCAAAGTTAAAGCTTGGAAACGGCAGCTTGAAGTCAGTAAAAAGTGGGTTTGAAAACTGAATGACAGAAAGTTTGGCCTTTCCTTCTACACACACCCCAAATTTTAATGCCTTCCTAAAGTAGTAATGATGATATATAGATTTTATAAAAATATCTGAAGACCACTAGAATTAGAGCTCTAGGTATGGGTATTTGGTATGGAAAGTAATTACTTCTTCATTTTGGCATTTGACACCTCTCTTCCTCCAACTCTTACTTTTTTTGTTTCACTCTTAGTTTAATATCTGGCTTATCACTCACACACTGCTGAGGAGAACCAATTCTGCACACATACACTCCTTATGTTGTTTGGACTGATACTTGACTAAGCATAAAGTTAGAATGATTTTCTGTCAGTGTTTACTTCAATTCAATTACTAAATTCAAAAATTCAAAGCCAGAGATTTGAAAGGTGGTTATATTGCTCCTTGGCCTTTTGGCTAAGATCAAATGAAAGGTGGTTATATATGTAGTGTTTTTCTACAAGTAAGATTTTTACCCCCAAGTTTTTATGTAGATCTGAATTAATAAGAGGAAAAAAAAAAAAAGGTGAATTTAACCTGCTGGCTTTCACATATCCTAACAAAGTTTCCAAGAATTAGAACAAAAGGATTTTTAAAGAGGGATAGATGACTGAGGAACTAGGACTATTCTAGATTAAAAAAAAGACTAATAAAACATGAATACAGGACTTCCCTAGTGGTTAAGACCCCAAGCTTCCACTGCAGGGCTACAAGTTCAATCCCTGATCAGGGAACTAAGATTCCATATGCCACATGGTACAGGCAAAAAAAACAAAAACAAAAAACATAATTTTTTTAAAAGGAAAAGAAGGAAGATTGAAAAATAAAATAAAAAGAGTAATGTAAAATGAGAAACCTATAATAAAATGATAGGAAACACCATCCTTTAAAAAATAAAAAACTAGGTATAAATAAATAAATAAAACATGAATACAAAATAAAATAAGTTCCTAAATTCTGGATTCTCTCTCGCCCCCTCTCTTTGTTCTTAGGAGATACATGCTGAAGTATTTAAATATAAAGATCTGTAAAGCCTTCTCAGTTTAGCAAATAATGACAATAACGTTAATAGTAACAACAATGCTGCAAAATCTCCACAATTGTGAATCTATGTGTAGGGTATAGGGTAATCCAACGTTTTGTAGGTCTGAAAGTTTTAAAAATAAATGCTTGCAAATAATATGGACCTAATAGCGATTAGATATTAAGTATAATAATAGTTTTACAATTATGTAGGATAGCATCCCTATTCTTAAAAGGTGCAACTTCTAGCAGTAAAATAAGATTTATGAGAAAAATAAATGAAAATAAACAGATATGTCAATAAATATCCACAAACACATACATATAAAAGTATATAGTTTTAATCAAGCTTAATTAAAGGGGAGAGCAGGTGTGTCCATGTGACCACCTTACCGCAGCATCAACATTAGCAGGTGAGTCTCCATTGGGGTCTGCCAGCATAGAAATGACACTAATCATGATGGTTTCCACGGTGTGAATAGGCAGCCAGCGTTCCTCTGGCTTTTCATAACCATATTTATCTTCTCCAGGTTCGTGAAGAATAGAAATGCATACATCACCATTTTTATCAACTGCAAAATTAGAGAGTAAGATTACAGTTTCAAATACTTTAAAAAATTGGCTATACATAAAATACATATTATTTGATATGATCCTGATTCCCACGGTATTTGTATAAGATTCAGTACCACTGTTCCACTGAATAGACACAGAAGTTAATTTCCAAAATGGAACCTGTTAACCTTTTAGGAAGGCCAGAGATTTTACCAAATAGGATCCACCTGACAAACCCAAAAGAAATGTAAGCTATCTTTTTTATTTCTGAAAAATTTCAAGTTAATATGTAGATGGTACCTAGCATTTACATGTAATAAACATAATGAAATAAATGGTACCTATTGAATCTGTTCATTTATACCAAATATATGGTCCAAACACCAGAACTGAGTTTCTGTTATGATTTCCTAGTTTCCCTAGCAACTTACTGATTGAAATTGTTGACAGTCAAAGGTCTAAGACTTTCCTAAGAAAAAAAATGAAAAATAACACCATAAAATACTTTTTAAATCACATAAAGGCAAAATTATATTTTCAGGGAAAAAACACACACAAATCCACAAAGTGAAGTGTCCAACTCTTTGCGACCCCATGGACTGTAGCCTGCCAGGCTCCTCTACCCATGAGATTTTCCAGGCAAGAGTACTGGAGTGGGTTGCCATTTCCTTCTCCAAAAAGACCATGTTATATTGCCAGTGAAAACTCATCAGCATACATTCATTAGGTCTCTAATCTATAAACCTATTTTAAAATCCAAGCCATAAATTAATTGTTAATCAAAAGGGGGAACTGGGGTCCTATATTCCACTAACTTCTTTACATTACACAACCAAATCTATAAAATCCTATAAAAACGAATAACAATACTTATGTTCATTTCTGACTTCCTACCTAAAGTCCAACAAATTTATGATAGGCATAATGTTATAGCATATTTTTCACCCCTGGGGAAACAGCATTAAAGCTTGTATGCATTGTGGCTCTACGGCTAATGCTTTCTGAATGCATGCTGTATACCAGCCACCCACACTTGACACAGGGAGTTTAGCAGTGAGTCCAGCATTTAAGACCCATGCCTTCAGTGCACTATACATGAGCTATTCTGCAATTAATGCTCCTTATCCCAACTCACCTACACCTTCTAATACAATCTGTTAACTAAAATGAAATGACTAGACCAAGAAGCAAGAATAACAACAATAAAACTTGTAACAGCACTATGAAGTTGAACAGAAAATGATAATATAGTGTTAAGATATTTTCCTCACTTACCACATAATATAAATTTTTCCTTGAGAAAAGGAACTCATATGTTTTTGAGAACATTTAATATCAAATGTTTGTACAAAATTCTATCAGACAGAATCGATTTAAGATCCATTTTCCTTTTATAGAAATTGTTATAATTTAGCATCTTTAAAATTTTAACATCATGTCATTTCATTTTAAACATACAGAAAACATTTTAAACCTCTTAGAACGAGGCTTTTATGCTTAATAGCTATTACCTATTAAAATTGTAGTATCTTTTTTAAAGGCAAGATAACGGAGTGAAATAATTGATCTGATAATCGAGTGAAAAGGCCAGTGCTATCATTCCTCTTAATAATTAGAGTCCATGTATTGCTTTCATATATATATGCTCTCCTGTAACTCACAAAGAAACTAAGGCTCCAAGAGGCTTTACCAACAGTAACATAGGCTAATTCATGCAAAAGACAGCATTCAGAAACTTTTTGTTACATTTTCCTTTCAAACAGGTGCAAAAAAAATTGACTATTACACACTGAATAATTCAAGAGAAGGCAGGGGAAACTGCCAAGAGCCTAGGAAGAAATGAACCATATGTTCAAGCAACAAGGGGCAGATGTGGTCGATTCATGCGTCCATACATTGTGCAGGACTATCACTAATGTGTTCTACCAGAAAGAAATTCTTTTTTTCCCTTCATACTGGTGCAAAAAATAACTATGTCTTCTGTGATCACTGCTACCTAAGATGTGATGAAATATGGTGGCCTCCTTGATTCCATAGTTTTCCATTCATCAGTTCTAGTCTCTTCTAAGACTCAGCTGTTTTTCAGGTCACTGAGTTCTATTACATTTCCTTGTAATAAAGCCTTGGTTTATTCATGCATGCATTACTCTCACTGATTTTTGCTTAAACTAATAT
This sequence comes from Budorcas taxicolor, assembly GCF_023091745.1. Taxonomy (NCBI): domain Eukaryota; kingdom Metazoa; phylum Chordata; class Mammalia; order Artiodactyla; family Bovidae; genus Budorcas; species Budorcas taxicolor. The sequence goes on from NC_068928.1 coordinate 24,685,601, forward strand.
AGAAGGGTTTCTCTTCCTTGCAACACAATGTCTGGGTTATGAGAAGTAGAATGCAGACTGGTGTTAATAGTCTAAAAAGACAACACTGATTACAAAATACTTACAGTCAAAATACTTAGGAAAGAAATTCTTGCAAGCTCAATCATACAAAACAAGGCCAAAAGTTCAGGGAGACTGTGTATAAACATAGTTTATCTAGACTAACCTTTGGCTCACAAAGTGAATTTTAAATGGTTGTACAACTTTGGGTAAAAAAGTCAATGTCACCATTTTATGCACAGCACTGTTAGATACCTTCCAAAGATCTAAACACGCAGAATTTATCTCATTTGACCCTATCAATCATCTTATGACATTAGTAAGACATTCCTTTTTCTTATGAAGAATATACATAAATAGTTAAGAGTGTCCATAGTCTAGGAGCTAAGATGAGAAAATAAAAATTAAAAATCCAAGTTTAACTACTTCTGTGTTCTCTGTAATAGCCAATGAAGCACATCATACCTTGGAAATAATCTCCTCAATTTTAAGACCTCTATTAATGCTGAGTATCACCCATGAACTCATGAACATCTCAGCTGTGAACATCATAGCTGAGAACTAAGTAAATAAACAAACTTTTTCCATTTGATCCATTACTCTTCTTTTAGAAGGAATCTAATCCAAGACCATGTATATACCAAACACAATGAACCTAGTATAAAAATTCCAACACAATTTCACTGAAAACTACATCTTACTTATTGACCTTGAAAACTTCAGTGACAGGCTTGCAAAACTTCAGTGTCATACTTGCAAATGTAAAAGTAAAACTAGATAAACTTACCATTTGGATGCCAGATTTCTGTAATGAATTTCATTTTAGGAGGCCGAAGGGGATAATCTTTGGGGAAAGTGAGATGAGCTTTAAAAACACCACCTTCACTGGAAAAACAAAAACAAGTTCTTGCCTATAAGTTCCTGCTTATAAGTAAGATAATTATTAAAACAAACATAAAACAAGGATGCTTAAAAAAAAAAAAAAAAAACAAGGATGCTAGTGCTAACATTATAAATGAAATAGATAATCTGGATTTCAAGCAGTTTACTTACTCAAATACCAAGTTTAATAAACTGTCATACCTACCACCTTATTAAACTCTCAAAAAACAGTAAAATGAAAGAAACAGCGTTAAAAAGGCACCCAGATGAGATCTCGCTACTGTTGTGCTACACACATCTTTTTATTGCTTCCCACTGCACTTAAAACTCAAATGTTTAACATTGCCTATCAGGGTCAAGTTGTCAGTTTCTCTATATTGATCTCAACTTGTCACTCTTCTCTCTCATCCCAGTCATTCCTCTTTCTGTTCTTTAAACACAAGCTTTTTCTCATCTGAGAGCTTATGCATTTTCTTTATTGCCTCTCTGGAAACAGTTGTGCTGACCTCCAACCATCCATCCATCCATTTATTCATCTTATCATTTAACAAGTATTTATTCAGTCTTTATGTGCCAGACACTGGGAGTTCAGCAGTGAACAAAGCATAGTCTCTCAAGCAGTTTATATTCTGGTGTGTTTCAAAGTAGTGCTGCGCAACAGAACTTTCTGCAACTGGAGACGGTCTATAGTTAAACGTTCTCCAACATGGTAGCCACCAACCACTTGTAATATGGCTAGAGAACTTTTCGGGCAACCCAATACAGCTGATGAACTGAATTTTTAATCTTGTTTAATTCTAATAGCCACAAGTGACTAGTGACTGCTGTGCTTAGGAACTGTTCCTAAATAATGGTCAAAACAACACAAGTCAATGTTGCAGAAAACCAATGGAAAAAGTCAGCCTTATGGGGCAAAAATGACAAAGTTCCTGACTAGTGACCTTGGTACCGCTGTTTCCTCTGCTTCAAAGGCGCTTCTCCCTTTGTTATATTCAGAACTCAGCCAAAATGTTGCCTCTGAGAAATATTTTACTTGGCTACCAATCCTAACTAGCCCCTGTGTCCCTCGATCATGTGGACTTCTTTTCCATTTCTTTACTGCAAAAGAAATTCACACCTCTGATTCTTTCATTATAAGATAAATACCCCATAGAGCAGGCTCAGATGCAGGGTCATCTGACTGTGTTTGTTTCAGATCAGTAATAATAGAATTCTAAGCTCATTAAATGGTTTTCATTCATTAAACAAACAGGCATTGATTATCTACCTAGAGAAGGCACTGCTGTACTTAAAAGGATATGACAGAGAACAAGACATTCGAGATCGCTGATTTACAGCACTTACCATTCCAGGGTCAGAGGAAAATACCAAGTAAAGTATCAGTAATAAACACTGGAATGAAATGAGCTATCTATTGTTACATTTCTGAAAAGTATCTACAGAAAGAGCCCATTTGTCTTTAAGAAGAAAAAGTGAGGGTATGTTTGTATAGAAATAGAAAAATGTCTGGAAACATGACACCAATACACAAAAATGGTTAACTCTGAAGCACGGGATAATGAGATTTTTTACTTTCTGCTTTGTACATTTTGCTGTCACTTCAAGTTTTAACCAAAGCAAGTATGTATTCTCATTACTTTTTTCTGATCATAAAAGCAAGATGGCAGGACGGTGTTAAAGAAAGGTAGATCATTAGCACCAAATACTTCTGAATTCTTAGGAAAGGCCACTGGGCTCCAAGTAAGCAACATGTTTCTCTTTATGCTTACATACATGCTTCTTTCTATGAAGTGTATGAAGTATACAGAGGGTCATAATGTAAAATATTTCTGATTATGGGTTGTGGTTTTAAAAAAATCACTTCAAAAGCCACAAATACAAAAACTAGGCAAGAATCCATGTAAAAGAACATCAGAACAGCTACCACAAAAAACTTTAAATCATTGGTAAGGCTATACCCTGATACTACGTTAGCTCTCCTCGGTCCCTAAATTTTGACTGATATCAGATCCACTTAAAAGCTTTACAACAGCTGATTGAAATCCCTACCATGAAAAATTACCTTAGTCTATTAAAAATTTTGATAAAATTTAATTAAACTTTTAAGGATAATCCAATTAAAGTACACAATTTTTTTTTTGTCTGCAATGTCCTTATCCATTCTGAATCAATCATGAAATTCTTTAGTTTTTTTCCTACAGGTGGAATCCTTACACCTGTGAAAATCCTACTTTTTTTTTAAGCCTAAAACTCAAAACATAGTGTACAAAACATAGTTAAATAAATATTAAAATGTCACATATTCACTATTTTTCAAATACATAAAGATGCTACTATGATGAGCAAAATCAAAGTTTTATGAAAAGCATTAATGGTTTAAATGATGCTTTCCTGCTTTCTCTTCACAGATATTAACAGTGTAAGAGTATAACTGCTATATAATTACAGATATATCATATTACATATATGATTACTAGCATGATGTTCTAGGCCAGTTCAGGTTTTTTCTATTAGACTTCCCTTACTGTCTTTGTATTAAATGTATAAAAATCTTACAAGGATAAGAGCCTATCATTCTACTTTGTCAGATCCTATCAGCCATATTTACTTTCTTTAAATGATATACCATATGTTGCCATCAACATTGTTCTTTTATATATTCCTTTTCACATCTGTCTTCTGTTTATTCATTTTTACCTGTCACAATTTATCTATTACCTTCATAAAATATTTGATGGCTTCCAATGTTTTTACTACTACAAACATTAGAACACTGAACATTCTGAACACTTTCTAGGCACAAGGTTTTACCCTAGAAATGAAACAAGACGAAGTTTAAATAACTGTTAAAAGTCACACAGATAATAACAGTAGTAGACTCAGGGAAGTAAACAAAGATAATCTCCAAAACTCACATTCTTAAGCACTAAATGATAAATGATACGGTACTGCCATTGATCAATCAATTTCTAAGTCACATGGGCACCAGGTTCATTCCTCCCAAAAGTTCATTACAAAATATATAGCTTGTGCAGCTAAGTTTTAAACAGACTGTATAAGAATTTTGTTACTGTAAAAGAATATTAATCTGAGAATTTGGTTAGTCAACTCTTTGTTTTCTATATCATCAAGGTAAGGCAATAACAAGCTACATATAATCTTCCAAGATCCTACAAATTGTTCACACCATTGCAGAGGTAGGAAACAATATAAAACATACTTCTTGAGCACACCAGCCAGGACTGATGAAAAGAGATGCAGCAAGAGTTACCCGCCATTTACTAATGCAAATTTATAAAATTTATAATTCACAGTGAAACCCATATCTCCTAAAGTTTCTTTCAAAACCTACTGCTGCTCCTACCTGGTATTATTCTTTCCGTGGATATGGGCAGCTAGTCACACTACTTGATAATCATTAGTCTGAAAATAGCAGGTTGTCACACCAGTTTCAGATTATTTTTCATAGAGAGAAAACCTCAAGAATCTATTTTTAAGAAGAATCTATTTTAATATCTCCAGAAACATTAATTAATGGCAAGTGTTAGTTGCTCAGTTTGTGCCCGACTCTTTGTGACCCCATGGACCGTAGCCCACCAGGTTCCTCCGTCCATGGAATTTTCCAGACAAGAATACTGGAGTGGGTTGCCATTTCCTTCACCAGGGGATCTTCCTGACCCAGGGATCGAACCCAGGTCTCTTATATTGTGGGCAGACTCTTTACTGTCTGAGCCAATGGCAAGAGCAGCAATAAAAAGTTAATACTGTGTAAAGATAAATGTAACAGCTAAATTAATACTCAAAGCAACTATCAATAAAGGAATGCCTGAATATACCAGTTATTGACACATGGATTGCAAGGAGTGTGGGGCGCCCTCTGGTGGCTAAATGAGGGTTAATGACACCACCATGAACTACACTCGTTTTTAAAGAATTTTAGTACAGCAATCATTCATTCTATTATTACAGAAATGACCTATTTAATTACTAAGTGATGGATCAATCACTTAGGTTTGCTCACATTAACTACTTTCAATACTATAACGCCTCCTCCCATTACCAGCCTCTCTATTTCTCCTCTTACTTACACTTAAGATCTGTGTTTCAAGTAACACTCATCTGACAACCACAAGAAGGCCTCTGCCCTCTTCACTCCACTGAACACCAGTAATTTCCTTACTGTTAAATCAACAAACAGCGTTAAATACCTGATTCTTGGTGGCATTTTAGAAAGCTTCCTTCTATAAAACCTTTTGTAAGATGTCTGGCTAACTTCCTCTGCTTTTCTCAGGGCCCTGTCCTAGGCACATGTGTGCCATCCCCTGAGCAAGGCTGTTGATCTCCCTACTTCAGTCCATTTCTTACACTATGCATGCACGCATGCTTCGTTGCTCAGTTGTGTCTGACTCTTTGAGACCCCATGGAGTGTAGCTCAACAGGCACCTCTGTCCCTGGGGATTCTCCAAGCAAGAATACTGGAGTGTGTTGCCATGCCCTCCTCCAGGGTGTTTTCCCAACCCAGGGATGGAACCCCATCTCCCGCACTGCAGGCAGATCCTTTACCATCTGAGCCATCAGGGAAGCCCAAGAATACTGGAGTGGGTAACCTATTCCCTCTCCAGGGGATCTTCCTGACTCAGGAATCAAACCAAGGTCTCCTGCATTGCAGGTGATTCTTTACCAGCTGAGCTATCAAGAAAGCCCCTTCTTACACTATAGATCGCCCCCTCCAATTTTTTAAAACAATAGTTTAAAACATTTTACTACAGAAATAAAATACAAGTAAGCTGAAGGAAAATAAAATTTATAATTCCAAAGTTATGATACTTAGAATCTGATGCATATTCTAAAATATAAACCTGACAACTCTTGATGTAAAACTCCCCAATGGTTATGCTTTGTCCTCAGGACAAAAGAAAAATCCTAACTCCCCTGGTGGACTGCCGTCTAAGGGGTTGCACAGAGTCGGACAAGACTGAAGCAACTTAGCACCAGCAGCAATAACAGTGTTTACAAACATTTTCTAGCCCTCAACTCTCTAGCCAACCTCATTTTTTGAAACTCCTTATAGTCGTTTTGCTCAGTTGCCATCCCCTTGTTCTGTCCCTTATTTTCCAGGCCTATGTACACAAACATTTCTTTCTCCCTATGAAATGCTCAATCCCCAGCTTCCCTTCCACTTATCCCCATCTCCTACTTATCCCCATCTCCTAACCCCACTGCTACTGCCAGAGTATCTGTCTAGTTAATTCTTACTCTAGCTATTGACAATCCAAAATCTCTTCAATCCAAGAATAATTAAACCAAATGTGGCAATCTCATTCATCTTGCCAGTTACTGGGTAAGGAATGATGAAGCAACTTGATTCCAACAAATGAGACAAGAGTCTGCTGGAGAGCTTCCAGAAAAAAGGCTTTTCTACACTAGAATACATAAAAAATTACTTTTCCTACTTTTTTGACTTTAGCTCACTAAGACTTTTTTTTAAATTTTAATTGGAGGCTCTATTCTCATTTCTATATAAGAAATACATAAAACACAAGCAGAAACTACTTTCACTTCTTCCTTTTCAGCATACTCTGAAATGCTCAAAACTGTTGTAACCATTTTACTATCTCTGTCAAGAAAACAAATTTCCTTATTTTCTAAGCCAGCTAAAATCAGATTTCATTTGCTTATAGCTGGAAGCCTACTAATACAGTAACTAACTCTTCAGTTCTCACTTTAGACATCTCCTCCTCTGGGAAAAATTTCCCAACACACTGAAAACCTGCCACAAGCCCAGTAAGTTCTCACCATATCCCAATGCCTCCCTCCATCATGGCTGTCCCCAAGTGTATTAAATAACTACGCAATGAGCAGCTTTGCCAACTAAATTGTAATGGCTTTGGAGCAGCACCTATTAACTGATTTCAGCCATGTTTGTAGCATCTAGCATAAGAGTGCTCAAAAACATTAAGGAAACAAAATGAATGAGTAGTGTAAATGCCTACAATGCTTTATTTTTGAAACAATTCTAAATGGGAAGTTGCTAAAAGGGTTGGCCAACACTCAATAAATCTTAAACCCACCTCCTGCAGGCTTTATAAAGAATTTCATAACTTCCAGCATGTGAGTTTTAGAAAAGGTCATTCATAAAAAGGAATCACATCCAGGTAAATTTGGATGATAATTATAAGGTCTGTCAATGGCATTAAGGCTTCATTGTTCACAGGATGTTCAAAGTATATTTGGCACTGAGGTTAAACTGTAGCCTGGGTGCAGTCAGTGCTCTCATCAGTAAGGGACAGTGAGGAAGTGGCAGCCTGTCAGCAACTCCAGAGGAGCTGCCACAAAGGTTTCCGTTATCCACGCCTCAGATAGACAGTCAGCACTTTAAAAATGAATATGAAAGGCCAGAAACAGGTTTTCATTGGTAGGAAGGATGGCCTGTTAATTAGTACAATGAGTATTAAAGTGTCTTTCTTTCGTGAAGCTGAAGGGACACAACATGTATATGGACCAGCTAGTAACATTTAGAGATGCTTGCCACCATCTCATGAAAAAAGTACAAAAATTATGTGAGGTCCTTCGAGATGTGGGGTCAAACCTGGATGCCTCACTCATTTTCTACTCAGACATTAGTTTAGAAGAACTTCTCTTGTTATCACACACCAACTTTAAGATTAACAAGATTCTGTCACTGGAATGTTGCTGTGTCTTCCTTGAATAAACCTTCATGCAATGGGTTTTGATTTAGAAACCCAGAACAGAACCTCCTCAGGCTCAGAAGCCAGGCACAAGTATGATTTTGTGTGCAAAACTTGGTAAGAAATAATATTAAGGTTGTGGGGGAAGACCTCTAGGATAGCTTTCATTGACTACTGTTATCTACCAAACTATCACTGTAGAGTGACTACACTGAGTTATCTTAGCTTACAGCAATTACCAATGCAAATGTACCATTGGGAAATAAATCAGCAAAAATTTTGATCAGCAATAGTTGTGACAAAACCTAAATCATTTTTTTTCAGACCTTAGAAAACCTACCAATCAATACTACAGCTCAACTGTGTATGTCATATACCAGTTTGCTCTGGTATAGAACTAGCTCTGAATTTTCTCTTCCATCAGGTTGGGCAGGTGCAGAGAGGAGGCAAAGGAGTTACCATTCAGAACATCTAAAATAAAACTATTTCACTGTCAAAAAAAAAGTCTTATGTATCCAAATTCTCGCTGCTTAGTACCATCAAGGACCAAGGTTGAGTGACCAAGAATAGTTCCCAAGAAAGACCCTGCTATCCCTCAGTTGCATGGCTTTGAGAAGGTTGCTGCATTTTTTCCCAACACCTCAACTTCTATAAAAAGCATGCAACTTGTACTAGTCATTGACATCAGACAGTCATGATCCATCTTACAGAACATTAAATATTAGTAAGTTTAAGTTGACCTGCAAACACATGGAACAGAAAATCAGACTGTGTGTGGTCTCTGAATCTAAAAATGTACTACATATATAAGAAATCCATCTTTTCTTTGCTCTTTGATAACACCACACTCTGTTGTCTATCTTTGTATCAGTTAATAACGATTAATTAAAAGTGAGTAACAATCATTCTTGTAAACTGGGAAACTTCAGTTTGTCAAAATAGTTTATATTTCAATTATTAAAAGAGTCCCACTTGGATGTCAGTTCCATTATACTTACTAAAGTGTATCTGGAGGACCAATAATAAGGACTTCCCATCGGTAGAGATCATTGTCATCTATTAAACCTGCTGAAAAGCCTTCCACTGGATTTTTGTTGAGCTCTGTGGAAAAAGAATAGGTTTATAAAAAAATTTAAGTACAAAATCTTCACCCAACATTCATTACAGAACATTAAAAATTCTAAACTATTAAATGAATACACCTGGACCCATTAGCAAAATGCTACCTGATGTCAAAACCTTTCCATTTCTATAACACAAGGAAGCAATGGGTAAAGCAAGCTATCCAGAAGATCAACTTCTACCTCCCTTTTACATCTACCCTGGTTTCCAGCAAGGTTCCTACCATTCTAAGGAGCTCTCTGGTGGCATACAGGTATAGTGGGTCAGAGAGCTTATTAAAATGCAGTTGGCAGACTCATCCCTCAGAGATTCTGGTTCAGAGGAAAATCAAACCAGTGTTTCTGATAATTCTTATGGTATGGTCTTTAGGGTCTTTGGCCTTTCCGAAATACCAATAGAGTGCCTGGTACCTTTTCACTGGAACTCGCTATATAACCAATTTTAATTTATACTAGTAATTATGTATCTGCATGACTAAGTGCTCTGCATTCTTGGGGATACACGTCTACAGCTGGTGTCCATGTGTGGCCCAACAGACTCTTTGAGCACACAGAGAAGACAGACTCCATCTGTCCCGCCTGTGCATGTCGAACTTTTCGCTGGTCACAGTTTCCAGCATTCGGGAATGGCTTAAGAATAATAGCTGGAGCACAGAGACAACACTAGCAACATGAGATTTTCCTCTTCCAGAGAGAGTGCTCTAGCATGGATAGAGAATGATGGGGGCTGGGGATAAGCACAAAGGCAAAGAACTAGTGAGGTGGGGGGATGCAGGCCATTAGGGCCCCTGAGAGGGGCAGGTGAGAAAGAGGGCAGAGTCTGAACAGTTCCTGGAGACACAGGGTTTAATAAAGTAATGACCCATCGATGGTGGGCATCATGTTAGGATTTTTAAGAAAGCTTTGACAAGATATAATTAACATTCAGTAAATTGTAGGCATTTAAATTATATAATTTCTTACACACTGATATATGTACACAGCTGTGAAGCCATCACCACTGTCACGATTAAGTGTGTGTGTGTTGTGTATAAATACATGAATCACCAACAAGAGGTGCTAGTTGGCTCAAACTGAAGAGAGAGGACAAAGCACACAGGAGAGCAGCTGAGAGAAGCTGCTGGGCAGCTGAACAGGGCTGTAATCCTCACATAAATCCTGCCATCGTCCTCAAGGAGCTTGGTCCCATGGTAAGCAAGTGCAACACAACTCAGAGTGCTATAAAAAACTGAACAAAGCGTGTTATTAACTGAGAAGAAAATATTTAATTTTTTGAGGAATCAGAGGTGTTTATTTCAACAACTAAGATTTAACACCTCAGCATGCCAGTGAAACCCAGAGAGAGCCAGAAGTGAAAGTTTATTTACACTTAAACATGAATGGCTTCTTTTCTCAAAATCTGAGGGAAGTTCTTTTTTTTAATTTCTAAGTCTAATATTTTTGCCTAACTGGCAAAGCAGACTTTTATAAATAGTTTTAAATCAGTACCGTGTTGCAAAATATAAGAAATGCAGTTTTACTTTTAAACAGCCATTGTAAGACATTCTTTAAATGCTGAAAATGCAAAGAAGTTGTATTTCAATCTGGTTATTTTATTTATGAATGCAAACATTCATGAGTGTCAATATGCTGCAGACATTCTGGAAAAGATCTGCAAGTCCCATTTTTACTGTCAACTGAGGGGCGAGCAGAGCATCGACAATCGCAATCTGCACCGGTAATTTCTGCACTGAGTTATCTCATTTCTAACCTTTCTCTGGACAAACACTAGTATATTACTCAGACCATTTTCTCCAACAGTAGCTGTAAGAGTCTCGCAGAGATTTTATAATTTATCCAGAAATCACCTAGTTATTGAATCTTGCATTAGAAGTCCAGTGGAATTTTATAAACATAGGTGGTTAAATTCTTAAATAAGCATATATGGTCAAAACTACCTTTGAAAACTTCCTCATCTATAAAGTATGTTATTGCTTCTCGTCATATATTTCATCAGTGCACAAGTTCTATGAAAGTCTTCTACATGTTCTTTGCATTCTTCTCTTCTACAGGAGTGACTGTGTCTACTGCTCGTTTCACTAAGTAATACAAGTGATGCTGAAAGATACCCACCCATCTCGGTTTCGTCATGGTTTCTGCCCCTTGCATGGCTCCTCATGTCCTAGATCCATGGGCATTTAACAGATTTAATCTACCTATAGAGGCCAGCCATTATCATGCTTTTCATGAATACTTCCTTCAAGGTCCAATTCAAGTACCATATTCCTCCTCCATGAGGCCTTCCCTAAATAATTTACCAAATAATCTTGTCTTCTGCTAAATTCCTATTAATCCTACTTTTAGTCTGTAGTGCATCCCCTGGCACTTGACTATTAACTCCTGATTCTCACAGAAGGAAAAAGACGATTACAATGTGTATTAAATGGCCCAACATCAGTACAAGAATTTGGAGGGGCACAAAGAAGAGCACAATATAATCAAAAAGAGACAAAAGGGCTTCTAAAAAGAGAAGAGATATCTGAAATACGACGAAGGATTTGGGTGGAGTAACAGCAAGGCTTAGACAGAAGAATATATACTATATATACTACAAAAATCTGAAATATGGAGATCAGCATGGCGGCAGAGGGCTGCAACACACCATGTAGCTGAAGCTAGACAGAATGTCAGAAGGAGGACAGCAAAGGGCCTTTATAAGCCTTGTGAGTTTAGATTTTACCCAGAGAACAACTTTTGTTTGCATTTTATTTTGCTTTCTTTTTAAAACAAAGAGGTCATCTCATGAAATTTACATTTTCAAAAACCAATCTCTCAGAATGTGAAAAGTATGTGATAGAGTAAGGCCATGTGATGACAAAGAAGCCAAAAAAGGAAAGGAGGCTATTAAAGTAATCCTGGAAAGTGTTATCTTCAGTATACAGTAGTGGGAATAATGATGGAAAACACGGATAAGAAGGAGGCAGAATCAACCAAACAAGATTGGTGATATAGGGAGTTTAAAAAGGCAATAACGATACATAACTCCTCAAAAAGTTTATAAGCACAGTTACCACATAACCCAGTAATTACACTTCTAGGTATATCCCCAAGAAAAATGAAAACGTTTATTCACAAAGGAATTTATACTCAAATGTTTTATACTGCAGCATAGTCAAAAAGTAGAATCCAAATGTCCATCAATGAATGAATAAACAAAATATAACATATATACATACAATGGAATATAATCGAGCCATAAGAAAAGGAATTAGGTGCTGATACACGCTACAACTAGCTACAACTTTGATTGTGGCATGTTGGTTCTCAATGAACTTCAAGAACATCAAGCTAAGCGAAAGAAATCAGACACATAAGGCCACATACCCTATGATTCCTTTCATATCTACAAATCCAGAGACAGAAAGCAAAATGGGGGGTGGGGTGGGCGGTGAGTGCAGTTACTGAATGAGTCTGGGCGTTTTGCGGGGTGATGAAAGCGTTCTGAAACTGAAGAGAGTTAAGAGTGGCTGCACGACACCGTGAATCCCACTGAACTGTACACTTTAAAATGGCTTCATGTTATCTGAGTTTCAGCACAATTGTTTAAAATGACAAATAGAGGTTTCTATGCAGAGAAACTGAGTAGGAGTCTATTCTTTTTCTGAAATGGGAATTATAATAAAGACGTGCTGAATTTAGAGGGAGGGAAAGAAATGATAGGTTTGGTTTTGTATACCTATGGGACATAAATACATTGTTTCCAAAAGAAATTTCAGCTAGAGACCTGGGGGTTATCACAATATTGCTGATAACTGACGCCATAATACTGATGGTATCACCCAAGGATGAGCCTAAGTGTGAACTGTGAAATCTAACTGAAGGAATTCTAGAAAATACCAATATCAGGGGGATTTAAAAAGAAACAGCTACAAATATGACAGAAGTAGGAAGAAAACCAGGAAAAAGCTAGATCAAAGAAGCCAAATAAGATGCATTCCAAGGAGAAAGTTGCCAACAATAAATACACACTGTTTAGGAAAGAGGAGGCCTAAATTCAGTCTACTGCATTCAGTTCAAAGAATGGCAAGGCTGCCCTGGGCATAGGTAGTTTCAGTGTAATTGTAAAGCCATGCAGACAACACTCAATTGACAAAAAGAAGGTGAAGTAAAAAATGCAGGTTGAAATTTTCTCTAGAAGTTTGTGATGAAAAGTGTAGTAGCCATATGTAGATGAAATTCCAGTGAAATTCCATTTTAAAATCCCCTTTTTAAAATGGGAAAGGCCAAGGAAAGATGTTTAAACAGGCTACTACATTTAAATGCTAACAGAGATACCTCATACTGTATTTGAATACAAATACAAATAAATAATAAAGTCGGCTGAAAAAAAAGATGCAGATTTATTTTTTAACATACTTTTAGTTGGAGGTGGCATTCCTAAGCAGAACACAAAACTCAACAGTCAGAACATACTACACAAGGTATTTTAAATTCACTAGAGCAATTAAGTTTAAATACAAATGAGAGACTGGGAGAGAATATTCACAGCACAATAGGTAAAAGTCTAATATCCCTAATACAAATAGATTTCCTGTTAATCAAAAGAAAGGGGAAACATGCAAAGGGTAAAAATACAATGAGGGGAAATGGAAATTGCTAACATACACAAAAATCTATCCTGCTTAAGACAAATATTTAAACCAAGAAGTGTATATGCCTGAGTTTCTACTTAGATTCCTAAGATATTACAGAGAAGTTTTGAATGTGAAAAAGATAATGATACTTTTTTTCTGGATGCTACCTGGACATGAGTAAAGTTGGAAACAGCTAGAAAGAGCTCTCTTTTTCTCATATCACAAATGCTCAGACAAAATTTTAAAGTTCTAAAGCAGGCAAAACTAATCAGTAACATTAGAAATCAGGACAACAGTCACCTTTTCTTCTTTTTCTTTCAATGGGGAATGAGTGGTATATGAAAAGAAGAAAGAAAGAGATTCTGGGATGCTAGTAATGGCGTGCTGTACATAATATTTATGCATTTTTCTTTGTGTATATTATACTTCAATTTCTAAAACTCAGTAAATCCCAAAGTATTGCTGATTGCTAAATGAGAGTTATGTATGCATGCTGTGAATCTGGAAATCACTGAGGGCCAAAATGGTCTACAAACCGTGAATTAAAAATGAAATCAAGGACAAAGTAATGTCCTTGAAAATAATGATTTAGATAGGTATAAGTAGTGGAAAATAAAGCATGAGCAGGCTTGCTATGATATAATCATTATTCAAGAATAAGACTAAAAGAGAAAAAGGAAAACACATGAAAAGTAAAAACTCTTCAATCCTGAATTTGAATCAGAAGTATCCATATGAACTCACGAAAAAGCTTTAAAAATGCAGAGCTCTGTCCACTAAAAAAGTCAAGAAAAATGACCAACTTTGCAGCAATGAGTGTCCCTAGTGCCCAGAATATAGTCTCCATATATGAGCTACACTTAAATGGAGCAGGGCTCTTCAGAAAAATGGGTGATTCCAGGTCTGGGGCAGGAAGTGTTCCAGGCTCAACTTTCATATCAGATAAAAAGGAAGCTATCAAGTAATACTATGGTCATGTTAAAAGGACTCAAATTGACTGATCCCAGTATAGGATGCTAATACACCATTTTGTTATTTTGAAAACCACTTTTTTCCCTTAAAAAAAACACACACACAAGATTTATTCTTCCTTTTCTCTACAAATAGCATTGTCAGGAAATCAAACAGTAACTACTGTTTGATCAAATGAGGTATCTCTCCCTACAGAGATAGTCCAGTTAAAAAATGAAAACTTACTGAAACCTTGCCATTTTGTTATTTTAACCTAGGCATTTTAGAAAGGACAAGCAGACATTAACATGCCTCCTGATAAATAAGCCACCACTTATGAAGTGATCTCACCACACAAACCAGAACCCCTAGACACAATTACCAATTTATAGAAAACACAGAGAAATATGTTTAAGAATATTCCCAAGATACAATTAGCAAAATCTATACTTTGGGAAATTCTAAAAGGCAAGGTCTAGAATCCTCAGTAAGTATACTGCAAGAAGCAACAAGAGAGAGGACTGAACTCAGACTTTTAAAACTGTATGACGCATGCACAGATTTAGAGGGTACTACATCTAACAATATTAAACTCTGTTAATTTTTCCAAGTGTGGTCATGCCGCATGGTTTTTTACTCCCTCTTTTTTAGGAGGTACAGAAATCTTTAGCGTTACTGAAACATTTACAGACAAATGATGATGGCATTTGGGTTGTGCTTCAAAATCACAAGGGAGTGGGCAGAGACTGGTTGTGACCAAGTAACTGCTAAGTCTAGGTAAGCACATGCAGGTTCACTGTACAGTCAGTCTACTTTGGTGTTATTATATTCTTAAATTTTTTTCTCCATTAAAGTTTTTTTTCAAATGCTAAACAGTTTCAATGTAGTCTAAAATAATGGTTTACAATATTCTGTCAACCATGTGAAAATAAACCTTCACTGGGCTTTATCAAAAATACAAGGTATCTCAGGGTAACAACATTCAAAGGCCCAAGTACATGTCATTCTATACTTGGCTATTAAGAAAAAATAACCTACTTTAATCGTAAATACACTTTGCCAAGACCAATAGTTGACTAAGTTAAGTTACAAAGCCAAACATATTTATAGCGTAGCAATGACGTTCCTTTGTGTCTTGATGGTTGTGGTCTTCTGCTCCTGGGAATGTGCATTTCTGTCAAGGTTATTTATCTAACACACAGCTGGTTGTAAGGTGCATTTCTGTAAAGTGACTATTTTTACACTGGCTTCCGTTCAAACTGTTGAAGTCTCAGATAGAACCTTTTATCCAGACACTACCTAATTACTCCTAAGTACTGAGATGGTTTGTCAAAATAATTTTGACCTCATTATCAGATGAATAAATTGCCACATTACTTTAAAACACACATATCGCCAGAAAGCTAGTTACCAGAATTAACTGGGAAAATATCCCTGGTCTTGCAAACTTCCATTAAGTAATTAATACTGAAAAAAGTAATGTTATCAGCAAACAACCAAAGGTTTGCTCATATTTTATAAATGCATCAATTAAATCAACTTAACAGATTTCTGGTAAACTTTAAAAGTTTGCTTAAAATTAGAATTTTTTTCTTTACACCATGTCCTAGGCTAGGGCTAGATAAGGCAAGCTGATTTCCTAATCAAAAACATTTTCAGCCTAGATGAATTTCTTTTACTGTGCCTCAAGCACATAAGGAATATGGAGCAGATGAGCAGAAGAGCCCAGACATCCTATCTTGCAAATATTCAGCAATACGCTTCTGAAAGGATTTGCTGGGCAGAATTCCGGACCACACTCCTAAAATAGCACTTCGGGAAGTTCTGCTACCTGCAATGTTTCACCTTGCTTACATCCTCTTCAAACACTTATTATCTAAGGGCTCTTCAACAGTAGGCCCTAAATATGGCATTGCTTGTGCTTAAATACAGCAGCTGTCTCATATGTCCCTGCCAAGATTTACTATGTCAGGAATTCCCCACAGGGCATAAATTGTTAGGCCCTGACACTACAACTATAGTCTATTATTTTATATAAACTTCTCATTTATTTTTTAGAAATAAGCTGATAAAGACACGATGCAGAGGTGAGAGAGGCATGTGAATTTCACCTCACAAGAGAAAACACAGGCCACAGTTTGGGCACAGAGCACGGTATTATGTCAGTAACACCTGGGTTTGAATGCCAACTCTCTCACTATCCTTAGCGTCTTAAACACGTCATGACTCTTTTTTGAGTGTCCTTTTGCTCATCAGTAAAGTACAGTAAATCCCATGGCAGTGCTGCAGGACAGAGGAGCAATACTGCAAGGCCGTCCGTCCCCCTTAGAGTACAATAAATGTCAAGTGTCTGTTTTTCTCCTTTAAAATTGCTCATTAGACTATAGGCTATAAAATGAATAGTGTTCTTCAGAATCTCAAGAACAAGCCATACCTTAAGTACTTCTTTTGGGAAATACTACCTACCCCTGAATATCACACACAACTACTTGTTTTGCCGTTGCTTGTTCTGTACCAGTTTACTCTGTACACCATACCACTGGGACATACAGATGAGTGCAGGAATACCTGACATGCCAAGAGAATAAGATCTTACTGAGAACTTTTCAAATCGGCATTAAACAAAAGGAATTCCAATCCATGGGGCAGGCCCACAGCTCAGATCCCAAGGAGAAAGCAGATACGCGAAAATGAACAAAAGCAAGCAACAAGGAGAAAGGTCCTAACAGAATTCTAGTTCCTTAAACCTGGTACCACTCCTGCCCTCTTCTATAAATTAAGCATCAAATTTCCTGTTTTGTCTAAACTTCAGTTCAGTTGCTCAGTCGTGTCTGACTCTTTGCGACCCCATGGACTGCAACACGCCAGGCTTCCCTGTCCATCACCAACTGCCAGAGCTTGCTCAAACTCACATCCATCAAGTCGGGTGATGCCATCCAACCATCTCATCCTCTGTCGTCCCCTTCTCCTCCTGCCTTCAATCTTTCCCAGCACCAGGGTCTTTTCCAGTGAGTCAGTTCTTTGCATCAGGTGGCCAAAGTATTGCAGCTTCAGCTTCAGCATCAGTCCTTCCAATGAATATTCAGGACTGACTCCCTTTAGGATTGAATGGCTGGATCTTCTCATAGTCCAACGGATTCTCAAGTCTTCTCCAACACCACAGTTCAAAAGCATCAATTCTTCGGCACTCAGCTTTCTTTACGTCTAAGCTTACTTTATGTCTAAAACACTGTCTAAACTTATCCTAGTTCAGTTCCTCTTGCTAAGAGTACCCTTTTCTCTATTCAGAGAGTCATATTTTTAAGCTTACATCCCAGTTGGTCTCTAGGCAGTTCCGCCTCTAATACTTTCTGTACAGCAGTAGTTCCTAGCTTTCCTTTACTCTCAAACCACATACACAGAGGCTACAACATTCTCAGCAGGGCTGGTAGGGTATGATCGCCCCAGGAGGTAGAGGAATGGGGTAATCTGTTCACTCTGCCACCAGCTGAGGGTGAGAATCATTAACTACTTCACTCCATGCTGATTTCCTTAAGTACTACTCAAAGTAAATTAAGGTTTCTAACAGTTCCTATCACCTTATCTGTGTGTTTTGTGTAAAACTAGGTAAACCGCTCTGCTCCTTATATCAATACATGGGATGTGTATATATGTATTGTTTCTTCCTTCATCCTGGCTCATCAATAAGTCAATGGGTTATACTAAAAGGGACTCAAAACTATTCAGAGGTTTGTGGAATTTTCTTCTCTCAGCTTCAGAACCCTTTCAGGAATTCTTTCTGGCAGTAAAAAACATGTTTGTAGTAACACAGATCAATCATATGTATAATAGTATCTGAGTTTTTTCTTTAGTCAAATGTAACCAACTTTATTAAAAATTTATGCCACATAGTACAGAAAATGAGGTATCATTTTATACCTTAGTCACTCAAGTATACTATGAACATTAGACAGTTTCTGCCCCCTTCATTCATTTATAATACTGCCATAAAACATTTCTGTACTGTCCTGTACATCTGTGGAAGTACTACCTAGAATCTAAGGTCCTGTAAGTCGAATTGTGAGTCAAAGGAACATACATATCATCCATCAAAAGTTCAATTTATATTTCCAGAAACGCTATAGGTATATATTTCTCTACAACCTTAGATATTATCCTTTTCCTGTTGACAACTCCCTACATGCATTACCTGCTTGTATTCTTTGCCTTTTTTTTTTTTTCTAACATTAAGTGATTCAGCTTTTTTCTTATTGATTTGGGTGAGCTTTATAAGCATTATGGCTGTCATACTGCCATTTTTGTTTTAAAATGTTCTTGATTTGTGTTACCTCTTTAAATTCTCATTTAAGAATAAGTTCAAGGAGTGCAAGTTTTTTTAAAAAGTCAATCTTTTTCATAGCTCTTTGGTTTGTCTTGCTTAGAAAAAAGCCTCCCTCCCTCAAGCCCAGACTAAAATAATATTCTCAATAAGTTTTACTTCCTCATGTGTAAAGTGAGGATACCACTGTCTACACTTCGCAGGTCTGTCTGAGGAACATATTCATGCACACGGTGCGCTTGGCACAGGGTAAGCCAGCACTCAGAAACTATCCCGATCCTTTTATAATTCATGTAAACATAAACACATCAATCATTTTCCTCTCCACCTATCCCCAGTATGATAAACCAGTTGTTCCAAGGCATTTTATTAAATAATCCACTTTTCCCCCAAGAGTTAAAAGCTACCCATTGGTAGATCTTGGACTTTAAGGTCATTGAAATCTAAATTCACTGCTTCTTTCCACTATGGCACTGAATTCTGACTTTGGTTTCATATTTGTATATAACAGCATTTCCTTATAAAGTGTTTGACTCACCTTAAATCTACCAAGAAAAGAAAAGCACCCAAATTGATAGTTCCATTTTTTTTATTTGTTATACACATAGATAAATTTCTAAATTGGCTACAGAGCACAAAAAAAGAAAGTATCCCAATATTAAAAATTAAACTCCCTACATTTCTCCAAATTTTCTATAATACTGATTTCTATGATTGGGAAAGCTTGTTTTAGGTAGAGAAAATAAGAGTTTATTGGCAACGAGCCTTTTCTTTAATAAAAGTTAACTTTGCCTACACGCTCACAAAAGTATTTCAAAGTCTCCAGTAGTTTGTGAATGACAGGGGGTAAAGAATCTGGCTGCAAGGCAGAAGGCACAGGAGATTTGGGGTTGATCCCTGCATCATAAAGATCCCCTAGAGAAGCAAATGGCAATCCAATCTGGTACTCTTCCCTGAGAAATCCCATGGACAGAAGAGCCTGCTGGGCTACAGTCCATGGGGGTCACAAAGAGTCAGACACGACTGAGCGAGCTTATGATAGAAACTTAAAAAACAAAAATTAAATAAAACTCAGATAAAGTGACCGAGAGACAGTAAAACAGACTATTTCTAACTGCATGAAGAACACATCCCTAAAACAATACAAGGAAAAAATGGACTTAGTCAGAAAAGGAAAAAGAAAAAAAAAACCAGACTTAAACCCAGAAAATGAAAAAGAAAGAAGCACCAAGACTAGAAGCAGATGGCCACTGACCATCTAGATGGAAGGTTTAAGTAGTTATTACAGCAATCTAAGCAAAGAGCTGGCCTCTAAGGAACAGAAAATGTTTCCCATGCTAACTAACGGTTTGACTTAACTGCATCCCAATGGCTTAGAGAAATGAGAGGCACTGGCATATGCCATCTGATGAGGGTTAGAAAAACATACTGATTGAACTATGTGGTGTCCCCTTGCCATCTCATTTCCAGGATAAACTCTAAACACAAAGTTACAAGACTGTGTGATATTTCAGGGCCAAATGCACCTGATACTTACAATAGTCAAACTATCATCATTTACTTAAATAAGAAGTTAATGATTCATTATACAAATCTTATTATATGCTAGCATGCAAAAGTCAAAAATTCTCTTGCTGTGTCCTCAATTCTGTCACATTTAAAATAAAAAATCTACATATTAGTGTATTATCAATCTGAATGATTGATAGCTTAGTCAAATTTAGTTTTTAATTATGAAAATTCATATCCATCTTGTGCTTACTTGTACTCTAAGCAGAAAATCCTTTCATAGTTTTCCTCATAAATGAAGAACAGGTAAGCACAGGAAGTATGAAGTCCTAACCACTGGACCAGTGTCCTAACCTGGTTTGTTTTTAAGGATAAAGGACAGAAGCCAAATTTTTTCAAATGCATTTTCAACATATATTATTAGTGATCCACAATCATGGGACTGTTTCTTCCCTAATGTATTAGAAGACAGTGGCATCTACAGCATCTATAACTGAGACTGGTCCAGAGTATCTCTGTGTGCTGTCAGATTTTGATATTGGACACAGGCTCAAAATGAATCAGAAAGCTTTACAATTTTTACAATAGCGTAACTAAAATAAAGAGGGATATGTACCAGAATAAACAGATTGCTAGATCATGCTAGAGAAAAGGAAGCTCTTTGGGAATTTATAGAATTATCCATAAGGGGAGAGGGGAATAAATCTAAGACTTATATCATATTTACATATAATGTAAATATTACCAAAATAACTTAGTTTAACAAAAAAAAAAAAAATTTTTTTTTTTTGGTTGGACTAAGCAAGACATGAATCACTGAAGTCATAGAAGGGGACTTCCCTGGCAGTACAATGGTTAAAGACTCCACAATTCCACTACAGAGGGTGTGGGTCTGATCCCTGGTCAGTGAATTAAGATACCACATGTGGCATGGTGTGCCCACCAAAAAGAAATCATAAAAACAAGAACGACAGCTTTGTCTACATAGAAATGTAGCTACTTGAATGACGGGGAAATTACTGACATATGACCAAGCTTTAATTTGCCTTTAGTGCACATAAGTAGATTTATATTATGGACACAAAAACAGCAATGCACAAAGTAAAAACTGGAATTGTTAACATAAATGTAAGATGTTCTAACTCACAAACGCATATTAAAACAGCTTGATTTCCAATTCTTCTATTTCCTCTAAGTAGGCCCAATCCCCCGGCCCATATTCTTGCCATAGGGGGGGAAAAAAATCTAAACAGCAGGCTATTCCAGTTCCATTCCAAGCCTTCTTCCAGAAAGGAGAATAACAGTTGTGATTATGTGGAAGCAGCAGTGATAAATTGCTATTAATTCCCTTTCTGGTATATCTCACCATCACGCCTTAAACACCTCCTCAAACCTTTACCTAAGATGTGCTCTTTGTAACCCCATGGACTATAGCCCACCAGGTTCCTCTGTCCATGGGATTTTCCAGACAAGAATACTAGAGCAGGTTGCCATTTCCTACTTCAAGGGATCTTCCCAACTCTGGGATCAAACCCACGTCTCTTGCACCTCCTGCACTGGCAAGCGGATTCTTTACCACTGTGCCACTTAGGAAGCCCCCAGATCCTCCTATAAACCTTACCAAATCAGGAATGTAAATTAACCTTCTCATCTGTGCTCCCTAGTATTTTTATATTAGTGAATTTGCCCCAATTTAGATATGAATTCTGTTTGTCCTTATAGCTCAACTGTAATTTAAGGGGTTCAAAGGGAACCATTTATTTGTGGGAGGGAAGAAACAAAAACTTCTAAAAAGAAAGCTAAAGCATATGAACCCTGAATATAAACCATGTAGTTTTAAATAAGAACCATACTAAACATATTTAATAATTGTTAAGTACTTATCATTACAGTTTGCCAAAATGACATTTAAATCTAGGCTATCCAACTGGATACACAACCACACTTGACTTTGATTATGTAAAGAGCTTGGTGTTTTGACAGTAGTGATTAGTGTTCCAACCAGATCAACTTACTCTGTTTCAAAATAGCTTCAATTCTTATTACATTATGACTCAGCTTTAATAGGCACTGCTTTCTAGCTACATTACTCTTAATCCTATTCCCTCTTAATCCTGGACAAAACAAACTACAAATTTAGTATTTTCAGATTTAGACACTCAAAGATTCCCTACTCTCCCTACACCACCAGGCTCTAGGAAATCCTGTCCGACTGTGTCCCCAGGGCTCCAATTCCCTACGTACACACCCCCAATGCAGTATTCTTCCTAGTACACCCTGAGAAACACGGTTCTGTTTTCTGACTTCAGCTGACAGAATCACTTGATTGGCCATGCTCAGTTTAATTGTTTTTAAAACTATACACAACTATTTCTTCACCGAGGTAGTAGCTACACCTTGCTTTATAACAACCCTTTAAACCATGCATGTTTTATATTGCATCACACACAAAATACACTGTTCTACAGATGTGACTATACAGTTTAAGAATAAAAAAGACAAACATTAGAAGCAGATTGAGAACTTTTACATTTCAAAAAGAGAGAAACCTTTGAACAACTGAATCTTTTCCTTGAACAATCTTAAAGAAGAACAAAGTTGGAGGATTCCTATTTTCTAATTTCAAAACTTATACAAAGCTGTCATAATCAAAACAGTGCAGTGCTGGCATAAAAACACAAAGTGATCAACAGAATAAAATATGAGCTCAGAAAAAAAAACCCTTGCATACATAGTCAAATGATTTTCGCCAAGGGTGTCAAGACCCTTGTCAGTGCAGAAAGGGCAGTCTTTCCAACCAATGGTGTTGGGGAAAACTGGATATCCACAGGCAGAAAAACGAAACTGGACTCTTTCCACACACTAGATGCAAAAATTAATTCAAAATGAATCAAAGACCTAAAGCTAAAACTCTAAAATTCTCAGGAGAAAACACAGAGGGAAATCTTCATGACATTAGATTTGGCAACAAAATTACTTGGATAGTAAAGCCAAAAGGAGAGGGAACACCAACATGTAGTATATACATACACTGGAGTATCAGCCTTAAAAAAAAGAAGTTCTGAAAATATGCTAAAATACAGATGAACCTGGAAAAGATCAAGGTGAGACAAGCCAGACACAAAAGGACACATTATTTGTGATTCTTACAAGGTTTCTGGAGTAGTCAAACTCATAGAGACAGAAAGTACAATCGTGGTTACTAGCGTACTAGCGGCTAGTGGAAGGCCAAGAATGGGTTAAACTGTTTGGTGGGCACAGAGTTTTTTCAATTGGAGATGATGAAAAGGTTTTGGAAACAGTGGGGATGGTAACTAAATGGTGTGCATAAACTCAATGCCACTGAACTATACACTTAAAAATGGTTTTAATGGTCAATTTTATGTTATGCGTATTTCATCACAACACAAAAAGGTCCAAATATACAAGTGAGATCAATGTGGAACACCTCAAATAGAAATCAATCATCCTCTTAACCACTTTGTGTGACAGATCCCTATGTACAGATTGAGGATACCATTGTTCTTAATCACTCTCACACCTTGGATGTGATCCACATTCAAGGAAGGAACTATTAACAACCAATCATGGAACCCAAATTTTCTTAATACAGTATTCAGGAGCCACTCCAGCCAAAAAAACACAAGATGAAAGACATCTGCTATCCTTGTCTTAATATGTGACCTTTGGAAACAAACCTGCCCTTCTTTTCCTTTGTGTGAACCCCTTCTCCCTTGTTTTCTGTGGAGCTTCTCCTAAATGAAGGGCCATTTCAGTCTGCGTGAGGTTCAAGTAAGCCAAAACCCTCATTCTCACTGTTAACAACATATATATGAAAAACAACTCCAAATGGATCACCAAACAGACTTCGTAGGTTTGTGAGGGATATCAAATTGCAAGTCATCATTTTTATAGAGTGGGAACTTGAGGCCTAGACTAGAAAAGTAACAACTAGTTTGGTTCTCCCAACTGAGAACTAGAACAGGAAGATAAACTAGTCTTCATTTAAATTAAAAAAAAAAATAGAAATACTTTTCACAAATTATTTAAATAAATATACACATTGCAACTATTTTACATTCTTCAAAATACTGATATACTGATTTTTTGTCTTTTTTTGGGCAAAGCACTTTAGTACCTTACACATATCGAAAAGCTCTCATGAGCATAATAAATGCCAAGAGAATTAACAAATATTTAGCTAACAAAAGTACAGTAAAGCTAAAGATTGTGATCTGAATTCAATGCCTTGCACCCAGACTACTGGAGAGAGGGGAAGAGGATGAAACAAGATAAAAGGATGCTTCTTTGCTTCCAGTTTCATTCCTCTACGTCACTGGCTCCCCGCCCACCCCCCCCACCACCTCCTGCTACAGTTATCTGCTTGAAGTAAAGAATCTGTGAGACAACTCTGAAACCACTAATATATTTACTCAAATTTTTAAAGGAAATCTAAGCACCTACGTGAAAAAGTAGAATTTAAATTTTTTCAAAACATAGTTTAAACAAAAAATTATGTGACTGCCACTGGGTGGGCTGCGAAAGTGAAAGTGAAGGTCGCTCAGTCATGTCCAACTCTTTATGACCTCACGGACTATACAGTCCATGGAACTCTCCATGCCGGAATACTGGAGTGGGTAGCAGTTCCCTTCTCCAGGGGATCTTCCCAACCCAGGGATCAAACCCAGGTCTCCCACAAGGCTCTAGTGCCACATTAAAAATGAAAGTGAAGTAAAATGAAAAATATTTCTATTACTAAGTACAGTAACACATGATTATGATGAAATATATTTAAAAGGTTGGAAGAAAAAATACAAAAAACCGTAAGTAATAGCTTTTGGGTGAAAAGAGAGTGACATT
The DNA here is from genome assembly GCF_023091745.1 of Budorcas taxicolor. Classification (NCBI taxonomy): domain Eukaryota; kingdom Metazoa; phylum Chordata; class Mammalia; order Artiodactyla; family Bovidae; genus Budorcas; species Budorcas taxicolor. The sequence goes on from NC_068928.1 coordinate 24,710,583, forward strand.
TTCTCTCTCTCCCCAATTAATCCACTGCTCATGAATAGGAATTTCTATAGTTTAAAGATTCAGGAAAATTCAAGGCATTTTTATAATGATTAAGGATTTCAATAATCCCAGAAAACAGAGATTCCTTCAAAAATAACACTGATCTATCTTCTGTAGTCAATTCATAAACCAATCTTTCTTTTCCTAATATAACTTTTACTATGAAGTCTGGTCCACTGCCATTTAGGCTTTTTTACGGGCTTTTTTACAAAAAAAATTTTGTTTTATAAAATGTTACAATGCTACTTATAAATAGCTTAAAAAGTCAGTAAAGTTCTTTCTGTCTAAAATGAAATTAATTTTTCCCCAAAAAGGACTAAACTATTGCCAGCATAAGTTCCTAATGGAATTATGCCAAATAGTGACAAATTCCCTGGTAACATTCCATGACTCACTAAAAGAAAGCTTAAGCATTATGCCCTTTGTAGAAAGACTAGTTTAGCCAGATTACCCAAGCACAGAATTACTAGTACTAATAACATCTCATATATATGCTGTCCTTTGATGGACAGATTTAATAATTTAACATTTTATAGCACAAGGCAACTGATCCTATTTAGAAGCAGCAACAATTCAAAATCTAAATCATGATAGATTTTTCTCAATACAAGCTGAAGGCCAAGTGTTTCTCATCAACTGTTTTCAAAAGCTTCTCCCCCCCGCAACCCCACCCATTTCAGAGCTATCTTCAAATTTTCCAGTTTTATCTGATTTTAGGAACAGGAAATATTCTAAGTGTCAAAGAAAACACAAAGAAAGCCTAATTAATTGAACAACTGAAAAAGAGCACCATGAAAATTTACAAAGGCATTGGCAATTCCTCAGTGGTCCAATAATGGCCAGGACTCCACACTTTTCTCTTCCAGGGCCTGGGTTCAACCCCTGGTTGGGGAGTTAAGATCCTGCAAGCCACTCAGTGTGGTCAAAAAAAGAAAGACAAACAACTACTCCTACAAACCTTTAAAACAAGCCTCTCCTTCTCTCCACACATACAATTCAAAACTGTCAAGAAGCATTCAATTTTATTGGAAGTTTTTAAAATAAAAATATTCTCTTTACCTAGTAGAATCAAGCCTTTTTTAGAAGTCTCTAATAGTAAGAACGTAACAAAAAATGGAATTTTAATACAGTGATAGTGGGACTATTACCTTCTAGGTGATATATGTTAAGAACCTCAAAAAGATACAAACTTCCAGTTACAAGATAAATTAAGTACCGGGGGTGTAATGTACAACACAATGCCTACAGCTAACACTGCTGTATGGTATAGTTCTGAAAGTTGCTGAAACAGTAAATCCTAAAAGTTCTCATCACAAGGGGAAAAAAAACTGGAGTAACTGTATAACATGATGAATGTTAACTATTTTTACTGTAGTAAGCATTTCACAATACAGTAAGTCATTATGCTATATACCTTAAACTTACACAGCACTGTATATCTATTCCATCCCAACAAAACAGAAAAAAAAGAACCCCAAAAATGTTTATCTTCTTTGATTCAGCAATGACTGCATCTATATATTTATCCTAAGAGAAATAATAAAAAGATTATGTATAAACATTTTTTCATAGGGAAAATCCACAGCAGCATTAGCTATAATTTAAATAATCTGTAATACAACAACAACCTAAAGTCAAAAATTCGGGGAATCCTACGGTATTTACATATGAAAGAATGCTAAATATCAATTTTAAATACTTTGAAAAAGTATTTCCCCACATAGGAAAATATTTATAATTTGTTTTTGAAAGATAAAATATTGTTAAGTATATCTCTTAAAAACATATACACTACATGTATTTAAAAAAATGAGGCCAAAAAATTTGACCTAAACCTCTCCCTCTAATCTAGTTTCCAACTCAAGGTGCCAGCGTGAGCAAGTGTTTATCCTTTCTCCTTCACTTAACTGAATAAACTTCTCTAAAGAAATTTTAAAATAACCTTTTGTTTAGTTTTATAGTAAAAAATACACTTTTTAAAGATATTTTTAAAAATACCTAGGTGGATTGCCCATGGTTCTGAGAAGATGGAGAACGGATGGAGGAATGTGAACTGATTAGGCACAGTGGAGGGAGACGAGCAGAATACTCACAGAGGGGGAGCAGCGGCCGAGGAAGGCTAATCTTCTGGGCAGAACCCCAGAGAGGCACCAGTTCTGTGACCGTCGTACGAGGAAGGTCAGTAGTGAGAAGTGGGACTGAAAACATCTGTCATAGCAAGAAGTCAACAGAGAATGTCTAAAGTTGATAAACCAAAAAATAAACACTATAAGCATATTATTTAGAACATGGAGCGAAGCCCCAGGAAATCTGAACCAAAAAAGTTTCTTTCAAAGTAGTTGCCTCTGGGGAAGTGGGGCTCTTCATTATTAGGCCTTTGGTATCACTGATATTTGATTACTTGATTTTTTAAGCTAAGTGTGGATAGAGTATTGATTTTAAGTTTTCATCCTTTCCCACTTTATACTTTGTTCATTTTCCTTTAATATGCAACACCCTACTTCTACTTCCTTCCCACCAAGGCAGAGGCTGCGTCTCATTTAGCAGTTTTTCAGCTATAAGTTATACAGTCATGAAACAGATCTAGTGGGACATAAATAACATTTCTTTTTCCTAATAAAAAGGGAAAATAAAATAGGGATATTATTGATGACGCTTTCAGTTCAGTTATAAATGTTTACTTTAGAGCGTTTACCAGGGTACTGTGAGGTGTCTCCTTCTTGTTGTCTATTCTCAACCCAGCATCCACAGGGTCCTGCTGAACTGTGAATTCTGATCATGTCAGAACTCCAACGGCTTTGAGTTCTGGCTCAGGCTAATGAACAGCCTGCATAACGGCCTAAAAGGTCCTTTAGAATTATTCAACTTTCTGCCTTCATTTGGCTAACTGCTCTCCTTGTCTTCCTCGACATTCAAGTCTGTCTCTATTTCAGGGCCTTTGTGTTTGCTGTAGCCTCTGGACAATTCCCATCCTCAGCTAATTCAATTACTCAAACGTCACCCTAGTTTAAATTATACTCCCCACACTCTTATGCTGTATTCCCTATTTTATCCCCTTATTCCTTATTATATTATTATCCCCTTATATTCTTCATACTTCCTACTTTATTCCATTTTACTTCTCCCAGAGCATACAACTTTCTCTTAAATTTATCTCCCCCACTTCCACAAGAATGCATGCTCTAAAAGAACATGGATTCTTATCTGTTTACTGCAGTAGTCCAGCACCTGTTACAGCTCCTGGCATGTAGCAGATCCTCTGTAAATTCGAATGGATAGATTAGTTAAAACATATGTATTATCTTATGAAGATACCACACTATTGGCAATCAAGCACAACAGTCTGGAACCTTTAAGATGTTCTGATAATTTCAATTATAAGGATAAGCTATGATTTAGACTCTGAAGTGGAGAAGGCAATGGCACCCCACTCCAATACTCTTGCCTGGAAAATCTCATGGACAGAGGAGCCTGGGAGGCTGCAGTCCATGGGATCGCTAGAGTCGAACACGACTGAGCGACTTCTTTCACTTTTCACTTTCATGCATTGGAGAAGGAAATGGCAACCCACTCCAGTGTTCTTGCCTAGAGAATCCCAGGGACGGGGGTGCCTGGAGGGCTGCTGTCTATGGGGTCCCACAGAGTCGGACACAACTGAAGCGACTTAGCAGCAGCAGCAGCAGCAAACTCTGAAGTAGTAAAGTCATTCACAATACTGAGTATGTTGCTGGCATACTGAGTCATACTGACTGTGCAAGTCTGCTGAAATAATTTAAATAACCTTTGTTAACATCAACAGTAACAATAAAAATGCTGGTATGTCAGCTGTGATTTTTTTTAAAAAAGGGTTGGGGGAGAACCTACTCTCTAAACAACAAAGACACTTTAAAGTGAACAAGTCTTGTACATTTTCTTAATGAGTCACAGGGAAGGTCTCATGCTCGAGTAATCACAATTTGCACATGTTCTCAATTTCCACCGTTTCCTTCAACCCCAAATGGAGACCAAGGGGACACTGTTGATCACCTTCATTTCTTCAGAATAAAAGAAAGAGCAAGTTAGCATTCCCGCAACACTCACGTAGCAGGTCTTCACTGTGGCACATACGGATGACAGAGCCTGTCACTCATGATTTTCTTTTCCAGTGAATTTTTTTCTAGTCTACATTACAACTCACTGACTGAAGAAAAAAATCTTCAACAGATTTTCAATGATTAATAAGAAAAATCCTCGAACACTTTTCCCTCACACTCACAAAAGCACACATGGTAAAACAGATTTCTACTGAGTACAAAAGAAGCTTATCCAACTGCAAAAAGAAACGTCTTTGAGCCTGCAAATGAATAACGCTCTTTCCATATTTCATGCCATTAATAAAGCTCATTTAACAGCATGTCTTGATAAAACAATTTCACTAATCACTTGTTTTTTGTGTTGAGAATAGATTTTTATATTAGCTGCTTTGCAACTGGTTTTACCCATCCATCTTCTCAAAAAACAAGGTGGTTTTACTTGCTTTTACCACAAGAAGTAAAGGCTTTTTTAAAGAGGGAAATAAACGAGACAAGTTGCAAGGGTAGCTCACAGACATAAATAAAACTGAATAAAGTACACAAGCCCCTGACACAATGAAAACTCCGTCATATAGAGGACCTATATTGATAAAAACAAATTTATGAAATAAAAGATAATCTCAAGAAAATTTCCTAGAACACAGCAGAAGAGAACAAAGGAAGCATTTAGAAAAATAATACAAAAGGCAGGAAAATACAAAAGACAGGAAAATACCAAAGACAGGAAATGAAGGTGCACAATGATAAAACTGATGTCCTTTGAGGAAAGAAAAATAAAAATGAAAGCATATTACAAAATATATAAGAAAATATTCCTGAGTCACAGATTGAAATGGCTTACCATAAACAGGAAAATGTAACAGAGAATCACACCAAGACCGAGATATATCCTGATGAAGTTACTGAACTTCAAGGATAAAGAAAGAATTCTACCAATACCCAGGCAGAAGTAGGTCACCTACAAAGGGGAAAAAAAAAGTCAGGCTGGCCCCAGACTTCTCTAGAGTAACCCAAGATGCCAGAAGATAATGGAGTAATGTCTACTGGGTATTAAGGGGAAGGTAACATAGCAATTCTATAACCAGCCAAAATATAACTTCATTTGTGAAAGCCACCAACCTTTTTAAACATACAAGAATCCTGAGAATAGAGCATTTAAACAACCATTCCTCAAACAGAAAAATCGATTTGATAAACATAATAGATTTAAGTATATTAAAGCTACAGCTTTATAATAGACACAGAACTATAAACTACCATATTTCATCTATCCTAAGATGTATTTTATATTTTCACATTTTACAATATCTGAAATCAGCATGCATATTACAATCAGTGTCATGTCAGTTTCTTTGACAGAGTTTAACCATGTTAATGGTTGTCTAAATAAGGCATCCTACAATCAACGGTACCTCAGACATAATAAAATACAGTATATAACTGCCAAAATGAGAAAAAGGAAAGAAAAGAAGCCATGTAGTTTAAGGAAGAAAAAAGAAAACTCAACAAAAAGATAGGCAATGAACAGTATTAAAGAAGCAAAACCAAACATACAACATTAATGTAAATGACTAAAAGCATCTCAGATTGGGTCTTAAAAAACTAACCTTTCTTTATCCAACTACATGAAGTCTACATGATACAAATCTAAAACAAGAACTTGGAGAGGTTAACACTAAAAGGTTAGACAGAAGTATACGAAAAGTATAAACACTCATCAACTGGGTTCAAAGCAGAACATTAAGGTAGCAAAAATGGTCACTTTTCAGAATGCTCAAGATTACAATCTATAAAGAAGATATAAAACTATATACACCAAACCTTCTCTCTCGTTCCCAACATCATATACACACATATATGGATATATAGTAGAAGGCAATCACCATTTCAGTTCTTAAAAATCAAACAGATTAAATGGGTGAACATATAATGTGATCAAATTCCTATGTAACAGTTTATAAAAACTGATCATCTAATTAGGCCATAACATGTAAAAATTTACAAAAGTAGAAACAATAGAGACCATGAAATCTGAAAATGAAACAAATGGTCAAGTCTCTTCCACTAAGGGGAGGAAACCCGACCATTTACGTACTCTCTCTCCCTAAACTACTCCATTCAAAGATGGATATTAAAATTAATAGAGTATCTAATAAACAACAATTATAAAAACTACCTATATTAAAAAAAAAACCTTTGATACACACAGCTATACTCAAGAGGAAGATCCACAGACTAAATAAATCCTATCAACCGATGAATAATTAAAATTAAATAATAAGCATTCAACTCAAGGTTTGAAAGTAAATAGAACTAAAAAAAAAAGAACAGAGAGAAGGAAAGGAGGAGGGTAACTGGGAGTTTGGGAGTTAGTAGATGAAACCAGTTTAGTATAGAATGGATGAATAACAGGATCCTACTGTATAGAACCCTAGTGGCTCAGTGGTAAAGAATCTGCTTGCAATACAGGAGACCTGGGTTCGATCTCTAGGTGGGGAAGATCCGCTGGGGAAGGGAATGGCAACCCACTTCAGTATTCTTGCCTGGGAAATCCCATGGAGCCTGGTGGGCTACAGTCCATGCAGTTGCAAAGAGTGGGACACGACTGAGCTAACAACACTGTATATATAGCACAGGCAACTATATACACAATGTTATGGGATCAATTGGCTTCCCTGGTGGCTCAGATGGTAAAGCGCCTGCCTGCAGTGAGGGAGACCTGGGTTCAATCCCTGAGTCGGGAAGATCCCCTGGAGAAGGAAATGGCAACCCACTCCAGTACTCTTGCCTGGAAAATTCCATGGACTGAGGAGCCTGGTAGGCTACAGTCCTGCTACTAAGTCACTTCAGTTGTGTCCAACTCTGTGCAACCCCATAGGCGGCAGCCCACCAGGCTCCGCTGTCCCTGGGATTCCCTAGGTAAGAATACTGGAGTGGGTTGCCATTTCCTTCTCCAATGCATGAAAGTGAAAAGTGAAAGTGAAGTCGCTCAGTAGTGCCCGACTCTTAGTGACCCCATGGACTAGAGCCTACCAGGCTCCTCCGTCCATGGGATTTTAGTACTGGAGTGGGGTCCCATTGCCTTCTCCAGGCTACAGTCCATGGGGTCGCAAAGAGTCAGACACGACTGCCATTATGGGATAAATCATAATGGAAAAGAACATAAACAAAAACGTCTGTGTGTGTGTATAACTGAGTCACTTTGCTGTACAGCAGAAAGTACTGTATATCAATTATACTTCAATTTTAAAAAGCAGAATAAAGTAATTAAAGAAATTTATAAGTTACTCAATTAGAAAACAGAAGCTAGTAAGTTTAACTCTAAAACCTAGGAACTGCATTTTGAAGGGAAGAAAAATTCCAAACAAACTATTCAGTTCAGTTTAGTCGCTCAGTCGTGTCCGACTCCTTGCGACCCCATGAATTGCAGCACGCCAGGCCTCCCTGTCCGTCACCAACTCCCAGAGTTCACTCAAACCATTAGCTAAGACTAAAAAAACAAATATATAAAATTAAAACCAAAAAAGAAGGAATAAAATGATAGAGGAAACCAAAATAAGCCTCCAGTAAATTTTTAAGTTACTATATGTTAAAATCTAGATAAAATAAATGGTTTTCTTGGAAAATACAAATTGTCAATTGGAATCAAGTAGAATTAGAAAGTAAATACCTCACTAACCTCCAAAGAACTGAGTAAGTTATCTCTCCAACCATTCTACCACTACTAGACATGTTCACTGTAAAAATTTGAAAGGTAATTTCTTTATTAAAGTATATCCAGAAACTCCAGGAGTTGGTGATGGACAGGGAGGCCTGGCGTGCTGCAGTCCATGGGGTCGCAAAGAGTTAGACACAACTGAACGACTGAACTGAACTGATCCAGAAATGAAAGTTTTCTACATTTCATGGAGCCAATTGTGCACAGACAGCACAAAGGATACTCTGACAAAAATTCTGAACAGCGAACACTAACATAGTATTTACTATATCCTAAACATTGGTCTCTGATGGGCAATTACATAAATCAACTCATTTACTCTCAAAGCAACCTGATGAGCTGGAGAACCAAATATTTAACAGCAGATCCAAAACAGTCACTAACCCATGAGAAGCATGCCAGACCTCGGCTATGTAGGATCCTCCTAGAGCCCCTCTTTTTTGGCACACAGTACCCTGTTAGTTGGCTAGATCACAGGCAGGAAGGGTAACAGCCACGGAAGGGAGCAAGTAGTTTAGACACCTGTGCATCCATCACATTAGTACTAGTGCCTACTGAGTGATTATCATGACCTGCCTATGAGCTGAGAATTATTTGTTATCTCCACTTTACAGTTGAGGAAACAGACCCAGAGAAGTTAGACAAATGAGAGGCTAGGGCACTTAACTTCTATGCTATACACCCTTTCTAAAATAAAATACTAGTAAATACAAGAAGCAACAGTATGTTCCCTGTATGGAACAACTGACTGGTTCAAGATTGAGAAAAGATTATAACAGGGCTGTCGGCTGTCACTGTTTAACCTATATGCTGAGCACATCATGAGAAATACTGGGCTGGGTAAGTTACAAGCTAAAATCAAGATAGGTGGGAGAAACGCCTACAACCTCAGATATGCAGATGATACACTCGAATGACAGAAAGCAAAGAGGAACTAGAGGGCCTTTTGATGAGGGTGAATGAGTAGAGAGAAAGAACTGGCTTAAGACTAAATATTAAAAAACTAAGATCATGGCATCTGCGCCCCTCCCCATTACTGCATGCCAAACAGAAAGGGAAAACAAGGTGGAAGTAGTGACAGATTTCCTCTTCTTGGGCTCCAAAATCACCGCGGATGGTGACTGCAGCCACAAAATCAGGAGACAACTGCCTCTTGGCAGGAAAGCTATGACAAACCTAGACAGCGTGTTAAAAAGCAGAGACATTACTCTGCTGACGAAGGTCCGTATAGTCAAGGCTATGGTCTTCCCAGTGGTCACATCTCCCAGTGGTTTTGAGACCTGGACCATGAAGAAGGCAGAGCACCAAAGAACTGCTGCCTTCGAACTGCAGTGCTGGAGAAGGCTCCTGAAAGTCTCTTGGACAGCAAGGAGATCAACCCTGAATATTCACTAGAAGACTGATGATGAAGCTGAAGTTCCAGTATTTTGGTCATCTGATGCAAACAGACAACTCATTGGAAAAAGTCCCCAACGCTGGGAAAGATTGAGGGCAGGAGGAGAAGAGGGCATCAGAGGATGAGATGGCTGGACGGCATCACTGATGTAATGAACACGAACTTAGGCAAACTCTGGGAGACAATGAGGAACAGAATGTGCTGCAGTCCATGGGGTCATAAAGAGTGGGACACAACTGGGTGACAAAACAACAAAACAAATACAATCCAACAATAAGCTTAAAAGGTGTGTCACTCTTCCTCAAATGCCACAGAGGCTCAATCTTTGCGCTAACATCACATTGAGATCAAGCGAGAAAGGGTACTCATTTTTATTGTTGACATTTTTTCATAAAATGACAATACAGAGACTTCCCTGGCAGTCCACTGGTGAAGACTTGGTGCTTCCACTGCAGAGGGTGCAAGTTCAATCCCTGGTCAAGGAACTAAGATCCTGCATGCCTCCAGGCAAGGCCAAAAAAGTTTTAAAAATAAAAGAAATGCAGCTATTAAAAAAAAAAAGTGCCATATACACTCCCGATTAAAAGGAAAGAGAATCTCAATAAAACAGAGGTGGATATAGTACCAATATTTTGAAGAAAGACATACCATATAATACACATGAAGCTGTATACTATGATAAGGATTTTACATACACACATAATATATTAAGCCCGTAAGGCAAAAAGTATTCTCACTGAAGTCTAGTAACAAAACAAGGACGCTTGCCATGACAGCTATCATGAACGCAATTGAAGATGAGTAATCATAAAATTCATTTAAAAAATCACTAATTTTCTTTGAGAAAAGAAAAATAAAAATGAAAGCATATAACATTTATAGTTTTAAAAAACTATTATTAATAAATAATAGTAAAACATTTAACAAAGTTTTAGAAAAAATAAGCAATGTATTCAGGTTTAAAAACATATTTAAAGAGGAGATATGAATATGATTATTGTATAGCTAGGAAAACTAACAAAACCAAATGAAAAACTAAACAAAGAGGGCAATTACAAAATTAAACAAATAACAGCTTTCTTATACATGTATAAACTAATTTTAAAAAGTAGAAAAATAATCCTGTGCCCATAAGCAACTCAAGTCTAACAGAAAAATGTCGAGCTAGTCTTAATAAATAAAATGCCCACTGAAAGCTGGGATTACATGGGAAGCCAGATTTTTGTTCTTGTCCAACCACCCTTAATCAATCTATAAATTCAATGCAATGCACTCATTCAAAACTGCAAAGTACTGAAGGGCAGGATGAGGGATAGTGGTGAGTAAAACCTGACAAAATGATTCTAGAGCAGAAAGATGCCAGTGTTTTTTTCACTTAATATCAAAATACCAGCATTAATATTTGCATTTTAAACTGCTCAGAACTTTTAACAAGTTTGTAGAATTTGTAAACATAAATAATCATCTCAATGCAAAGTGCAATATCAAGAAAATGTACTTTCATTAAAATATATGTTAAATATACAATCCACTATTAACTGATAAAATCAAAATAAGCTATTGAAAACTAAAACACTAAAATTTTACTTAAAATACACACAAAAAGAAAAATATTTTAAGTTTGAGCTAAAAAAATACAGCTACAGAATCATCTGAATTGTAGAAAAATTTTTCTAGCTGCTAAAACTATTCTAACTACAATTTTGAATAATCCCATCTCTTATTCAGAAAGGCTGAGAGCTGCAGTTTTGTGTCAGAGTGAGCCTGCTACAATAAGAGTCAGATCATTTCTGCTGAAAACTCTTCTCAGCTCTCCACCTCACTTAGAACAGAAAGGCCCATGTCCTTATAATGGCCCACATCCTCCCCTTTAGCTGTCTGATGCATCTCCTACTTTCCTTCCCACTGCTCACCTTAATCTGCCAACATCAACAAGTCTATCATCCCATTAACATAAGTTTCAGAAAGAGGTAACATAGAAAACACAAAGGAGGCTCATTTGTTTTTAAGAAATCTAAGAAATGCTATTCCAAGAAAATTTGACTTAATCTGTTTTGTTGCAATTTTTAACAAAACTAATTTTAATTTTAAAAACTAAGAACATAAATTGGCCACGGTATTTTTCTCACTGCTTACAGTTTTTTTCTTCATTCTATATTCCTATGCTTTTCAAGCATACTCTTTCATAATTAAAAAAAGTAACTTCTTTAAATGGTTACCATAGCTTTCTGCTTCACCCTTCTCAACCCTTTTCCACTTCCTACTCACCTCACCCACAAACTTCCAAAGGATTCAATGGTGGATTAAAAGAAAGAAGAGGGGGGAAAAAAACTGTTCTGAGACATTTATTTGGATTTAATTTTAACCTGAACTATTTATAGGACTACTCTTTCCTACCCAACACACTACCAACTCTTTCCTATCATTATTAAATGTTCTGTTATCTAAAATATTCTCATCAACACTTTTATCTTCCATTTTCAAGAGCCATTACCCAATGCTACTTCCCCCATGAACTCTTTTTAACTGAAGGTACCCTCTTCCTCTTATAAAAACCTACAGCACAATAACTTTTTATTATGGTATATTACTTCCTTGATATGGTTTTGTTGACTACAGGGTCCATGTCTAAATATTTATATCTTAGAATATTGTCCAATGTTGAACATTCAGTTAGCAAGTGATGGATACTCAAAGCATAATTTTACGTTTTTATATATTATAATTTTATAAATACAAAAATAATTTAGGTGCAAAGGTGTTTCAAACAGTAAATTTTAAATTCTTACCAATTACTGGCCCTTGATTTAAATCTTTAACTTCCTCTAACTTCCTCTCTCTAATTTCCAACTTTGCCAGGTTAGCTAAAAGCCTTCTAAAAGTTTTTACATTCTAGGTCTTGTCTTTTCAAATCTATGTATCATAGTTCTATTACTTGCTACACAACAACCTGGTCAGAATCTGGGGTTCTATATGCCAAGATCTGTTTCTCCATCAGAGAAACCCTGCCTCTAAAAGAAGCTCTGGGTTCACTGATCAGACTTCCTTATCTCCTTTTTTAACCTTTTACCCCCCATATCACTCTAAAATGATACTGATGTACTTGTCTGTTTTAAGCATACTCTGTCTCATTTTCAAAATATTAACATAACTAAAGCCAGGAGAGAGGCTAAGTAGATTTCCCAAGCATCTCCAGGATCAGTTCTCCCTCTAATATTCCTAGATTAACTACCCCAGCTTTACGATCAGTCCTAAAATTGTGATTACAATTTATATAAATATATATTATTTCTCTGTTAACTTCTAACCAAAATATAAAAAGGATTTTTTTCTATTCAACAATTTTGATAAAGGGACTTTTACCCACATACTAAAGAAAGCGTACCACTTTCAGAACTATAACATAAAATTACAATGTTTCTGATTAGAACTATGAAAATTCTGTCTTTCTGGGATGTGCTTTAAATTAATATTCTGTGTGAGTAGCACCTCTAGTGGCCAGCATCTTTGCAAAGAAACGACAGCATAACCAGAAATTATTGAACTGATCCATCTAGCTCAAATGAACAGCCAGAATTTCCAGAATTAGGGTTTGCACCTAACCCCAACAGTTAGGGGTTTGGAACTTCCCTAAGTTAGGGTTTGGAACCCTAAGCACCCTAAAGGTGCTGCCCAGTTTGGAAGCCTTAGCTACCCATGGGCAGCCAGCTCATTGGAGTAACACAAGAGAAGGTGGAGTAATGAGTCCATGGGAAGATATTCAGGAAGAGGATGGTTTTGTATACAGTGTGGAAAATTTTAGTACTTATCTCATAGGATAAGTACTAACCCCAACCCAACTTCCAGAGTTAGGGTTTGCACTGAACCCCAACATTTTTGCACCTAAATTATTTTTGTATTTATAAAATTATAAAGTATAAAAACATAAAATTATGCTTTGAGCATCCATCATTTGCTGACTGAATGTTCAACACTGGACAACAATATTCTAAGATATAAAATAAATATTTAGAGATGGACCCTGTAGACATGGTCCCTCTTAAACACAAGAGATTTAAATTAACTGGTCAAGTAAATAACCCTGTGACTTTATAAACAAATATTACAACCTTAACAATTTCATACACTAGTTTACAGTTACCTGTACAAGTGATGATAATAGTCAACAATTATTGAGGGCTTTGCTATGTTTTATAGTCATCCCTTTACAAGTATTAACCTACTGAATACTCACAAAAATTATGAGATAAGTACTAAAATTTTCCACACTGTATACAAATCCACCCTCTTCCCAGAGTATCTTCCCATGGACTCATTACTCCACCGTCTCTGGTTTTACTCTGATGAGCTAGTTGCCCATCCTCCTAGCTAAGGCTTCCAAACTGGGCAGTAATTAGATCCCATCTAATTTCCTCAACTCAGACATTGCTGAAGAAATTCCTAACCTCTCCTGTGTCATCAGTTCTTCCCTCTCTACTGAATTCAATCCCATCAACATACATGTAATCATTTCCAAGCTTTACAAACACACAAAAGAAGCCCACACTTGCTCCAGTTACTGTCCCATTTCTCTGCTCCCCCAGTTTAGGAACACAACTTTTAGGCGTTATCTGCATTCCTGGTCCCCAGTTCCTCCCCTTCTATTCACTCAAGTTCACACCAGTTTGGCTTTTGCCCCACCACTGGCACTGAAACTGTCCTTTGCCAAGTTTCCACTCACCTCTACTAGTCATTTATCAAGCCTTGTCTCACCTGATCTCCTACTTGACACAGCTGATCTTCCTCCTTCCTAAAATTTCTTAACTTGGCTTATAAGGCCACCATATTTTGGTTTTCCACTTACCTCTCTGACCACTCTCCCTCACTCTCCTTCCCTAGTTTCTGATAATTTCTCTGACTTTTTAGTGCTGGTGTGCCCCAAGATTTGGTCCTTAATCCCCTTCTCTTACTGACCCCATGCAGTCTCATGGTTTATACACAATCTATACACTAACAGTTCCCCAGTTTATGTGTCTAAGCCATATACTTCACTGAAAGTGAAAGTCGCTCAGTTGTGTCTGACTCTTTGCGACCCCATGGACTACAGGCCAGAATACTAGAGCGGGTAACCTTTCCCTTTTCCGAGGGATCTTCCCAACCCTGGGATTGAACCCAGGTATCCTGCATTGCAGGAGGATTCTTTACCAGCTGAGCCACACTCTTCACTGAATTCCTGATCGTATATGATAAACTGTCTATATGACTTCTTTCAGTTCAGTTCAGTTCAGTTCAGTCGCTCAGTTGTGTCCGACTCTCTGCGATCCCATGAACTGCAGCACGCCAGGCCTCCCTGTCCATCACCAACTCCCGGAGTTCACCCAAACTCACGTCCATCGAGTCGGTGATGCCATCCAGCCATCTCATCCTCTGTCGTCCCCTTCTCCTCCTGCCCCCAATCCCTCCCAGCATCAGAGTCTTTTCCAATGAGTCAACTCTTCGCATGAAGTGGCCAAGGTACTGGAGTTTCAGCTTTAGCATCATTCCTTCCAAAGAACACCCAGGACTGATCTCCTTTAGAATGGACTGGTTGGATCTCCTTGCAGTCCAAGGGACTCAAGAGTCTTCTCCAACACCACAGTTCAAAAGCATCAATTCTTTGGCACTCAGCTTTCTTCACAGTCCAACTCTCACATCCATACATGACCACTGGAAAAACCATAGCCTTGACTAGACGGACCTTTGTTGGCAAAGTAATGTCTCTGCTTTTGAATATGCTATCTAGGTTGGTCATAACTTCCCTTCCGAGGAGTAAGCGTCTTCTAATTTACGGCTGCAGTCACCACCTGTAGTGATTTAATGTCAAACTGCGCTTGTGCTTCCTCAGTCATGTTTAACTCTTTGTGAACCCACAGACTGCAGCCCGCCAGGCTCCTCTGTCCATGGGATTCTCCAGGCAAGACTACCTGCAGTGGGCGCCGTGCCCTCCTCCACCTGAGTCTCTTTTGGCTCCTGCATTTACAGACAGACTCTTTTACCTCTGAGCCACCTGGGAAACCCATCTTGTCAAATGAAATTTAAACCTTCCAAATCAGCTAAGAAAAGAAACAAACAAAAAGCAATGAAGAAAACAATCCGGCACAGTCAAGAATGGACAAAAAAGAGACGAAGAGAGACAGAGTACAGAGGGAGGGGCAAGAAAGATCATACGGGCAGAAAGGAAAAGAAGGTGGGAAAGTAAATTCAAATATATCAAGTTATTACTATACATTTAAATGGTTTAAACTTAATTCTAAGATACAGACTCATTAAATTTTTTAAATTAGACATTCTACATTCTAGTTCTATGCCTAAAATGGCACAAAAGATTGTATGTAAATATGGAAACAATTTAAATATTCATCAATAAAGATGTCAATTGTCATTCATATGCAGAAATACTCTACAGTAGTTAAATTAGGTCTATAAGTATTAAGATAGACTAAAAGTTATATTAAATTAAAAAGCGACTTCTAAAAGATACTGATAATTTGAAATATGTAGTATAAATTTATATATTTGTAGTATCTTAAAACTCACAAAATACTAAGTAAAATTTATACATGCATATAAAGTTATAAAAACACAGACACATATTAATTTCAAAAAATGATTAGCTCAAGAGGAGAAGAGAAAGTAAAGAATGGAACTGAGGAGTGACTTTTGTAAATTACTACAAATTTTACTTAAAAATATCAGAAGCAAATACAACAAAAGTTATTATTTGCTATTTTAGAATGTGGGTACATTACCGCTTGCCACAGTAGTTTTCTGGTATACTCAAACTAATTCATAATTTTATAATAGGAAAGGAGAAACAGGTAAGTAAACATGTTATTAGATAAACAAATGCCTATTTTTGAAAATCAGCAGGGAAATAAACCACCTTAATAAGATATAATAATGAAAATATTAAAATATATGGCAAAAAGTGAGTTATTAAACACTTACTAGGAAAACTAATTGTAACAAAAATATTGTCACATGTTTGTCACATTAGTTTTAGGTGTATTAGAAAAGTTAAATGCAAAATAGGATTTAAAAAATAAACAAATAATATTTTTAAAATTTTCTGGGTCAAAAATAAAGCAACTTTCAGTCAATATAGGTCATCTTACTCCCCTAACCCTAAGTTTTACTTTTGCACTTCAGGCAGACCAGCAGCTTAACCCTCACGAACCATTCAGGGAAACCAAAGCACCTGCTGCTCATACGTTCTATGAAAGGTGAACCTGGCTTAAAATTGGGGTACAAACTAGTACAGATTTTATGATGGGCTGAGGTTCCCTGAAGGAATGATAAAGGAACCCCAATCAAAATCGGTACATTCAGAACTGAGCCCCTAGTAATCCCTCCGTCTTGTCCTACAGTCTTTTCCACTGCAGTTAATAACAACTCCATTCTTTCAGCTGCTAGGCTAAAAACTGAAGTCATCCTGGATACACTCTCTCTCTCTCTCTCTCTCTCTCTCTCTCTCGCTCTCACACACACACACACACACACACACACACACACACACACACAACTGAAGTCATCCTGGATACACACACACACACACACACTCTCTCTCTCTCTCTCTCTCACACACACACACACACACACAACTGAAGTCATCCTGGATACACACACACACTCTCTCTCTCTCTCTCTCTCTCACACACACACACACACACACACACACACACAACTGAAGTCATCCTGGATACACACACACACACACACACACTCTCTCTCTCTCTCTCTCTCACACACACACACACACACACACAACTGAAGTCATCCTGGATACACACACACACTCTCTCTCTCTCACACACACACACACACACACACACACACACACAACTGAAGTCATCCTGGATACACACACACTCTCTCTCTCTCTCTCACACACACACACACACCACTCCACCTAAAGTCTAGCTCATCATAAATCCTGACCACTCTATTTAGCAAATACATCCCCAAACTCAACAATTTATCATCTCCATTGCCACCATCCTGGTCCAAGGGAATGTCCTATCTCTTCTGATTTATTGCTCAAGTCTCATAGACTTTCTGTCCTTGTCTCTCTGCAGTCTATATAGTAAGCATCACAAGTCAAGTGTGATCCTGTTAAAATGTATATCCAATCATGTAAACTCTTATGCTGAAAACCTTGTAATGGTCTGTCTCAGCATAAAAGCCAAAGTCCTTACCTATAAAGACCGTACTGCCAACACCATCTTGCTGTCTGCTGACAAACCAGGCCCCTCCTCCCACCTCAGAGCCTCACTGCCTAGGAAGCCTGGCCTCCAAGACACCAGTGCTCCACCCTCAACTTTCCATCTTCTTTCCCCATTTTATTTCCTCTTCAGGGTACTTCTTATTTAACACACCACATTTTAACTTAATTATCCAGTTGATTATCTGTCTTCCCATACTAAATGTTAAACTCTGTACCAGCAAGATTTTTATGTTCTGTTCTTTAAAGTACTATAATGCTTAAAAAAGCAGGCACTCAAATATTTGCTAAATGACTAGAGAATTAAATTTAGACATTAAATTTGATATGTCAGCACTTTGAGTTGAACGTGCTATGTGAGGTAGCTTTCACATGATTCAACCACTTAAAAGTGATAAAACTTTAAAACAAGGCCAAGTCCTCTTTGCCTATATAAGAGAGTAAGAGATTTCACTATATTCTTCCTCAACCTTTTTTTCAAGAAGGGGAAAAAAGCACGTATTACTGGCAAATTTCTCTTTCATTTCAACAGATATAAACTCTAGAGACTAAAGCTCTAGGGATGTCCTTGGAAAAAAATAGCAATGACTATCAGCCAAAAGAAAAAACTGAGGCAAACAAATATGCCGGTGCTCCTGCTGGTTTCTAAAACAGTGCTATGTCCTTCATTTATTGAAGGCAGAGGCAAGGTTATCCTCGGTAGTAAAGCATGTTAATGAGGAACAATAGTAGTCAGAGAGTACCTAGTTATTGCTATTAACACTGAGCACACAACACCACATCTATATTTCAAATAATCTCCAAACAAGAAGCCCAATCAATAACCAAGCAGCTTTCACTGGCAGGGCCCGAGTTCGATCCCTGGTGGGGAAACTAAGGATGCCACAAGCTGTGCAGCATGCTCCCTGCAAATCTTTTCAAACCAAGCCCCAAGCAGATTCAAAGTCTTGAAAACATATAAATGTTGCCCAATTTGAATTTTAACAGACCGCTTCACTTTCAGTTTATAATGAAAATGAAGATTAAATTTGATTTGCAAGACTTCTTTCAAATTCAATAGCACTGGCTTATTTCCAACAGTGTAAATATTTCGTATGTATTACTTTCATTGATCACTTTTAAAAGGTTTAAAAACTAAACATAAAGAAAATTTAAAAAAGAAAATAAAGCTTCAATAATACTATAAAAAAATACTTCTGGAAATTACTTATCAGACATAAAGCTAGCCATTGAATTTATTATTGAATTACCTTTATTCACAGTACCAAGAGACATACAGTACAGAACTGCTTTTATCGAAAAAAATCTCAATAAATGTTTACTGACTTACTAAGACTTGTTTACTGGTCTAATAGTCACCTATTACACAATTCTCATCTTACAAGAGAAGATCTCTTGTTGATCTTCAGAGCATGAAATCAGAGACAGCTTCAGTACGCAGATCCACAAGTAAAAATAGAACAAATTCCACAGCCTCAAATTGAGAAGAGGGAGGAAGAACACAGCCATCCCTATTTAAGTAAACAACCTATGGCTCTATTCAAAATCATAAAATAGATATTTCCCATAATTTGAAATAGAAGTATTGAATAATTCAAGACAGCACTTTTCAAACTATTTTCACATTATGATTACTAATAGGATGCTCATATATGCTACTGAGGTTTCAATAATACAGTATTCAGAACTTCTTTATAACTTACCACTTTATTCTCTTTATAAAAATGTATATAAAATACAAGTATCATTTACTGCCATAACTGTGAAGACTAATTTTAATTCTCATCTTAGGTGTATTTTCTACCCACTGAAAAGTCTTTAGGTGTAAATTATTCTTTACAGTAATCCAATAAACATCAAATATTAATGCAAGTCAACAGTATGAACATTACATCCAAACCTCAACTGATATAATCCTAAATATATGGATTAAACAGCCAACAAACTCAGTTTTCATGGTCCTTCAAAGTAGGTAAGATACTGTGAAAGTGAAAGTGAAGTCGCTCAGTCGTGTCCGACTCTCTGCGACCCCATGGACTGCAGCCTGCCAGGTTCCTCTGTCCATGGGATTTTCCAGCTAAGAATACTGGAGTGGGCTGCCATTTCGTCTCATCTTAACTCATACTTTAAATAAGAATTTAGAAAGGAGGAACAGAGAGAAAATGAAGAGAGATGCCTGAGAAAAAGATACTAAAGAGGAAGGAATACAACTGTAGAAATTTGAGAAAAGGACTACTTAGCTCTTCTAAAGTTGATTTTAACCTTCTAGCAATTCCCTAACATCCCGACCAAAGATTTAAACTTAGCAGCTACTTGAACAATGCCATCCATTCAAGCTATATTTTCTGAATGCCTACTATATGTCAAGCAAAGTACTATTATGTGCTGGTAATATAATGCAGTAGTCATTAACGCTGTTGCCAAATACTTCTGGTTCTCTTCCCATGCAGGCATACAATTAACATACATTTCTTGGCCCCCTTGTGGTTGAGAAGCCCCGTGTCTAGAATTGGTTGGTCAATGACTTCTAACTGAAGCGCCTCCATTCACTTCTGGCCAGAGCATTTAACTGCCAATTGAACAAAACATCCAGAAAACCACTACCTCTCTGGCAATATCTGAGATGGTGGCTGCACTACTACTGAGTAATCTCAACAAGCAGAGACCTCTGTCAACCTGAGCCAATTAGGAATAAACATTTGTGTTTGAAGCCACTGAGATTTTCAAGTCTGTTTTTTTAACCACAGCATAACCTAATTTATTGACCAACACAAAGAGTGATCAATAGACGTCTTTTTCTTTCAAGCTACTTATCACTAAGCTAGGTCTCCCTAACTTCACCCTGAAAAAGCTTTTTTTTTTAAAGACAAATACAATTATCTATTATTTTAGCAAATTTTTCTGCCCAACTATGGAAAACTAAGTCCTTATTTTATCAATGAACCTAATGGTTATTCAATTCCTTTGATTCCTACAAACTTAATAAATATATTGATGTCTTCATTCAAGTGATAATTTTTTGGAACTAGATCAATTAAGTTCAAGAACCCCGATGCAAACTAGTAGACTGTCCTTCGTGGTTCTTGTGAACCAATCAAACATCACTACAGTTATAACCGTTCAACTATCCAAGCATCCAGTCTTCCATATGGTTACCATGGTTGTCAGTAGCTTAACAGAATCACTACAAAAAATTAAACATGACTGAGGAGAGAAGGACAGGAATAGGGATTAAGAAATAGGATCCTAATAGCAGACTGACATTTAATAATCATACATGGAGGCAAAAGCAAACGTGTACATAACAATCATCGTCAAGTACAAAGTGCTTTAAGGACAAAGAAAATACTAAGTAGAGAAGGTAAAAGTTCACTAAAAATACATCAGACCCTACTTGAGACACATGCTCAATGCCAACAAGCCAGTGCAACTTATTACAGCAAGGGACATGGATTTCTAAAAAACAAAAATATCTGGTCCTTTACCTTAAAAGATGAGTTTATTTTACTAAGCAAAGATGGGGAAAAGATGGGAACACCCCCAAATAAAATGTATGTTTGTTACACAGAGAAACAAACAGGACAGAAAAAACATTTTTCCAAAGGGAAGTTGCTAAATCAGAATGTTTAGGGTTTGTTCTTAATATCCTGTCTTGCCCTCAAGTGCTTTACAAAGAAACATAGAACACAAAAATATATAAATTAGAAATAGATGAGAAAAAGGGAAACAACGTAGGAACATTAAGTGAAATCAGAAATAAGAGTAATATAAAAAATGCATTAAAAATACATATCACAGTCCTCTTCATTCACAAGGTTAATAGCTTACAATTTCAGCTCCAAGCTAATAGGTGCTTAGTTTTTGATGAATGACTAGTTCAATTAATTCAAGATTTCTAGCAACTGATATGAAAAAAGAAATATAATCAGATGGTCACACAACTAATTACCACTAAGGTTGAAAAAATTATTTTTCTGATTAAATAGAATTATGTGCACTGCTAACAAAAAATGCACTTACTCCTAAAGGGCTGCTTAAAAAGGACAGTCTTCTAGAACATCTTTACAACTCTCAATGAATTCCACAGGGTTGCTGCTGACAGCATTATCTCCACGGGTGGCGACAGGAGTGATCTCTCCCCAGCCCAGCTCAATAAAGAAAGACACCTCTGTGGAGAGTAGGTGTGCAGCAGGGTAGGTGTTGAGGACAATCTAAGGGCATCCATAACACTGATATTTATTTCGTTGCAGGAGGAGAGGACAAAGGGAGATCAGCAGGCAAGTGGTTTCAAACCTCAGAATCTAAATTAAGAGACAGATCTTCCTCTCCCTCCACTAAATGTACAATTTTGAATATAAAATTTCAGAGGATTCCAGACGACGCTATCCATTTAAGAATCCCCTGCACTTCCCTGGCAGTCCAGTGGTTAAGACTCCTCCCATCCAGTGTTGAGAAGGGGAGGGTGATGGAGTAAGTAAAGTTAAATAAATAAGTAAAAATTTTCAAAAAACACTCTAAACACCCCCTCTATAAACAGGGAATGGGTTTTTTGGTTTTTTTAATAAAAATAAAAAGAAAGAGACTAACTGCAGAGACTTCAGTCAATCCTCAAAAACTGTAATTTAATCTTATTTATTGTAACTGAACATGGTAGCAGCAAATTTCAGACTATACTCACTAACCAAGTATCAACAGTGCAGATATGTATGCTCCATGTGACCCACAGAGCAAAAACACCGACAGTAGAACACACATCTTCTAAGGAGCCTTAACGAGCTCTTATTACTAAAGAGAAGATACTCCAACGGATACTTACAATGGCTTAACCGGCTTCACTGACGCAAGGCAGCATCACCCCTAGCCATTCTGGACCTCTTTTTGTTTACTCAATTGTCCTGGCCTTTTCAAACATCTGGCTAGTTCCTATAACCATCCTTTAGTCTTAGCTTGGATAGGTACTTCCTCAGCAATGCTCCTCCCAACTCCTACTATATGAGCCTGTATATCATGGCAATTACAAATTTAACTATCTTCCGTGCTAAACAAATGAACTTCGTTCAAGAAACAATTTTTACAGTGTCTCCCAAGCCCAATAATATTTAAAGTCAGCATTCAAATACTTACCTGAAGAACAAGACTACCTCTGATAAAAAGTAAACTAGCATTGCAGCACTGTTTATAATAGCCAGGACATGGAAACAACCTAGATGTCCATCAGCAGATGAATGGATAAGAAAGCTGTGGTACATATACACAATGGAGTATTACTTAGCTATTAAAAAGAATACATTTGAATCAGTTCTGATGAGATGCATGAAACTGGAGCCGATTATACAGAGCGATGTAAGCCAGAAAGAAAAACACCAATACAGTACACTAACACATATATATGGAATTTAGAAAGATGGCAATGATGACCCTGTAGGCAAGACAGCAAAAAAGACACAGATGTGTATAGCGGACTTTTGGACTCAGAGGGAGAGGGAGAGGGTGGGATGATTTGGGAGAATGGCATTGAAACATGCATACTATCATGTAAGAATCGAATCGCCAGTCTATGTCCGATGCAGGATACAGCATGCTTGGGGCTGGTGCACGGGGATGACCCAGAGAGATGTTATGGGGAGGGAGGTGGGAGGGGGGTTCATGTTTGGGAACGCATGTACACCTGTGGTGGATTCATGTCAATGTATGGCAAAACCAATACAGTATTGTAAAGTAAAATAAAGTAAAAATTAAAATTAAAAAAAAAAAAGTAAATTAGGCCTAGAAGTTTTTCGATATCCTTTCTTATATACAAATGAGCAAATTCCTATCCCTTATAGTATGGCTCAGCTAACTAGCTAACAACGCTGTCAAGACATCCCCTTGAACATTTCAAAACAAGTAACAAAGCATTCACAGAATGCCTGGTTTTGAGGAGTACTTTCTGCTGTACTCCCCCAAATTAAACTATTTATAAAAATTTGCACCCAGGGACTGAAAGAAGCAACTTATAATTAAATGGCAGGGCCACTGTTAGTTATTTAAAACACTCTTTAGATAATATAACCATATCATCTTCAAGATAATACTGCCTTCCCAATCTCTACAGAGAAAAAGTTTCTATACAGCTCATTCATAAGTGGAATTAGATCATGAAGGAACCATTAAGAAGACTGACCAGACCATTCCATCTTTTTACTCCAGTGTTAATTATTACCTGGCCCATAAAGAAACAGTCTCCAAGGACCCTAAGAACAAGCCATATGGTAAATAGAAACATTATCAGTCAAGGTTTAGGGTGCAGAAAACAGAAAATATATTTGGTGCTTTAAGGAGAAGGAGCTTAATGAGAACTTTGGTGCTTACAAAATTATTGAAATGGCTAAAAGAGTTTGAGTTAGAGAAAGAACTTCCAGCATGACAACCATGGAAATGCAGAACTGATCTAACAGCAGCCCTGGAGCTAAGAATTCAAGAACAGAGGACCGCAACAGTGATCAGATTCAGAAGCATGAATCAAAGAGAAACCACTGTGCTGATTCTATGCAACACTGTACTGCAAATCATGGCCAGCATAAGCAAAAGAAGTGTTTTAAAAGCATAAAGATTGAAGAAGTAAAATGGTATTTATGTGGAGATTACAGCTGTCTATTTTAAAACTCCTAAGGAAAATAGAAAAAGGCTACTAGATCTAGTAATTCAGCAAGGCTGCACAGTTCAAGGTCAAAATACAAAAAAAGAGTCAGCTGTTAAATGTCCATCAACGGAGGAATGGATAAAGATGTGGTACTTATGTGTGATGGAATATTACTCAGCCAGAAAAAAAAGAAATGCTGCCATTTGCCACAACATGATGGACCTAGAGACTGTCACTCTAAGTGAAGTAAGACAGAGACAAATACATGACATCACTTATATGTGGAATCTTTTTTAAAAAATGGTACAAATAAACTTATTTACAAAACAAATAGTCACACACGTAGAAAACAAACTTATAGTTATGGGCTGGGGGGGTTGTGGATAAACTAGGAGATTGGGATTGACATATGAACACTACTATGTACAAAACAGATGGCTAATAGGGAACTACGGTATATAGTACAGGGTACTCAACTCTATACTCTGTAATGGCCTATATGGGAAAAGAATCTAAAAAAGAGTGGTTGTATGTGTAATGGATTCACTTTGCTGTACACCTGAAACTATAACATTTTAAATCAACTACATTTCAATAAAAATTTTTTAAAAAGAAAAAGAAAAAATATCAATTGTATTCCTACAGGAAATACTTAGGGATACACTTAACAAAGCTGCAAAATCTATACAGCAAAAAAGACAAACTTGCTAAAATTTTAAAAGACTCTAAATAAATGGAGAAACATACTATGTTCATGGAAGACTTCATATTGTTAAAATGTCAATTCTCAAAATCACAGTAAGTTTTTCTGTAGAAATTGTGTCAAACTGACTTGAAAAGACCTTTAAAAGACTAATTTTTAAAGGAAAACAAAGTTAGAAGATTTACAATATATGATTTTAGAGCTTACTACACAGCAATAATCAAACTGTGATACTAGCATAAGGACAGACACATATATCAATGGGGAAGAAATGGCAACCCACTCTAATATTCTTGCCCGGGAAATCCCACGGACAAAGGGGCCTGGAGGGCTATACTCCATGGGGTCACAAAGAGTCAGATACAACTTAAGAGACTAAACAACAACTGAATACATAGTCTCCAAAGACCTACAACAGGTTAGTCAACAGATTTTCAACCAAAGTTCCAAGGTAATTCAATAGGAAAAGTTTCGTGTTTTTAACAAATGATGCTGAAACATATGCTACAACACAGATCAGTTTAAAAATATTATGTCAAGTGAAAAAAGCCGTAACAAAAGAACCCACATCTTATTATCTCATTTACATGAAATGCCTAGAAAAGGCAAGTTTAGGGGGACTGAAAGTAGATTAGTAGTCGCCTGGGTGTGGGGCTGGCAAAGGGGAGTGTCTCCAAATGGGCATAAGGTTTCTTGCTGAGGTGAGAGAAACGCTCTAAAATTACACTGTGAGGATGGCTACACAACTCTAAACATACTGATTGTACACTTAAAATGAACAGATTTTATGGTATGCAAATTAAGCCTCAATAAATCTGTCATAGAAAATAGACTTTCACTGGGAAGGTGGAGCAGAGACTAACCTCTTGTAAATTAGAAACACAATTGCCAAATGAAAATTAAAATGGCCAGTCTAAACAAAACAGGCATGGTTGAAGACCAAGTCACTAATGTGGAAAAAAAAAGTGCAGGACATCTTTTCCATGATATAGTAACCAAAAACAGAAAATGGGCAATGGCAATAAGGAGACAAAGAGGAGTGATCAAACACCTGACGAGCATGTGTGGAGCAAAGCAGCTCGAAACACAACACAGGGGAACGTGGACGAGGACAAAAGAAGACAAGAAGGAAGTTTCAGAACGAAATACAGACCTAAGCCTTCAGCCTAAAAGAGCCCATTGAGAGCCTAAAACAATGAATGGAAAACATTTACACTTAAGAGACACATACAGGTAAAATTTTAGAACTCCAAGTATGAAGAATATCCTTTAGAACTTCAAAAATTTATCTACACAGCAACAATACTTAGACTGACATAAGCCATTCTTCTTCACTGTCTTCTCATAAGGAATTCTGGATACTACAATGAAACAACGTCACCAAAGTTCCATGGGGAAAAAATTTTCAACTCAAGAATTCAGTTCCCAGAAAACCTATCAAATGTGAGAACAAAATAAAAGCACTTTTCATTACGCAAGGACTCAAAATTCACCTCCCATTACACTATGAATTTAAGAAATACTAGAAATAGGACAACATGGGTTATGAGAAAACAATAATTGCATATGAGCCAGAATAACTAAGTGAAAAGTGAAGGAAGTAAGACTTTGATACTTAAAGATTCTCCATTAACAAAGTTTCAATGACTGGAACTACAGCACCTGTTAGGTACAAAAACATATTTGGTATTATAATGAATACACTGACAAATTATATAAATGCTGTTTTCTAGTTCTTCTTTAAGACTAGATAAAACATTATTTCAGTTATAAAAAAAAGAATATAAATGTTATAAAACTTGAGAATATAAAAACAATTAAAAGCTGCATGGAGGGGACGGAAACCACTGAACAGTAAGTGAACTAATTTCTTTAACTTTCATAGCAAGAACTCCTATGTAAAGTGAAAGTGAAAGTCGCTCAGTCGTGTCCAGCTCTTTCTGACCCCATGGACTATAGAGTCCATGGAATTCTCCAGGCCAGAATACTGGAGTGGGTAGCCTTTCCCTTTTCCAGGAGATTTTCCCAACCCAGGGATCGAACCCAGGTCTCCCGCATTGCAGGTGGATTCTTTGCCAGCTGAGCCACAGGGGAAGCCCTTATGTAAGGTAGATAAATCATTAATAAAACCAGCCATTAGAAGAGCTACATATATAAAACAAAAACCAGGAAAGGGAATTAGAGTTTAAAGTCTACATCTTTCTTTTTAATGGATTATTTATTCAAGGATCTTGGGGGGGGGGGGTCTCAATTATTTATTTATTTGGGGGCCAGGCCAGCACACGTGGGATCTTAGTTCCTCCACCAAGAATCGAACCAGAGCCCCCTGCATTGGAAATGCGGAGTCTTAACCACTGGACCACCAGGGAAGTCTTCATCTTTCATAGTGAGAAGTGAGTCATGAATTAAGAGGTATCCTATAAACTATCGTGGTAACCAGAAGCATGAACTACAAATTTCCTTTGGAGGAGGAAAAGGAGGGAGGTGAATGGATGGGAGACTTACTTTTCATTTTATTCTCTCTGGTAGAACTTATATTTTTGTCATGAATATGCAATATTTTTATAATTTAAAGAAGTATTTTAATAAAAACTGAATTTTGTTTTGGCCATGGAATGGCATACTGTATTTGAAAAGAGCAAGTTTCTATGTACCAATGCATAAAAATCAAGTGAAAAATCAAGAGGCAGAACGACACATTAGGATAGTATCATGTTTAAAACAAAATGTGTGATACGGCCACGGTGGAAGACAATTTAGCAGTGTTTTATCAAGTTAAACAGTCTTACCATACAATTAGCAATTGTATCCTAGGTATTTATTCTAGGTGGTTGAACTGTGTATTAACGTTCACAGCAGCTTTATTCACAATCACTAAAAATCAGAAACATCAGTATGAACCTAGGGGTAACTTAATACATATATAGATAGACATACAGAAACAGGATAGATATGTATGTACCTAAGTTAGTTAAATACACCTATCTGTGTATGTGTGTGTATTTCTGTCCTATAAGGTAATGAAGTCCAGTAGCTATGAGCACTTTCAATGTTCAGATCTTGGTTTCTGGATATTATCCATGGAGAAACAGCTAACTTGAAGGCTGGGGCAGAGAAAATATAAGATAGGCCTGACACATCCTATAGTCATCAGAAAACAAGGAAGTGCTGAAAAACTAAAAGGCTGAGTGCATGTCAAAAGAACATAGAAGCGAACCTGAAAGAATTCCCAATGACCAAAGCTGCAACAATTTAGGGACCACATTAATGATAGAAGGAATAAAATACATATATGATGACTAACTTATGTCAACATTCTTGGGCCATGGTACTCAGATTATGTGGTCAAACTTACTCCAGATTGTTTCTGTGAAGGTGTTTTTTTTAAATGAGATTACAATTCAAAGCTGTGTTGGTCAGGTTTCTCCGCTGCAGAGTTACTGTTTTTCCTGATAGCTCAGTTGGTAAAGAATCCGCCTGCAATGCAGGAGAACCAGGTTCGATCCCTGGGTTGGGAAGATACCCTGGAGAAGGGAAAGGCTATCCACTCTAGTATTCTGGTACTCAGATTATGTGGTCAAACTTACTCCAGATATCTCTGCGAAGGTGTTTATTTCTTTAAATGAGATTACAATTTAAATCAGCAGACTTTCAGTGAAGCAGATTACCCTCCATAATGTGACTGGGCCTCATCCACTCAGCTGAAGGCCATAATTCTTAAAAAGACTGACCTCCCCCCAGAGAAATTCTGCCAGCACTCTGCCTTAGGAGTTGCACTACAAGGCAGACTTACCTCCAGGCTTCCAAGCAGCCCTGCAGAATTTGGACTAGCCAGTTCCTACAATCACATGACACAGATATATCTGTGTATCCTCCTCCTGGTTCCACTTCCCTGCAGAACCCTGCCTAACACATATTTTAACCCCCAATTATAAAATATATAAACCCATGCTAAGTAAATGACTGAATTAACAAATAAATGGGAGGAGTGACAAATCTCCCTTACAGATGAATTTGAAATAATGTAAGTAGATAGGGGCCCCTTCAGGAAGTGAGGCCTAGTCCTTCCTTCCCACATGAGTGGGGACTGAAATTTATAAGTGAGTAGCAAAGATAAGATAGGAAAAGAGAAAAACAGTAACTTTGCAGTGGAAAAACCTGGTCAACACAGCCTGAAACAAAGGGTCAAGGTTCCCATCGCCAGTGCTGTGGTGTGGTTAGGACGGGCATGTGATGAGAAGGGCACTTTACCTCTGCAGTATTCTTTTTGAAAACACCAGTCTAATCAAGAAAAACACTTTAGACAACTCCAATTTGAGGAACATCCTACAAAATACCTGACTGGTATTCCCCAAAATTGTAAAAGACACAGAAAACAAGGAAACTGAGAAACTCTCCAAGAACAGACAAGACTTAGGACAACTAAATGCAATGTGGTTACCTTGGATGGGAAACTGGAACAGGAAAATGTATATCAGGTAAAAACTATGGAAATCTGAGGCTTCCCTGGTGGTCCAGTGGGTGAGACTCCATGCTTCCACTGCCAGGGACATCCCCAGGTTTGGTCCCTGGTCAGGGAATTAAGATTCCCACATGCCATATGGCACAGCCCAAAATAACTATGGAAATTTGAATGAAGAGGGAGTTCAGTTAATAATAATCTATCAATACTGGTTCATTAATTGTGACAAATGAACCACACTAATGTAATGTGTTAATAACAGGGAAATCTGGGTACAGGGTATATAGGAACTCTATCTTTAGAATTTTTCTGTAAATCTAAAACTCTTCTAAAATTACATTTATTGCAGGGGTGGCAGGGGGAAGGCCTATCACAATGGCACTGCTTCCCCCAAGAGCCACACCGTACGCCTTAGGCCCTGAAGAGGGCAGCAGGAAGCACAGCACCCTCACCCGTGCCACGGCTGCACCCACAAGAGTTAAATATAAACCAAACTGGATAACGACGGTTTTGTTCTTTTTCCACCAAGCAAATGCTAAGGGTAGAAACTGCAGCAAAGGTATAATCCTAAGGGAGAGATGTAAAAACAACCAGAAGAGACACTGAAAACATACAGTGTTTCCCTGAGGAATTACCACACCACAGATGTGCAGAGCAGTTTGAATAAAGAAGTGAGCACAGCCCGAAGTCCTAGACGGCTAGTGATGACAATATAAACCATCCTACGCATTACTAAACACGAAAAATAAATATTATCGTAACAGGTAAAAGAGTATTAAGGAAAGTCTCAGAGTAACAACTCTCCTGACATGAGCCATGAATAGATATTTTAGTCTTAGAATCCTACAGCATAGAAGTTGAGAAAGGCAATCTCAAGATATCAAGTGAGGCCAGGAGCAATATTAGTTCTCCTTCCAAAAGTCACAAAGTTTTCAAAGTTTAAACATGCCATTGTATCAAAACCAGTAGTCTTGGTAATAAGATGACCTGAGTTTAAAATCTGAGTTTAAAATTTCTGTCATTTACTTGCTAAATAAATTTGGAAAAAAGAACTCCTTGATCTTTAAGATTTCTTAGAGAATCAGTATGTAAAAGGAACTTTAACTAACTCTACTTTGAAGAGCATGATTTTCACTAAAATCCTTAATATTAAAGGTTCTTCTCTCAGAATTTCAATTTACCAAAAAAAGCAAAATGCAACAAAAAGAATCAAATGTTAAGAGGCTGCAAAGGGGTGGTTGATCTTTGTATCACATTTTATCTTTTCCAAATCTATAATGAATAGGTTCGTTTTATTCATTAGAAAAGTTACATTTTAAAACATTTGTTGTTGTTGTTCAGTCACTTAAGTCCTGTCCAGCTCTCTGCAGCTGCACGGACTGTAGCCCGCCAGGCTCCTCTATCCATGGGATCTCCCAGGCAAGAATACTGGAGTGGGTTGCCATGCCCTCCTCCAGGGGATCTTTCTGACCCAGGGTTCGAACCCCAGTCTCCTGCCTTTCAGGCTCCTTTACCCCTGAGTCACCAGGGAAGCCCCATTTAGTCAAAGCTATACTTTAAACAAGTGAAGGTGGGGATGTAAGAAGGGTAAGAATGTCTATACAAATGTGATGAAGTATATATATTCTAATGATCAACCAGTATTTGTTTATAAAAGTCTACACTCTATTCTAATTATCAATCAGTATTTGTTTATAAAAGTCTACGCTCTACTCTAATTATCAAACAGTATTTGTTGATAAAAGTCGACACTCTCCACTAGACAGGGAAGCCAGGAATTGTATCATGAATCTTTGGATCCTTAGGGCCTGGCATATAGAAGGAACTAAATGTTTACTTTATGGAAGTTTCTAATTGTCTCACTTTCTACCTTAAAAGGTTCAGTTCACACGTGCTAAAGTAATGGGGCGGGGAGGCAGGTGGGGGGGGTGGTGGAGGTGGATCTAGTGCAGTAATTTTAATCCATCTAATAAATATTTATTGGTTGCTTGCTGTTTCACTCTTCCAGGCATCTGCGATGTCAGTTAATAAAAATAAAAATCATTGTCTTTATGGACAGACTGTAGTCTGGTATCACTCTCTACTCTGCCCAAAGCAGTGCTAAAGTGTGGTCCATTAACTGGTGCCAATGTACCAAACTTACTGGTCCGTGACCGTCAGCCAGAGCAAGCATTTAGAAACTCAGACAGCAATATGATAGTCATTTTATCTGATGAACCTAATATTATAAAGTACTGACTAGAATCTATCTTTATTTCATTTTTCTAATAATTTGTATACTGTATTTTAAAGAATCATTATATAATGAACTGGAAAATTTATTAAACCTGGTTGTTCACCACAGATAAGGAGAAGCATTGGTCCAACACACTTTGATCACATCATTTCTCCCCTCCTTGGTAAAAGTCTATGCTTTAGTACCTTTATGGTCTTCCACAAATGAAGCCAACCCTTCCAAATACTGTTTTCCCACTAGTTCGGTTCATCATATACTCCAACCGCAGTGAACTGTTTTCAGCGCAAGACTTCTGTCTGGCTTGCGCTTCTCTGTCAGCCTTAAATACTTCTTAAGTTTACGTGATCAAATTTTACATATCCTTTTCAAGTCAAGCACAAATGCCACCAACTCCCTCAAAGCCCTCTAGGTAGAAGCAAACATTCCCTGACTTCCTCTGGCACAGTGTTCTAAAGCAGCCCTCTGATAGAATTTTCTATAGACTATGAGTTTCTGGAATACAAGAATAATTTATTCATTTGGCATCCCTATATAACACACAAAACGGTCATCAAATTTGCTGAATGAATGATGTAAGAGACAGCATTACACGTGCAGAAGTCTCACTCAAGAGATCAGAAAATCCTCTAAAATTATACCCC
The DNA here is from genome assembly GCF_023091745.1 of Budorcas taxicolor. Taxonomy (NCBI): domain Eukaryota; kingdom Metazoa; phylum Chordata; class Mammalia; order Artiodactyla; family Bovidae; genus Budorcas; species Budorcas taxicolor. The sequence goes on from NC_068928.1 coordinate 24,742,712, forward strand.
AAACTGTGTGTGCCTTTTCCAAGGGCAGCTCTAACGCTTACTAGATTCTCAAAGGAGTATAAGAAGCCCCAAATGTTAAAGAAACCACTGGTAAGGAAAGGGTTTCAATTTCATTAGCAGATCTATTTCTGCCAGCCAGCTCCATCAGGGTTAGCTCCAGGGAATACCGGACATAATAAAAACCTCAATTGTGCTCGGTTGTTCAGTTGCCACTCTATGGACTGAAGCCTGCCGGGCTCCTCTGTCCATGCAATTCTCCAGGCAAGAATACGGAAGTGGGGTTGCCATTCCCTCCTTCAGGGGAGCTTCCTGACGGAGGGATTAAACCTGCGTCTCCTGCATAGCAAGTGGAATCTTTACCTCTGAGCCACCAGGGAAGCCCCGAACCTCAATTTCCTTATCTCAGAAAGTGATGTTTACTCCAAAGATTTGCCATAAGAACTGAATTTGACCACATATGGAAAGTCCTAAGATCATGAAGAGTGACTTGTTTCCTTTCTGTCCTCCTTCCACTTTTATATACTCGTGAAGTAAGCAAGCAGACAGGTTCTATACAAAATTTCTTAAATTACAAATTACTGCCATCCCTCTAAAGCTGGAAATCTTCAACAGGGTTATCAATTCAGTTCAGTCGCTCAGTCATGTCCAGCTCTTTGCGACCCCATGGACTTCAGCACACCAGGCCTCCCTGTCCATCACCAACTCCCAGAGTTTACCCAAACTCGTGCCCACTGAGTCAGTGATGTCATTCAGCCATCTCATCCTCTGTCATCCCTTTCTCCTCCCACCTTCAATCTTTCTCAGCATCACGGTCTTTTCTAATAAATCAGTTGTTCGCATCAGGTGGCCAAAGTATTGGAGTTTCAGCTTCAACATCAGTCCTTCCAATGAATATTCAGGACTGATTTCCTTTAGGATGGACTGGTTAGATCTCCTTGCAGTCTAAGGGACTCTCAAGAGTCTTCTCCAATACCACAGTTCAAGACCATCAATTCTTCTGTGCTCAGCTTTCTTCACAGTCCAACTTTTCCAATCATACATGACTACTGGAAAAACCACAGCTTTGACTAGACGGACCTTTGTTGACAAAGTAATGTCTCTGCTGTTTAATATGCTATCTAGGTTAGTCATAGCTTTTCTTCCAAAGAGCAAGCGTCTTTTAATTTCATGGCTGCAGTCACCATCTGTAGTGATTTTGACTACAAGAAAATAAAAATTTGACTCCAAGAAAATAAAAGTTTGACTACAAGAAAATAAAAGTTTGTCACTGTTTCCCCATCTCTTTGCCATGAAGTGATGGGACCGGATGCCATGATCTTCGTTTTCTGAATGTTGAGTTTTAAAGCCAACTTTCTCACTCTCCTCTTTCACTTTCATCAAGAGGCTCTTTAGTTCCTCTTCCCTTTTTGCCATAAGGATGGTGTCATCTGCATATCTGAAGTTATTCATATTTCTCCCGGCAATCTTGATTCCAGTTTGTGCTTCATCCAGCCCGGCATTTCCAAACACCTATTTGTTTTAAGTCTCTCAACATTAGATTTCTGTCATGCCAAATAGTTCTAATAACTAATTTTTCTATACTGATAAATGCCAAGAATTTTTAAATATTTAAGTTAATACTCTTAAAGAAGTGAAATCTTGATTCTGCTATATCCAAAATATAGCTCTTTCCCTATGATTTCCCAACTTCACTGTACCCTCCCATATTAATACTCCTTCCTCATCTTTCTCCTCCTTCCACTTGTGTTTATGTACTTATACAGCATTATATTGAAGAAATTAGGGAAAACGACGAGACCATTCAGGTACGACCTAAATCAAATCCCTTATGATTATACAGTGGAAGTGAGAAATGGACTTAAGGCTCTAGATCTGATAGACAGAGTGCCTGATCAACTATGGATGGAGGTTCGTGACATTATACAGGAGACAGGGAGCAAGACCATCCCCAAGAAAAATAAATGCAAAAAAGCAAAGTGGCTGTCTGAGGAGGCCTTACAAATAGCTGTGAAAAGAAGAAAAGTGAAAAGCAAAGGAGAAAAGGAAAGATATACCCATCTGAATGCAGAGATCCAAAGAATAGCAAGGAGAGATAAGAAAGCCTTCCTCAGTGATCAGGGCAAAGAAATAGAGGAAAATAATAGAATGGGAAAGACTAGAGATCTCCTCAATAAAATTAGAGATACCAAGGGAATATTTCATGCAAAGATGGGCTCAATAAAGGACAGAAATGGTATGGACCTAACAGAAGCAGAAGACATTAAAAAGAGGGGGCAAGAATACACAGAAGAACTGTGCAAAAAAGATGTTTATGATCCAGATAATCACGATGGTGTGATCACTCACCCACAGCCAGACATCCTGGAATGTGAAGTCAAGTGGGCCTTAGGAAGCATCACTATGAACAAAGCTAGTGGAGGTGATGGAATTCCAGTTATTTCAAATCCTAAAAGATAATGCTGTTAAAGTGTTGCACTCAATATGCCAGCAAATTTGGAAAACTCAGCAGTGGCCACAGGACTGGAAAAGGTCAGTTTTCACTCCAATCCCTAAGAAAGGCAACGCCAGAGAATGTTCAAACTACTGCACAACTGCACTCATCTCACATGCTAGCAACTGCTGCTAAGTCACTTCAGTTGTGTCTGACTCTGTGCGACCCCACAGACGGCAGCCCACCAGGCTCCACCATCCTTGGAATTCTCCAGGCAAGAACACTGGAGTGAGTCGCCGTTTCCTTCTTCAATGCATGAAAGTGAAAAGTGCAAGTGAAGTTGCTCAGTCGTGTCCGACTCTTAGCAACCCTACCAGACTGCAGCCTACCAAGCTCCTCCGTCCATGGGATTTTCCAGGCAAGAGTACTGGAGTGGGTTGCCATTGCCTTCTCCACATGCTAGCAAACTAATGCTCAAAATTCTCCAAGCCAAGCTTCAAAGGTACGTGACCCATGAACTTCCAGATGTTCAAGCTGGATTTAGAAAAGGCAGAGGAGTCAGAGATCAAATTGCCAACATCCACTGGATCATCAAAAAAGCTAGAGAGTTCCATGAAAGCATCTATTTCTGCTTTATTGACTATGTCAAAGTCTTTGTGTGGATCATAATAAACTGTGGAAAATTCTGAAAGAAAGGAGAATACCAGTCCACCTGACCTGCCTCTTGAGAAATCTGTATGCAGGTCAAGAAGCAACAGTTAGAAGTGGACACGGAACAACAGACTGGTTCCAAATAGGAAAAGGAGTACGTCAAGGCTGTATATTGTCACCCTGCTTATTTAACTTATATGCAGAGTACATTGTGAGAAATGCTGGGCTGAATGAAACACAAGCTGGAATCAAGATTGCTGGGAGAAATATCAATTACCTCAGATATGCAGATGACACCACCCTTATGGCAGAAAGTGAAGAACTAAAGAGCCTCTTGATGAAAGTGAAAGAGGAGAGTGAGAAAGTTGGCTTTAAAACTCAACATTCAGAAAACGAAGATCATGGCATCCGGTCCCATCACTTCATGGCAAAGAGATGGGGAAACAATGGAAACAGTGAGACTTTTATTTTCTTGTGCTCCAAAATCACTGCAGATGGTGACTCCAGCCATGAAATTAAAAGACACTTACTCCTTGGAAGGAAAGTTATGACTGACCTAGATAGCATATTAAAAAGCAGAGACATTACTTTGTCAACAAAGGTCCGTCTAGTCAAAGCTATGGTTTCTCCAGTAGTCATGTATGGATGTGAGAGTTGGACTAGAAAGAAAGCTGAGCACTGAAGAATTGATGCTTTTGAACTATGGTATTGGAGAAGACTCTTGAGAGTCCCTTGGACTGCAAGGAGATCCAACCAGTCCATCCTAAAGGAAATCAGTCCTGGGTGTTCACTGGGAGGACTGATGTTGAAGCTGAAACTCCAATACTTTGGCCACCTGATGCGAAGAACTGACTCATTGGAAAAGACCTTGATGCTGAGAAACATTGAGGGCAGGAGGAGAAAGGGACAACAGAGGATGAGATGGTTGGATGGCATCACCGACTCAATGGACATGAGTTTGGGTATGCTCTGGGAGTTGGTGATGGACAGAGGCCTGCCGTGCTGCAGCCCATGGGGTTGCAAAGAGTAGGACACGACTGAGGGACTGAACTCAACTGACAGCATTATAATTTTGTTTACATGTCCATCAATGCCTATTAAATGTAGCACCTCAAGGCAAGAATACCAGGTCAATTATCTTTTGCATTCCCTCCGTGTTTCTCAATGCAACTAAACAGAAGTGCTCAATAAATGAGCTTTTATGGTGATCCTTTCTCCCATTTTCCAAACAATAGCACAAGAAGTTTAAACAAAGATTATTTAAAATTAAGATGGAATTTCTACCTCAAAGTACAGATTTCATTCAATTGCAGCTTCCTATTCCTTGAAAGTGTTAATATGGCAACTATGTTGCTACATTTCTAAGTATGATGTGAAGGTCTCAGTCCTGTCAGGACTCTTTGTGACCCCACGGAGTCCAGGCCAGAATACTGGGGCGGGTAGCCTTTCCCTTCTCCAGGAGAATCTTCCCAACCCTGGGAATCCAACCCCAGGTCTCCCAGATCGCAGGTGGCACTGCAGGCACACTGCAGGCTTATCTAAGTATGATAGTAAGTTTATTAATAAAAAGGACTTCTTTACATGAAAAAAGACCGATAAAAATGCTCTGGTTACAAGTGGCTTTTTTAAATTTTTTATTTTGATATACAGTTGTATAGGGCAATGGAAAAATAGAACAGAGAGATTGCTGTGAATCTAAAACTGCTCCAAAGGGAATTCCCTGGATGTCCAGTGGTTAGGACTCAGCGTTTTCACTGCCAGAGTCCAGGTTCAATCCCTGGTCGGGGAACTAAGATTTCACAAGCTTCACAGCATGGCCAAGAAATGAAATTAACTTAAAAAATAAAATAAAAAATAAAACTGTTCTAAAAGTTAAGTTTATTTTTAAAACACAGAACTACCACATGAACTAGCAAACCCACTTCCAGCTATATATTCAAAAGAATTGAAAGCAGGGTTCTGAAGAGATATCTCACACCCATGTGCATGGCAGCAATAATCACAGGAGATGAAAGCAACCCAAATCCACCTACAGATGAGTGGATTAACAAAATGCAGTATACGTACATACAAGGGAGTATTATTTAGCGTCAAATGGAAATCCTGCCATATACTACAACATACCCTACACTAACAATCCAGTCACAAAAAGACAAACATTATATGAATTTACTCATATGAATCAAATGCAGAGAAACTGTAAACATAAAATGGTGGTTAGCAGCGGCTGGCATCAAAGTGGAAAGGGAGATTTGCTTACTGAATTTCAGTTTTTCAAAATGAAAGAGTTATGGAGGGTTTTTTTTTTTTTTTCACAACACTGAATAAACTTAACACTACTGAACCATACACTGGAAAATGGCTGACTGTCAATTTTATGTTTTTTACATCAAAAAAAGAATTTTATATAAACGGAATCACAGAATATGCAACCTTTTGAGATTAGCTTTTTTTCATTCAGCATAATTCCCTTGAGATCAACCAAGGTGTTTTGTGTATCAGCAGTTATTTCTGAGTAGTATATTCCACAGTACGGATGTACCACGGCTTATTCACCCACTGAAGGACATCTGCGTTGCTTCCAGTTATTGCTAATAACGCTACTATGAACATTTGCAGGTAAGTTTTTATGAGGATATCCGTTTCCATTTCTCTGAAATAAATGCCCAAGTGTGTACTTCATGGGTTGTATGGTAAGTGTATATTTAGTCTTACAAGAAACTGCAAACTGTTTCCATAGCGGCAGTACCATTTTACATCCCCACCAGCAACATGTGAGAGATGAAGTTTTTCTGCTTCTCCTGTCCAGCATGTGGTGTTAACTTGTTTTAATTTAGCTGTTCTAAATAGGTATGTGGTGATACCTCAGTGGTTTCAATTTACATTTCCCTGATGTTTAATGATGTTGAACATCTTTTTATTTGCTTATTTACCAGCTGAAATGTCTGTACATGTCTTTTGCCCATTTTCTAAACAGACTGTTCATTTTCTTTTACCGTTGAGTTTTAAAGAGGTCTATATTTTCTAGAACAATCCTCTGTCAGATAGTCTGTAATTTTGTTCTTCCAGTCTGCAGCCTGCTTTTTCTTTTGTGTTTCACAAACAGAAGTTTTTTTATTTTGACGATGTCCAGTGTACCAATACTCCCTTGTATAGATCATGCTTTTGGTGCCATGTCTACCTTGTCTAGAATTACTTTGTCTTGAAGCATAAACTCTTAGTTAAAATACATCTTATATAAGAATAGAAAATTGATAATATAATTAAAAGCATAAACACATTTAATAAAAGGTAAACATTTCTACTTACAAAAATTGACTTCAAAAATTTTCTAGGACTTAACATCATGAAGAGAAGTACACATCTCTACTGCAACAGCAATAAATTACAGAATTTTTCCTAGCAGTTTCTCTGAGGGCCAAACTCTATCAAGGGAACAGCACTGATTAAAAAAAAAAAATGACTTAGGAAATTCCCTGGCTGTCCAGTGGCCAGGATCTGCACTTTCATTGCCAAGGACACAGGTTCAATCCCTGGTCAGGGAACTAAGATTCTACAAGCATGACACAGCTAGAAAAACAAAATCTGATTTACCTGAATTAGTCTAATAGTATCTTGAACTAGTGCAAAAAAAATTGTAATGCTATATTTTAACATATATATATATACACACACACATATAAATACATACATACACACACAGAGAAAGAGAGAGATAACATCTTATTTCCTAAAGATGCACTTTATTCTTATCCCCTCATTTATCTGTTCATATCAAAAATTCATGTTCATTACCAAAATTTGCAAAATATTTGCTTTTTCTTATTTGTAATTTCCTGTAGTTGAAATGCCTTCAACCAGATATAACTATGTCCGCTTGGCCAGAATGGTTCCATAAGCATTTATTAATATTATGCTTTCTTCTCTGAAAAGTTATTTCCTACAAACTAGTGAAAGTTGCTGTTCAACAGATTTTTGGAGGTCAACTAGTGTTTTAAATTCTAACAAAAATACTTCTCAGTAATCTAGAAATGAAAATTTCTTCATCCTAAATTGAAGTCAGTTCACTAAACAAAAGAATGCTTAGCATTTTATTTGCTTGAAGCAAAAGCATAGCCTGCTACAATTTACAATAAACTAGTATCCCTGCTCAATAAAATCTGCACTAAAGTAAACAAGATCAAATAACCCGAAGATTGAAAATCTTGATACCTGCAAACACGCTTCACCTGAAAAGTCAAAAAGGAACAATAATATTGAAGTAGTGAAAGGATTTTTATATTTTCCATACTCGGTATCACTCTATTAATACTTAAGGCATGTTTGGGACTTCCCTATAGCTCAGATGATAAGAAATCTGCCTGCAATGCAGGAGACAGGGGTTCTAACCCTGGATCAGGAAGATTCCCTGGAGAAGGAAACTGCAACCCACTCCAGGATTCTTGCCTGGAGAATTCCACAGAGAGAGGACCCTGGCGGGCTAGAGTCCATGGGGTTGCAAAGAGTCGGACAGAACTAAGCGACTAACATACACAACATCACCATTATATACACACATATCACCAAATATAAAGTATATTAACTTATATAAACTATATAATAAAACCATATACTTTAGTACTACTTTACAGTAACTACAGATTATACTAATAAACTAATATGTACAAATTATAGGTAAACAAATGTTTACCTCAACATTTTGATATATTCAGTAGTACTTGAGAAAGTGAGATCAACTGTTACACAATATATAGAAAGCATGTTTCATTCTAAATTTAAAATTAAGCTACCATTTATTTTAAACTACCAATACTTATAAAACACTAAATTGCATTATGTATCAAAAATATTCACTGAGCAACAGAAATTATAACTTAAAATATTTACTCCTTAATGTCAAGAATTAAAGATTATCCTTCCAGCTTTACTGAGATAGAACTGACACATAACACTGTATGTAAGATATACACATAATGACTTAATATATGTATATATTTTGAAGTACGATTCTGTAACATAACATTAGATGCTTAATTCCTGGATGCTCCCCCTTGGCTACAGGGATTATAAGTCATCTAACATCCCTTCTTCAACCACAATGTTTGTTTGGTTTATACTTTTTTTCTGACAGCATATAGTAGCTGCATTGTATCTGGAACAGTGTAATGATTTCTGGAATTAAAAATTCCCCAAACTCTATTAAAATAAATAGTAATTTGATGCAATATAAGGCTTACTTTTAGGCTTTTCTTCCATTTCTAAATATGTGAGTTTACAACCATTAAGAATATTAATATTGTGCTCATCACCTTAGATTCTTCTACCACTAGGGTGGTCCCTTTCAATAATCAATACTCTATTTTTTCTTGTTTAAGATTACTAATGAAATTTTATGTCACAGTGCCAATACATTCTAGAAAGGCCAATAAGAAATATTAAATCTAATTCCTCCTTTTAAACACCATTCTTTCAATATCCTATGAACACCACGGTAACGAAACACAGCACCCCACAAAAACTGGGAACAGGACTACTTGCAGAAGGCCCTCCAGAGGGATGACAAAATAGCTGAGGGAAACTGTTGAAGTGTGGGGTTCAGAACACAGTTTCACAGTCAACAAAAAAAAACTGCTTTAAAGACTTGGCTTTGTTGGGCCCCATCTGGACATGTAGACTAAGATTCTGTGGAGGTAAAGCCAGGAATCTGTATTTTTAACATACTCCCATGTGATTTTGTTGCACATTAAGTCTGAGAAACACATATAATTCATCACAACCTACTTACATGGGTAGCCAAGGAGATACAGGAATGTTCCAGATTACTTTAAAATATACAATCAAACTTTCTACGATAAAAGGAGTTCAATTTATTTATTGTTACTGCATAAAGAGATTCTTCTTCCCAGTTTTGGAATGACAGGTACCTATGAGAAAGCAACTACTGAAAATCTATGTTGTCAATGTTAAAAAACCTCAAGTGATCTTAAAAAAAAAGATTCTCTTGTTCTTTATAAATGCTTGTCATAAAGTAAAAGTTAGTATGGTTAGAGTAGGGAATAAGACCAATTCATTTTCCCCAAGTTAACTGCTAACAGCAAAAAGCTTAGTGCTGCTTTCAACCTATGACATTCTGCAGAATGCTGCTCCTAAACTAATAATGGCTAAAACATCCTTTTATGATTACCTTAAGAATATCATTTAGATTGTAGAGTGCATTATTTTGTGCATATAAAACCATATTTCACAGTTATATTAAATTGCTGCTCCCTGGAAGACAACGCTGCAAATTAAAAATAAAGCCTCTAACAGGAAGGTCCTGAATATGAATAGAGCAGCACCACTTACTACCTGTGTGACCTTGGATAAGTAATTTACTCTCTTAGCCTCAATTTCCTTATTAGGAGGATTAAATGAGATATATACATAAAGCTCTCAGCACAATTCCAGGTACATGCTAGTCCTCAGTAAACATTAGCCCATATAAACACACAAGACCCCATGGTGTGCTGCAATCCATGGGGTCACAGTTGGACACGACTGAGCAACTGAACTGAACCAAAACACACAAGAAACTATCAATGATGGTTGCTTCTGGAAAAAAAAAAAAGTAGGCTAGGTCAAGGGTGGAAAGATGATACCTTTTCTATACTCTTTGTATTTTTAACCAGTGCTTATACCTTTTTGAAAATTTTAAATCATCTCTTTCGCTGCGGGATTTCTTAGTATTTAGCATTATGCACTGCAAAAGCTGAACTGTGACTGCTGAATTTGCAAAGCAGTAAGTCATAGTCTAATAATACCCACAAAGAAATACAACCTATCTGATTTCATGAATCTATTTCTTACTTGCTTCACAACGGCCATTCTGGTCTTAACCAAAACACCTTAAACCCGAGGTTTTTCGACCTCGGATGACTTTGTCCCTCGGGGGACATCTGGCAAGAGACATTCCTGGTTGTCACAACTGAGAAGGTATACTACTGGCATCTGGTGAGTAGCGGCCAAGAACACTGCTAAACATTCTATTACATAGTATATAGGCCTGCACCACAGTAACTGCAACCCAAGGAACCATTCCACTTCACTCTCAAAGTAACCGGGTTCTTCATTACAATTACCAACAAAACAAAACACACCCACAAAATAAATTCTCCCCTCAAGTAATGAAGTAAAATCCTAAGGACTGGCAGACTAGGGGCTTAGTAAACTAACCACTGTTGGCCACTGTTGTAAGTTTCCAAAATTCTACCACCTAGAATGGCTTAGGTTTGAGTGTCTACTCAGTTCAATACATTACAAGATTTTTAAAGCATTTATTACTAAGCCTTCCAAAAGTTCACTCTACATGATTTTAAGAGATTACAGTTTACCATTTTTCCTGTTTTCAAATGATATCTGAAGAACCAAAAAGCTCAAACAATGTACTACTAAAGCCTAAACAGGGCTTTTATTTCAGTATGTAGTTATCAAGTCTTTCCAATAAACTTGATATTTTCACATTTCCCTTAATGCACCGGCCTTGGCCTACTTCATACATTCTGAGTATGTTAATTAATATCCTTCAAAAACTTAAGAAAATATTAACAACAGTCCTTGTTTCTGAACTAGAAGGCAAGAAAAGTAATCTGCAGCTAAGCAATTTTATAATAAGGCATGGAAGATTACAAACTAAATCATTCTGTCCTCCACCTTAAAGCATAAACAAAAAGTCATCCATTAAGAAAGCATTTTGGAAAATGTCTTTATAATCAATATTTGGGATTAATCTTTAAGAGTGCAAAACTGAACCAACTGGCTATCAAAATTTAGAGTCTGTTCACAAGTAGGTTGGAAAGAATTTTGAAATACTGCTACTGCTAACAGTTATTAGTCATACTTTACTTTCATAGCAACTGCTTCTTTTACACCTTTAAATATATATACACACACACCTTTCCCATTATGTAAGAGTTGAGTACTGTTTTAATACTTTAATACTGTTTAATAGTTCACCACATAATTTAAAACTTATTCTGATTAAGGAATTCTTAGGGAGACAAAAGAACATCTTAATTCCTTCCACCAAAACAAACCAAAAAAAAAAAAAAAATACACAGAACAGTAAGCTGTGTTTGCAACTACAAGATACAATAAAGTTGTTATTCATTCAGTGCTTGTCCAATACATTATTTGCGATGGACACAGAGATCACCAGAACTTCTCTATTCACTCCAGATCACTCCCCCTGACCATCCAGAACTTCAGTATGTGTCCAAACCTGCTTGCTCATGGTCTAATAATAAACCTAATTATACAACCTGTAACAGTCCCTGACAACCTTTTCCTTAAGAAGTCACAAAGGTGATTTAACCAGCACCTCAAACTCTTTGTAAACCTATTGCAAAGACAGATGTCCATTCCAGCCCTCTAGGTTCTGCCGAGGGCTCAGGGCCTCTGGCGGTAGAGCTGAGAGGTGAAGATCCGCCAGAATCGAGAAGGACAGCCGCCGGGCGTTGGGCAGCAGAAGGTAACTGCTGGTTCATTTCTCTTTAAATCTGGCAGCACGTGGGGAGGCATTGTGAAGCCACCAACCCGCCTCCCCCTCTTCCACTCCGCACACGTACGTCTCCAGTGCGCATGCTCCGCTCACACAGTCCTAGCAGAGTCGGAGCCAACCCCCTAAAAAGTCAACCTGGAAGCCGCAAACGGCCGGAGGCCGGGACAATGGGGGAGGGGGGACGCAGGCACCTCTGGGGAGGCAGACCCGGCCGCCGCCCCAAGCCAGAGCCCGCGGGCCGCAGCCCCGGGGCCCCGCAGGCCTGCACAGGAGCCGGAATCGCTCGGAGCACAAAGCCCCGAGCTGGCCAGCGAGCGGCTCTCGGCTCGGCCCGCTCCTACCCTCCCCCAGCCGGGCGGCGCAGCCGGAGCCCGTGCCAGGCGGAGGCAGGCGAGGCGGCGTCCCGCGCCCCGCCGGGCTCTCAGACCCCGTGCGCCAGCAACCAGGCCGCAGAGGCCGGCGCTTTTGTTGTCCGCCACAACTACGCGGACCCGGCGCTGCCTGGGCAGAAGTTTGGCGCGCCTCACCTACCCGCCCCGCGGCCAGTTCCTCTCGCCCACCCTGCCCCCGGCTGCCCGCCCGCGGCTCGGACAGCCGAGCCCGCGACGCGCAGCCAGCAGGGCCCAGATGTTCTACCTGCCTCGGGGGGTCCAGCGGTCTCGGGCGCACCTGAGCCCGGGCCCGCCCCTCCAGGGAGGGTCCGCCGGGACAGGGTACCCACAGCCCCTCCCCCGCAACGTCCCACCGAACAGTGGGGGAGGGGACAGGCTCCTCTCCCTCCCTGGGGGTGCCAGGCCCCGTCCGGGGGCCGAGGCTGGGCCGCGCCCCCGCCCCCAACACCCTCGGAAAGCCGGGGAAGAAGTGATGGGCCCGGCCCGAACCGGCGCCCGGGCTCCCCACTCTCGCAGGCCCGCGCCCGATCTCGCCGGAGCCTGCCTCTCCCCTCAACCGTCCGGCCCGCCAGCCCGGGAGCGCCCGGGAGGAGGGGAGAAGCGGGCAGCTGCTCGCCGCGATCGCGGCCCGGCCCGCCGCCCAGCCGCCCGCTCGCTCACCTGCCAGCTGTCTTCGCAGTAGCAGTGCCGACTGCAGCTCCGTCATCCTCCCCGCCAAGGGCCCGGGCTGGCGCCGGGGCTTCCGAAGGACTGGGCACAGGCTCCGGAGCTGCTGGAGCTGGGTGTGCTGAGGAACCCGGGCCCCCACGACGGGAGCGCCGAAGCCGAGGGAGGCTGGGCTGTGGCGGCGGTAGCGGCGCCTCGCTGCCGGTGCGAGTCCGCTCGCTTCAGCTTTCCTCACAGTGCCTCACGCCCGGAAGGGGAGGGTACCCGTGCCGCCGCGGCGCGCACTGGGACTTCGCTCGCCCGCTTCCCTCCTTCAACCCGCCCGTCGGCCCCACCGGTGCCTTCCCCCGCCACAGCCTCACAGCGCGCAGGGCCGCTCCGCGCAGGCGCGCTGGGGCTGCCAACTTCGGAAGCAGCCCGCTCGCTAGCCCAACCCTTCTGCCTACTGCTCCGCCTCCGGAGGCGGAACCCCGCCCCCTACGCGCAGTGGCCTCTGTCGCCGCCATCTTGGGAAGGTCGCCGCCCGGCCAAGTGCCTGGCCCCGGCGGCAGACGCCCCGCGGACGCCATGACAGAGAGGTCGCGGAGGGTCAAGACACCGCCTCCGAGTCGAAGCAGGTGGTCAGCAGGGAGCGAAGGGGCCAAGAGAAGTGATAGATGCCTAGTGGCTGGCGAGCGCCCAACAGCACACAGGGTGTGCGAATTAGTCATTGTTAAAGCCGAACTTAGTACTGGTGTGCCCCATTTTAAGCACACCCCCAAAATAGACTTCATATATGCTGGTAATTCACTTTACAGAAAGATACACAAAAAGATTCTTCAAGTAAAATGCTCTGTATCTCATAGTACAAAATGTTTAAACATCGTTAATAATCTCTATGTGTAAAGTGAGTTGAGATTAGCAAAATCTGATATACACTACAAAATGTCCAGAAAGGCATCTATTATGTAAAGTCAAAGTGTGGGATCTAAAGTTTGGAAAAAACCGCTCAATCTCCTCTTACCCTTATTGCCACAGCCCTCTGCCTTGCATAACACAGTCTCAATAAACAGACAAAGCAGAAGGAAAAAATGATACCCAATGGCACTCAAATTTGTATTTGTTCTTCAACAAATATTTATTAAAGCCGCATTAACCTTATACCTGAACTGTATGGCTCTGTTCCTCGCCTCAAATGGCTTACAGTCTCTGAGCTCCAGGTAAGGTAGCCAGAGAAGGAGCAGGTTCTAATACACTTTATTGACTCAAAAAATTACTGAAAAAAACTGTGCTCACTCTCCCCGCAAGAACAAGAATTAAAAAGAACAAATAAACTGAATAAAAACATAAATCGACCGTTTAATAAAAAGGAGTAAGTTTGGACTCCTCTGGGAAACAACTCCAAGAAGCTAACCCAGATTTTGTGAAGCCTAACATTTACCCCATTTGAAGGACTCTCTTTAAGGGAAAACAGTTTTAAATAGGGTTGGAATATGACTGTCTATTTAGAATGAGAAGATAAACCGCAAATAGCTGTAGTCTTAGAGAATTGTTCCCTTTCTCTGAGATCTCTTCAGGCAGGTTATCAGAAATTCTGCTTGGCTGCAGCATGGTTTCTTCTCTCACCTACAACAAATTCCAGCCCTGCCAGCGACTCTATAAAGATTCTTTAGCTTTACCCGGAAAGAAAAACAAAAAAATTCATTTCTGACACTAACCCACCTTTCTGGACCAAGAAAATCTTTCTTTTTTAAGTAAATTATTACTTTTATCAAAAAAGCAAATATACAGTTCATGATCAGTGTATTAAGGATTATTGTGAAAAGCAAACATGGAGGGGAGGGGAATTAAACAAAAAACATATTTCTCACATAGTTCCTTCCTCATTCCTAATCTTGCTTACCACAGGCAATCCTTTTTAACTCTTTTAGTAGTTTCTTCTGGTAGTTACCTTCATTTATTCTAAATGATAGAATGCTTTTTCTTGACTTATTCATTTTAGACCTAATATATTTATTCTTATTGTAACTGATAAGAATTTAATTGACATGCTACTTTCCATCTTTTACTTTTTTAAATCATTTATTATCATATTTATATCAATACATGATTTTTACACTATTATAATTTCTTAAATGTTGAATGTAGATGCATGCTAAGTCACTTCAGTCATGTCCAATGCTTTGTGACCCTATGAACTATAGCCCACCAGGCTCCTCTATCCATGAGATTCTCCAGGCAAGAACACTGCAATGGGTTGCCATTTCCTTCTCCAGGGGATTTTCCCAACCCAGAGATCGAACCTGTCTCTCTGATGTCTCCTGCATTGGAGATGCAGGTGTGTTCTTTACCACTAGTGCCACCTGGGAAGCCCAAATGTTGAATAGAAGAGCCAAATACTATAACAGATTATATTTATTCCTTACACAGATTTTTTTTTTTTTTTTGAGGACTAGCATTTCAAATTATATTGTTTTCTGGCAGTATCTTGATTATAATCCTTCCCTGCCCATTGCCATCCCAGTGCTATTGCACCAATTATCCTGCCAAGCCCCTTTTCTCAGAAATTTCCCTCCTAAAAGTCTTTATATTATCCTCTAACCTAGGCTGGTTGCTTCAGGCTGTGCTTGCTACACAGAATTCTTCTTAGGACTCCCCCACGGCTGCGCTCCTTGAGTGCTGAATCTACAGCATCCTGGATCAAATGTAATTCTTTTTTGTTTACTCCCTTCTTTTGCTGGAGAATATTATCACATAACTTCTGATGAGTACACATGAGGCAGATTTTCAACTATTATAACAATGTTTGAAAAATGCCATTATTTTAAACAGCTATAATTAAGTGCCAGTTTAGCTGGGTATAGAATTTTGTCTAAAATCAAATACATTTTCTTCAAAAATGTGAAAGCATTGGTCCATTGTCTTTTAGCATCCAGTGTTGCTGTTGATTCTTACTCTATTGCCACTGACCTTTTCTTTTCCTTCTCTGGATAGTCTTAGGATTTTTGTCGTTGTTATTTTTGGTATTTTAACATGTGTTCATAGGTCTATAGGGTGTTTTCTTTTTTAATTCACTGTGTTCACAGTGAGCTTTGTGGTGATAGAATGGTTGTTTTCATACAGAGATAAGCTTAGAATAATGAGATAGTCTGCATTTCCCTGGTATATAAAAATTATTTTTAAAAGCAATCAAGCTTTTTAAAGGAAAATTTATGTTTTGTTTTGTTTTTGTTGGCTGCTTGGAATTTATTGTCCACTTGGTGCAAGGCACAAGGTTATGGGATGTGAAGAAGGCTCTCTCGTGTGATTTGGAGAGTAAAGGGTAAGGTCTCTCTACTTCCTTTTTGGTGTTTTGCTGTTTTGATATTTAAAACTGAACTGCTTACATTGGCTGCAACCTGCTTAGTCTTGGGGAGAGGAGGGGAGGGGAGGAGAGAGGATGGGGAGGTCTCTGATGAACCTAGCGTCTTGGAAGGAAGCCTGGCAGCTGGTGGTGGTCACTCAGGATGGGGGCCTGCAGTTCGTTTTGCCAGGCTGGCCAGCAGGCTGCTGCTTCCCCATGGCTTACAGAGCCAGGTCACAGGTGATCATGCTGGTGGAGGCCTGGGCAGACTCTGAGTGCTCTGGGGACTCCAACACTGTGGCCATAAACGGGAGATGGACTTCCTGAAAAAGAGGCTTGCCCACCAGTGTCCTGGGTGTGCCTTGGGGGGACCCTGGTGGCAGGGGAAGACCATGTGGTGGGGTATGGCTTCTGCAGGAGCTGTTACTGGAAGTGCAGCTAAGCTGGTGCTGGTAGTAGTCATGAGGGGGATGACTACCTTGCTCTAGCTTGCGGGCTAGTGGAAACCTTGGTGGTAACCCCTCATGGGCTTCGCTATCATGGACAGCAGGAACTGGGACACTAGGAGGCATAGCCCATCTACCTAGGAGAAAGTGGGTGGCTGCTCCAGGAAGCAGATGTGCAGGGTTATTTTTAAATTTTTATTTATTCATTTAATTATTTTGGCTGAGCTGGGTCTTCCTTGCTGCTCAGGACTTTCTCTAGTTATGGCATGTTGGCTTCTCATCATCGTGGCTTCTCTTGTGGACTGTGGGCTCTATGGCACACAGGCTCAGAAGTTGTGGCACATGAGTTTAGTTACCCCACAGCATGTGGAATCTTCCCGGACCAGGGATCAAACCAGTGTCCCCTGCATTGGCGGGTGGATTCTTAACCATTGGACCACCAGGGAAGTCCAAAAAAGCAGTTGATTTTTATATGTTGATTCTACAACTTTACTAAACTCTAAATTAATAATTCATGTATAGGTGATTTTGTTTTTATACATAAATAATATATGTCCAAATATTGGCATTTCTATTTCTTCCTTTTGATGCCTCATTTCTCTTTTTGCCTCACGGTGCTGGCTAGGATCTCCATCACAGTTGCATAGTTCTTTTTTTGTTTGTTTTCAGGTTGTAGATTTTTTGTGGACTCTTTTAGAAGGTAAAGGAAGTTCTCTTCTAGTCCTTACTTATTAAGATTTATTTTTACAATAATTCCCAAATTTGTATCTTCAGTCTAGATCTTTCACCAGTTTATGTCAGCACATCCAACTGTCTAACTCTGTGTTCATTGATTTAACAAATGTTTTACTGAGCTCACTTACTGTGAGCTAGAGTTGATTCTAAGACCTAGGGCCCGGGAGTAAACTAGACAGGCCAAGTCCCTGCCCACATGGATGAACATCCAGTGGGACAGGACAGTCAGTTAAAAAGGTAAACAGATATTAAACAAATCATTATTGGATTATGATAAGTGCTTCCTGGGTGGTGCTAGTGGTAAAGAACCCACCTGCCAATGCAGGACACATAAAAGGCAAGATTTGATTTTTGGATCAGAAAGATCCCCTGAAGGAGGACATGGCAACCCACTCCAGCATTCTTGCCTGGAGTACCCCATGGACAGAGGAGCCTGGTGGGCTATGGTGCATAGGGTCATAAAGAGTCAGACATGACTAAAGTGACTTAGCACTCAGGCATGCACATGATGGAAGTAAAAGGATAAGGAAAAGGGTTTATTTTTGATAAGGTAGTCAGGGAGTCCTCTCTCAAGAGATTATACTTGAGCTGAGTTCTGAATTACAGGTAGGAGATCCCATTTGAGGATTCTGGGCAAGAGATTCCAGGCTGAGGAAAAGCTACTGCTAAGATCCTATGGGAAGAAAGAGCTCGGCTTGTATAGAGACTAGAAAGAGGGTCAGCACACATGAAGTGGCTCTACAGGAGCCTGATAAAAAGGGTGCTAAGAGCAGGTTGGAAAGTCAGACAGGGGTTATCATATCGGAAGCCTTGTTGACCACAGGAAACAGTATGGATTTTAGTTTAGTTACAGTGGAAGCCTTGAAATGGGGGCAATCAGATTTATATTGTTTAAAGCTCCCTTTGGTGCTTACAGGAAAGAGAAGACTTTGCCAGAAGGTCAGTCAGAAAGAAGGCTATTACAGAAGATGAAGCAAAAGACAGTGGTAACTTGAACCAGAATGGGGGCAAGGAAGGAAAAGCAGGCATGGGGAGAAGAGATTGGGAATGAAGTTGAGATACATTTTGGAAGTAAAATGCAAAGGGCTTGATGGTGGATGTCGGTGAAGGGGAAACATGACTCCTAAGTTTATGGAATAACTGGCTTGATTTCAAATAGGGGGAAGAGAACAACAGGTTTGGCAGGGGTTATCAAGGGATCTATTTTGGATGAGTTATATTTTAGCTCTTTATTAGACATCAAAGCAGAGATGGCAAATTAGCATATAAATGCATAAGACTGGAGCTCAGAGGAGAGGCCAAGGCTATAAATTTGGAGAGATCAGGCTTCCTACGGAGAGAATAAACTGAAATTTACTCATTTATTTATTTTTGGCTGTGCAATGCAGCTTACAGGATCTTAGTTCCCCAACCAGGGCTAGAACCTGGGTCACAAAAATGAAAGCCCAGAATCCTAACCACTAGGCCTAACCATGAGGGAATTCCTCAGAATTTGTATTTTTTTAAGCATACAAATGAGTCCAGAAGTACTCAGACATTTAGAGATTGGGCTGAGGAGGAGGAGCCAGCAATGGAGGGTCAGAAAAATTGCACACAAAGGAGAAAAACCAGTGTGTGGTGTTACAAAAGCCGAAAGAGGAGCAAATGTTCCCAGGAGGAAGGAATGGTCAATTGCCACATGCTACTGAGAGACAGAGAAAGATGAGGACTGAAAAGGATGCCCTGAATTGTGTTTTTGGGGTTTTTTGGATTGATACAACTGGCATTTATTAGAAATTCACTATGTACGAAATAACTGAAGAACTACTTTGATGCATCTGCTCACAGATTCTGTACATTGACCCTATTGTTTCCATTCGAAAGATAAGGAAACTGAGGCTTAGATTCAGTGGACTACTCAAGTATCAAATCCTCTTAAACCGTAAGTGGTAGCACTGGGATTCAGACCCCAGTCTGTCTGTTGCCAAAGCCTGAGTTATTACCCATTGGAGTGCACAGCCTTCCCTCACGGCAGGTGTAAGAAGCTGCAGTTTGTCTCCTTAATGTACTAAGTTACTTAACAACTCACTCAGGAATGACCCTACCACCAGTTTCACATTTCACTACCTGAAAGAGTTTAGTAACACTGTACACCTGGATGTTTGTGCATTTTGCCTTCTATAACTTTTAGAAAAATGTTCAATGAAGCAATTGCCAGTATTAACCTGCAGTTGGTCTCAGTATTACTACTACTCCATTTAGAAAAATCTCTATATAATCTATGCTTCTAGAATTTTTTATTGAGGTAAATTGACACATTAGTTTCAGATATAACAGCATGATGATTCCATGTTTGTATACCCTGAGATCACCACAGTAAGTCTAGTTACCATCCATCACCATACATAATTAACAAAAGAATTTTTTTTCTTACAATGAGAACTTTGAAGATGTACTGTCTTAGCAACTTTCAAGTATTCAATGCAGTATTACTAACTATAGTCACCACGATGTATGTTTCATCCCTGTGACTTGTTGTATAACAAGTTGATTCCTTTCACATTCTCCACCACCACTCCCCCAACCATGCACTGAATTTTGAAACTGGGAAACTGTTTTTGACCTTGATAGGAGGATTCTGATGGAGCAATTTTGACAGCAGACAGACCAAAGTGGGTTGAAAGCTGATTGCAAGATGGAAAAATAGAGATCTCAGTGTAAAGTGCTTATTTGAGGTTTGTGGTCATGAACAGAAAATGGAACCAGTAGGTCCAGCTCAGTAATTTTTTTTTTCTGGCAGTGCTCAGTTGCTCAGGTGCAGGCATGAAAAACTCTGAAAGTTGGGGTACATTTAGGGTTGGTAGCTAGCCAGTCAAGTAAATGGAGGTTGAGATGGAGACCAGCAAGTCTGTTGAGGGTGTATGAAGAGAGTGCCTTTAGTAATGAACTCTTTTCTAAGCTGAGCAGAGAAGGAAGTGAAAATGGGTGGGAGCTGATAGATAGCGAAAAAGTGATACAGATAATGGGGTCTTGATGAGTTTGAAGAGTTGTGTGGTATAGACACTAAACCAAAGGGCCTGGAAGGATAGGAAATGGTGGTCAGAGTAGGTGGTTTGAAATTTAGAATTCAGTTGAGATATAGTTATGGGTGGTGAGTTGGTCTCCTGTGAACCTGAGAGAGGCTGGCTGGTGGAGAAGGGAAGGGAGGAAGTCAGGGGGGTAACAGGCAGACGTACTGGATAGTTCATCCACATGGGTAATCAGGTCCCCAAGGACAAGAGTTGGAGTAGGATGAAGGGAAAGGCTGTGACCAGGAGACAGCCACTGATGAATGGGTCCAAGGATAGCAGCGATAGAGTAGCAAGTGGTGCAGCAGAGATGGCGTTAACCTCAAATAGCTCAGGACTGGGGACGCCCCTGGGGGTCCAGAGGCTAAGACTCCAAACTACCAAGGCAGGGGGCCCGGGCTCAATCTGTAGTAAGGGATCTAGATCCCATATGTCACAACTAAGAGTTCACGTGCCACAGCTAAAGATCCCCTAGTGCCACAACAAAGATCGAAGATCCCGCATGCCAGAACTAAGACCCAATGTAGCCAAATAAATAAATGAATGAAAACAAATCTTTTTTCGCTTTTTATTTTGTATTGGGGTACAGCCGATTACCAGTGCTGTGACGTTTCAGGTGAACAGTGAAGGGACTCAGCCATACATATACATGTATCCATTCTCCCACATAAAAATAATTCTAAAAAAGAGCACGGGTTTGGGAAGGTAAAGGATAAGAAAGATTAGGAAGCAGCAGTGAGGAACCAGGAAACTGTGCTAAGCCTGCTGGCCCTGAGGGCTGTGCAATGTGAGAGGAGACAACCTTCCCTTGAGAAGGCTAAGGAACCTGAGTCCTTAGGAGATCGCTGGGTTCAGACAAGGCCAGGAGGTGTAGAAGCATCCTAGGAGCTCCTCAAACTACCCTGACCATAGCTCACTGCTGGGTCTTCCCTGGGGGTCCGGTGGTTAGGACTCTGAACTTTCACTGCAAGGGCACAAGTTCAATCCCAGGTCAGGAAACTAAGATTCCACAAGCCTTGGCACAGCCAAAAACAGGCAAAAACAAACAGAGTACAGAAAGTACTCACCCTCTGGATGGGGTTGGAGGACATATATGAGGAGTAAGGGATTAGCATATACACACTACTACATATAAAATAGAGAAAGGGACCTACTGAACCACACAGAGAACTACAATTCAATGTCTTATAATAACTTAGAATTGAATCTGAAAAAAAGTATATTTTATATGTATAAATGAATCACTTTTTTGTACACCAGAACTTAATGCACCATTGTAAATCAATTTTTTAAAATGGCTAGTTAAAAAAAAAAGGACTCATCTTCTTCCCAACCTGTTCCGACATAACTGACAGTACCCCATCATCTGTGTTCCCTCTTTTCCACCCCCTTGGATACTCCTTAACCCAGACCTGGATAATTGCTACAACCTCTGTAAGGGTCTCCTGGCCACTGGTCTTGACCTTCCCTCCCTTCATCTATTTTCTGCAGCCACAGCAAAATGTTCAAAATGCAAATCTGCTATTGTCCCAATCCTACCTAAAACTCTTCAATGACCTCTCAACGATTGTAGGATGAAGCCCAAGCTCCCCAGTATGATTTAATTGTACTTTCCAGTCTAGTCTTCATGGCCTTCCCACATTTACCCTAACTCTCATCCTGTACCACTCCCTGACACTCTCTGTTCCCAGCACACTACATTTCTTTTCCTTCCTCTAAAACGTCAAGAGTTTTTTTTTTGACACCTCTGGGTCTTTCCACTTGCTGCTCCAATGGCCCAGGACACACTTTCCTGCTGTGTACTTGGCAAGCTCCTATTAATTCATCTTTCAGGTCCTTGAAGGGAGCAATTTCCTCCAGAAAACCTTTTTCAATCTTAAAATTAATCTTACTTTTAAGTTTCCTATTTTTAGTATGTATTACTTATCCCACCCTAACATTTACAATGCAGTATTTCCATTTTTATTTTCTTTTCAATTGCCTGTAAGCTTTGGGATAGCAGGACTCTATTTTACTTCTCTGTTCTCAGAATTTAATATAATGATGCTCTGCAGTAGGCACTCAACAAATATCTGCTGAATAAATGAGTCAATCCTATTAAATTAATACCCGGATAATCTTTCAAGGCTAGTGTAGGCCGTGTTTTTGAATTTGGGTTTGTGTACCTGGCAGAGGGTGGTAACACTGTGACGTGCCAAGGTGTTCTTGAAGCCTCAGAACAAGCCTCTTTTCGACTGTCAATTTCACCAACTTGTCTGATGTTTAAAAGTTAAAAATACTCATACTAGATACTTTATATCTAGTTAAAAAGACTAGACCAGAAAGTACAAGTAAATCATACTTAAAATAAAAGAAAGCATATAACTTTAAATGCTTATATTAGGAAAGAAGAAAGACTGAGAACATAATAAGCTAAGCATTTATTGTAAAAAGTTAGAAATAAAATAGCAAAATAAATGCAAAGAATGGTACTGGGCCAACTGGATATCCACATACAAGAGAATGATGTTGAATCCCTACCTCACACCTTATGCAAAACTCAAAATGGATCAAATTATAAGTATAAGAACTAAAGCTATAAAGCTCTTACAAGAAAAAATAATCATAAATCTTTGTGACCTTGGATTAAGCAATAGTTTCTTAGATAAGCCACCAAAAGCACATGCAACAAGAGAAAAAAATAGATAAATTGGACATCATCAAAATTTTAAATGTTTATGCTTTAAAGGACATTGTTGAGAAAATGAAAAGAAAACCCTCCAAAAAGGAGAAAAGTTTTACAAATCATGTATCTGATATAGGATATCCACCCATAATATATACAAAACTTGTACAGCTCAATAATAAAAAGACAACCCAATTTTAAAATGAACACAGGATCTGAATGGACATTTCCCCGAAGTAGATATACTAATGGCCAATAGTACATGAAAAGATATCAGTATCATTAGGCATAAGGGAAATGCTTCCAAAACCACAGTGAGTTATTACTTCACAACCACTAGAATGGATAGAATAAAAAAGACAGATGATAGGGACTTCCTTGGTGGTGCAATGGATAAGAATCCACCTGCTAATGCAGGGGCCCTGAGTTCAATCCCTGGTCTGGGAAGATTCCACATGCCTTGGAGGAATTAAGCCCGGGCACCACAACTACTGAGCCCAAGCTCCAGAGCCTGCAAGCTGCAACTACTGAGCCCACATGCTGCAACTGATGGAAGCCTTCACGCCTAGAGCCTGTCCTCTGCAATGAGAAGCTCACGAGGTGCCGCTAGAGTAAGCCAGCACACAGCAATGAAGATTGGCGGGGGTGGGGGGTGGAGGGGTGGGGATTTGCCCTCTTTAAAAATAATTTTTTTTAAGATAGATAATAAAAGTGTTTTGGGAGGATATGAGGAAATTGGAAACTTCATAAGTGTTTCGTGAAAGTGTAAAATGGTGCACCACTGTGGAAAACAGTGTCACTGTAGAAGATAGTTTCTCCAAAAGTTAAATATAGAATACTATGCTGCTGCTGCTGCTGCTGCTGCTGCTACTAAGTCACTTCAGTCTTGTCCAACTCTGCGCAACCCCATAGACAGCAGCCTACCAGGCTCCCCTATCCCTGGGATTCTCCAGGCAAGAACACTGGAGTGGGTTGCCATTTCCTTCTCCAATGCATGAAAGTGAAAAGTGAAAGTGAAGTTGCTCAGTCATGTCCGACTCTTGGCGACCCCATGGACTGCAGCCCACCAGGCTCCTCCATCCATGGGATTTTCCATGCAAGAGTACTGGAGTGGGGTGCCATTATGATACAGCAATTCCAATTCAGTAGAATTGTAAGCAGTTTCACACAAAAACTTGTACACAGATGTTTGTAGCATTTTATTCATAAAAGCAAAAAAGTGGAAATAACTCAAATCTCCATCAACAAATGAAGAAATACTCAAATATGATAGATCCATACAATGGAAAATTATTCAGCCATAAAAAGAGATGATATACTGTTACAACATGGATGAACCTTGAAAACATTATTCCAACTGAAAGAAGCTAGACACTAAAGGCCACATATTATATGATTCTGAAAGTGAAAAGTGAAAGTTGCTCCATCATGTCCGACTCTTTGTGACCCCATGGACTATACGATCCATGGAATTCTCCAGGCCAGAATACTGGAGTGGGTAGCTTTTCCCTTCTCCAAGGGATCTTCCCAACCCAGGGATCAAACCCAGGTCTCTCGAATTGCAGGAGGATTCTTTACCAGCTGAGCCACAAAGGAAGCCCAAGAATACTGGAGTGGGTAGCCTATCCCTTCCCCAGGGGATCTTCCCAACCCAGGAATCGAACTGGAGTCTCCTGCATTGCAGGCGTATTCTTTACCAACTGAGCTATCAGGGAAGCATTATATGATTCTATTTATATAAAATGCCTAGAATAGGGGGACTTACCTGTTGGTCCAGTGGTTAAAACTCTGTAGAAACAGAAGTAAATAAGCTGTCGTCTAGGGATTGGGTTGGAGGGAGGGGAATGGAGAAGAACATACGATGGGTACAGAATTCTTTTTGGAGTGATGAAAATGTTCTAAAATTAATTGTGGTGATGGTTGTATAACTTTGTGAATATACTAACAACCATTAATATAGGTGATTTGCATGACATACAAATTATATCTTAATAAACCTGTTATTGGGCTTCCCAGGTGGCTCAGTGGTATAGAATCTGCTTGCCAATACAGGAGATGCTGGTTCAATCCTTGGGTTGAGAAGATCCCCTGGAGAAGGGAATGGCAACCTACTCCAGTATTCTTGCCTGGGAAATCCCATGGACAGAGGAGTCTGGCGGCCTACAGTCCATGGGGTTGCAAAGAGTCAGCCATGACTTAGTGACTAAACAACAACAGCAACTAATCTGTCATAAAAAATAATACATATACCCAAAGAAATAAGAAAATAATAAAAGCAAGAGCACAAGATTGAGAATATAAACAATAAACAGAAAGTCCCTGGTGGTCCAGTGCTTAAGACCCCACACTTCCAACGGAGAGGAAGAAGGTTTGATCCCTGGCTGGAGAACTGAGATCCCATGCACTGTTGGGTGCAGCCAAAATATAAATAAATAAACTTAAAAAAATATATATTTGCAGATACTGAAAAGTGCTGTTGAGAAAATAAAAATAGGCTATCCAGAAAGGCTGATGGGAAAGATTTCTTTAGCTAAGGTGGTCAGGGAAGGCTTCTTTGAGGTGGTGACATTTGAATTGAGATTTGAATGGTGAAAAGGAGGCAGCCATGTATTATTGACTTGGGAAGAGTGATCCAGGCTGAGGTGACAGCAAGTGAGAAGACCCTGAGGCTGGTATGAGAACATAAGGAAGGCTTGTGGGGCTGGGGTGAATGGTGTGAGGGAAGAGGTTGACAGGCTGTGATGTCAGAGGTCCTAGGCTTCCTGGACCAAGGGAAGGAGTCCATCTTATTCTATTTGCAGTGGGAAGTCATTGCAGCATTTGAAGGAGTTTCTCCTCCTTCAAGATATTTAATTATGAGAGAGAAAAGAAGTGGGGCAACAGCTCAGAGGAGGGACATGAATGCCTAGCCCAGAAGAAGACAATGACTTAGTCTTAAATTTTATTAATATTAATGTTCCCTATAGGATGAGATGGCTGGATGGCATCACCGACTCGAAGGACATGAATGTGAGTGAACTCCGGGAGCTGGTGATGGACAGGGAGGCCTGGCGTGCTGCAATTCATGGGGTCGCAAAGAGTCAGACACAACTGAGTGACTGAACTGAACTGAACTGATGAATGCCCAGCCCAGAAGAACACAATTACTTAGTCTTAAGTTTTATTAATGCTTCCTCCTCACACCTTACCCTCCCTGCTGTTCTCACAGGTTTGAGCGGCAAACCTGTTCCTTTTTAGATCACGGTGGAGTAATAGTAAGTGCCTACAACTCCCCTTAAATGATAATTATCTTCTTCAGCCTTTGGTGCCTCAGTTCTGCCACCTGAAAAATGGGATGGGACCCACATGCCTCCTGAAGGTATTGAGTATGAGGCCTTTGGGTCCCTCAGAGGAAATGATTGCCAGGACTCCAAACTTCCTGCAGACTCTAGAGCAGCTCACCCATCCTCAGTGCTTGCTGGGTGCCTCACAGCAACCCTGAGAGTCCCATCAGAGCTGAGAGGGGAAGGGACCTGCCCAAGGTCCCACGAGAGGCAGAGATCGATCCAGAGACAGAACCCAGACCTCAGTTCTCATTTCCTGTTGTCCTCGAAAAGCACACAGTGGCCAGAAACAGTGAACTTGAGACACAGAATCTGCTAAGATCTAGTTCCCCTGAAAACCTGACCTCTCCTCACCTGACCTGGGTATTAAGGACTCCAGGAAGTCCTCATCTGTCCCAGGTATCACCCACCTCTGAGCCCTGATCCCTTCACCGGTCCTGGGTGTTTGCCAGCCTCTGCAACAAAGAAGTTGCTGTTGATCTCAACAAGCATGTTGATAATGGAGCAGTGGGAAGATGAGCCAGACGACAGTGTGGGAGGACTGACCCTGAGTGACTTTTCCAAGAAATATGACCATCAAGGAAGGAATCGCAAGATAGAAAGCATTGGGAAACAGCAGAGTCAAAGGAGAAGTTTTTGGCATTGGGTTTGGGTTGCAGTTGTCTTTTAGGATGAGGGAATTGAGAATAAGCTGGAATGTTGACAATAAGGAGTCAGTGAAAAGGATAATAGGGGACTTCCCTGGTCATCCAGTGGTTAGGATTCCAAGCTTCCACTGCAGCAGGGCATAGATTCGATCCCTGGCCAGGGAACTATTAATAAAATCCTGCATACCATGTAGTGCAGCCAAAAGAAAAAAAGAATGATGATAAAGTTTCAAACGTACAAGAGTCAGAAATTGAGGAGTTGTGTCCCACAGCACAGGTGGAGACGTAAACTTGCAATAAGAAGGGAAGTATTTCTCTATTTGTAACTAGAGGGAGGGAAGAAGGAACTAACGTGGATGAAGGTGGGTCTGAGGGGAAAGGAGGCAGGAAACCACAGGGGAGGCAGGAGGAGCATGGAGACAAGAAGTGTGGAGGTTTAAGAGATAGCCATTGTGGAGAGCAGTGGAGAATTGACTAGGGAAACAGGGGAAATGGCAGGCAATTTTGAGGGCCCATTTATAGTAGCACCAACCTGCTCAGATATGTGCCTTTGTTCAGCAGTGTCCATTTGTTCAGATGTAGACCCAGAGAAGATGGGGAGGTGGAACAATGTAGGGTTGCTATGAGCCAAAAACAAGTGCAAGAAAGTTGAAAACATTGGTGAAAGGGTTGAAGTGATGAACCAGAGACTCCTGGTATTGAACAAAATAAACAAACCGGCTATACTCAGAACAATCTGTTTTATTGGCACCATTCTTGCAGGTTGATGGGTGCTCTCAGACAACATTCTTCAGGGGCTTTTTGGCCATGGTTTGAGGCTTGTGGGATCTGACTTCCCAAACCAAGGATTGAACTCACAACCTCTGCAGTGCAAAGTGCAGAGTCCTAACCACTGGACCACCAGGGAATTCTCTCAGACAAGATTCTTTAAATGCATGTGCATATCCCATGATGAGGAACTTTATAACCTGGTGATCCACACACTGCCGAAACTGTAGCAGAGCAGTGACTGGTGCCTCTAATGGACTCTGTCACATGTGTACCTCCCCCAGTGTCTTTTGAACCTATTTCTCACGTGCTGGTAATTTCCCACCTCCCAAAGGTAGTTGCCAAGACTTGCCTGTCAAACCTCGTTTGCAGCCAGGGCTTGAAAGTGTGACTTGATCGCCAATCAGATGCACCTGCATAAACCTTTCAGTGTCACAAGGAAGGTGGCACTGGCCTTGAAGAATCCCTTTTGCCTCCCAGGATGTTCAGGGTAGGGGTCCCAGCATTAGTGAGGATGCTCAGAAACTGCTAAGTGAGTAAATGTGCAGGTGTCCAGTGCTCGTGTGCCCTGCCTCCTTGCTAGAGCAGCCCAGCTGCATGACTGGCATATTATTCCTAGCTCTAGAGAAGTGCGGTCCAATAGAGATTTAGAGTAAGCCACATAGGCAATTTTAAGTTGTTTAAAAACGACACTGAAAAAATTTAAAGGTGAGGTCATCTTATTATTTTATATATATATATCTGGCCAGTCTGTGCAGCATACAGGATCTTAGTTTCCTGACTAGGGATCGAACCAATGCCTCCTGTGTTGGAAGCATGAAGTCTTAACCACTGGACCACCAGGGAAGTCCTGAGACCATTGTATCAGTGTATTTTAATATATCAATATATTTTATATATCAATATTTGGCCTCACCTGATGCAAAGAGCCGACTCATTGAAAAAGACCCTGAGACTGGGAAAGATTGAAGGCAAAAGGGAGAAGGGGGCGACAGAGGATGAGGCATTAGATAGCATCACCAACTCAATGGACATGAATTTGAGCAAACTTTAAGAGACATCAGGGGACAGAGGAGCCTAGCATGTTACAGTCCGTAGGGTTGCAGAGTCAGACGTGACTTAGTGACTAAACAACCAATATTTTATTTAACCCAATATATTCAAAATATTATCATTTTAACATGTGTTCAGTATAAGGAAATATTTCCTTCTCCAGGGGATCTTCCCTACCCAGGAATCGAACCCAGGTCTCCCGCATTGCAGGCAGACGCCTTACCGTCTGAGCCACCAGGGAAGGCCTTTTTTTTTCAGTATAAGGAAATATACTTTACACCATTTTTTATACTAAGTCTTTGAAATTCACTCTGTATTTAACACTTAAAGCACATAACTCAGACTAGTCAGTGACTACTGTCCTATCAGCAGATGTAGTGCAGACCTACAGCCTCCCAGCCTGGCTATTTGGTCATCCTCTACATTACCCAAGCTTCCAAACAACCTTCAATAAACATCTGAAGAAATGCTATTGCTACTGTCCGTAACTACAGATCATTTGGAGAAACCAACCACAGCTGAGAAAAATGCACACAGAGAACTTTCTGTCTAGCACAGAGAACCCTATTCAATGCTCTGTGGTGACCTAAATGGGAAGGAAATCTAAAAAAGAGTGGATATATGTATGTGTATTATTGATTCACTTTGCTGTACAGCAGAAACTAACACAACATTGTAAAGCAACTATACTCCAAGAGAAATTCATTAAAATAGAAGGCACACAATGTTGTAAATCAGCTATGAAGTGAAAGTGTCCGACTTTCGGACTTTCGTGTCCGACTCTTTGCGACCCCATGGACTACATAGTCCATGGAATTGTCCAGATCCAGAATACTGGAGTGGGTAGCCTTTCCTTTCCCCCGGGGATCTTCCCAACCCAGGAATCAACCCGGGGTCTCCTGCATACCTCAAAAAAAAAAAAAAAAGAAGAGGAAGAATGAAAACTGTGAGCACAAGGACATCATCTTTCTTATTGACCACATAACCCTGAGGCCTGGAACAATGCCTGGTTCTCACTATTTAAATATTGGTTGCATGAATAAATGAAAGAATGACTAAATGAAAAAAAAATGTTCTTCCCTCAATAAATCTTCCAATATAAATTTTTGACCAAGGCTACCTTTGCCTGGCAGTTGCTGTATCACTCTAGGGCTTTGTCATGATCAGCACCAACTCCAGGATAGCACATGTGACTTTTAAAGGTGTCCTTGGTACTGTGGGTGACATGGGCAGGACAATATAACTTCATAAAAGTCAGCCTCTGTGAAATGACCAAAGCCAATGGCTCATAAGGGGCTTGGGTTCCAACCCTGAAGCAGGTGAGTGTGAATAAAGTAATCATATTGCAAGAATAGGACCCTCTGGCCTGGGACATTTCAGGGTCCATGGCTCAGTGGCATCAAATACCACTTCCCCAGGTTACTTGATGTGCTGTGAGCAGTAACCTTTCATAGATGTTTGAACTAAGAAAATCATTCAGGGACTCTCCCGGTAGTCCAGTGGCTAAGACTCCATGCTCCCAATGCAGGGGGCCCAGGTTCAATCCCTGGTCAGGGAACTAGATCCCACATGCCACAGCTAAGACCCAGCATAGCCAAATAAATATTTTTACACATCAACTCTGACTCTTGGAGACTTCTGCAGAAGCCCAAGAAGCAATGGTGCTCCTCCTGGCTTCTGTGTTGACAGCCAAGGTTGCCTCATCCTCCCAGCGTAGGATGTCCCTCCTAGGACTACCTGATTTTTTAGTGATTGCCCAGTCCTGACCCATCAAAGCAGTACTTGGGCTGAAGTTGCCCTTGTCTCCCTTTCCCCAAAGAGCAGTGCTGGGACCAAAGGCTGACTCTGAACTATTGACACCCTTACTCCCTACCTGCCAATTTTTCAGTTTTCTCATCTAATAAAAGAGGAATACAACCTCACAGGATTACTCTGAAGACTATATGAGAAAATGTAGGTAAAAGCTTAGCATGGTGCTTGGCATGCCGTGGATGCTCAAAAACTCCATTCTAGCTT